>NC_044549.1:79727220-80030251 GCF_007565055.1 Rhinopithecus roxellana | reverse complement strand
ACCTGCTGAACCTGGTTTTGGCCACAGAACGCTTTCCTGAAGGGTATTTACTAATATCCCATAGACGATGTGCCCTGTGCAAACTGCTGGAGAGGACCTTCTGCCCTCACGCTCCAAGAACTGCACGTCCTACCTCGGGGGTTTATCCACAGCCAGACCTGAGATTCTGAATTTTTAAACAGCCCCTGGCTACCTCAACTAGGTCAGCAGATCTGAAGGTTTAACAGGGAGTATCTCCCAACTAGGACCAGAAATTCTCCAGCCCTCTCCCCTGGGTAGAATTTGTCTAGAATTCACCAGTGTGGCCATGCCTCAAGAAAGCAGATGACTGGACGCACTGGGGTGTGGCGAGCTTGGAAGAGACATAATCTAACTCAAACCATCTCAAAGAAAGAACAGAAAGAGATGCCTCATTTCCACAAAAGCTCTGCTCAGATGACCATGGTCTTGGCCAGCCAACCCAACATTCTTTGCTTGGAGAGACGCCGGGAAGCTGAGAACAAGGGTGGGAGAACAGATGAGAAAACAGGGGTTTGCGAGGTGTTGTGGCTCTGGGTTCATATCCTAGGGCAGAGGGGGCTCTAAGCCCTGCGAGCCTCAGTTTCATCATCTAAAAAACAAAGACAATCCTATTTTTGCCAATGGTCATGAGGCGTAAAAGACAATGCAGGCAGAAGGACCTATAGCTTGAAGGATGCTCAGGAAGGAAAAGGAGTTGGTAGGATGAAAAGATGACACTGATTCAGCAAAATAAGTCTGTTCCCACAAGCTCTGGGCCTCTCCCTTGGGACCACACAGACCTGCATCTCTTGTGTCCACGATGAAGTCAGACATCTCGAAAGTCCGGCCTTCTGACAGGCCGCGGCCATACACTTTGGCTCGGCGGGCGTCACCGATCTCGGACTGGACCACCATGATGGACACGGGACTGTTGGCCACGTGGTTGCCATTTTTCTTGATACTGACCAGGTGTTCGCCCACTTCCCGGGGGATGAAGGAGATGCCTGGGTCAGAACACAGATTGAGGTTTGTAAGGGGATGGCGGAGAGGAAGCAGGCGAGACACACTCTCAGAAATAGAAATATGACCTTTTTCCTGACATCCAACAACCCAGAGTGTCGATATCACAATGCACAAATACACTTGGGCATTTATCGTGCATGTGACCCAGCAGGTTTATCACATCACACTCCATTGTGCTACCAATTTCCCAAGAAAGAACTGCAAGAGTCCCCATCTCCCACCCAAGATGTCCTGGCTCCAGCCAGGAAGGGTAGCCTAGCTCACCAATGTGGTTGTTGGGCAGCCTCTTCAGGAGACAGGGCTCATCTCGGCCAGATGGGGCCTTAATGCTGGCCGTCAGGCTGCTGAGGTCAGTCTCACTGATGTCAAGCAGGAAGTCAGCGGCCGAGCCCAACTTCACCTGGGAGCACCGCCTGCTGTCATCTGGGAAACATTCCCCCAAAAAGGACTCCCGTTACATGTGGTCATCCCGGCTTCCCAGAGCTGCCATGCCATATGCCGTTCACGGATGAACAGGCAAGAACTAATTACACGAAGTTAAGTGAAAAAAAAATGAGCCTTGAACACTGAGTAGACCCAACCAATGAAGAACGATGGGATTCATGCCTGCTTGCAGTAAAGACAAGGAGCTGGCAGGACCCGGAGACTTGAGTCCTCATGGACCACCTTTTAAAGGAATCTTTGGGCCAGGTGCCTAATCCCAACACTTTGAGAGACCGAGGCAGATGAATCACTTGAGGTCAGGAGTCCAAGACCAGCCTGACCAACATGGTGAAACCTCATCTCTATTAAAAATACAAAAATAAGCTGGGTGTGGTGGTGGGTGCTGTAATCCCAGCTATTCGGGAGGCTGAGGCAGGAGAATTGCTTGAACCTAGGAGGTGGAGGTTGCAGTGAGCCAAGTTTGCGCCATGAACTCCATCCTGGGTAACAGAGCAAGACTCCATCTCAAAAATAAAATAAAATATAGGAATCTTTGGTAGTTGAAGGGACCTCGCACCTGCCTGGCATGGCTGTGGGCATTTCTAGGTAAACAATGACCACATTCCACAGAGTACTACTGGCTGTTTCACAGACAGGTCTAAACACGGTGGGCACACGGGCTCTGCCTTGTGCATTTTCCTTATAACCCACTGAAAGCATAACCTGAACACAGCAAGGTGAGGAGCATGGGCTTTGGAATTTGATAACCTGGATCTGTTTACCCATATGTGAACTCGGCTACACCACTACCTTGCCAAGCCTCAGTTTTCCCATCTGTAAAAGGGATAGCAGAAAATTTATCTAGTAGTGACGCTGAAGGGCATCTCTGAGTTCATGCACCATTGCGGTCAGTATGATTTGAATACTCCATCTGAGAGCTTTCTCTTTGCACACTAGAGTAACACTGGCACAATAAAAGTGTGCTCCAAATACTAGCTCTTGCTTTTTCCTGGATTATCAGCAAGGGAAGAATTTAGCCAATCCAAGATTGGATTCCACCCCCCTGCTCCTCCTCAATGAGTCTCCGTGAAACCTAAACTCAAAGAGATGTCTAGCCTGCCGCCTGTGGTCTGATAAGGAGGGTGGCAGTCAGGGGCAGCCACGCTTCCCATGAGGAAGCCCCCAGAAGCCAGACAACCCTACCTGTGATCTTGGCTGTGAAGGGGCTGCCAGGGATGTGCTTGTCATTATACTTGACCAGAATGCTGTAGTCGCCTGGCAGAGTGGGCAGGTAGGTCACCGTACATGTCCCATCTTTATTGTCAATGCAGCTGATTTCTGCTTTTGAGGGGCCCTCAATAGCCAAGTCCAGACCACCTACAAGTGGGAACAAGGATGCAGGGGTGTTAGGGAGAGTTTCCTTGTTTTAAGAGTTTCCTTGTAACAACTCATCTAGGGCAGCCCTGATGCTGGGGACAACAGACTGATGCACTCCACGTGAGCTGTGGACAAAGGGACATCTGTCAGAACAAAGCACTCCATGTGGTAAAAACATCCACTGAGAAGAAACCCCAAATGTCTGAGTTCTTCACTGCAAGTAACCCTGGAGCTGTCTCAACTCTCAGGATGCATGGGATGAGAAAAGGAAGGAGCCGTGCATGTCAATTTCACATAAGAGACGGTGGGTGGTAGAGGGCAGAGGTGTATTGTCCCTTTCTATCAGGCACTGGCTGCCATCATGGAAATCCCATTAGAACCACAGATTTGGGAGTCTCCATGAATACCATGTGAATGGGCACACAGCTTTATCAAAAAGAGCCACTCAGTAAGTCATGTGGTCTTGTGGATACATGTGCAAAAAGAACAAAAACATCACCAACCAAAACATACTTAAATTCCAGACAAGCCACATAAAGTATTTCATAGCATGAATCTGATTTCAATTAGAACACAAAGGACTTCAAAAATGTCTTTCTGGGTAGAAGACAAAGCAGCTCTACAGATTTATATGAGAGAAAAGACAAGACAAATACTACCATTCAATTGTCTCACTTTTAAAAGCCACCCTAGAACCGTGTCCACTTAACCCTCCGAATGGACGGCTGGAGGCATATAAACACGTAAACCACACAGTACCTTCTCCTGCATCCTCTGTGACGATGGTGAAGGTGGCAGTTTTGTTGGCCACTCCATACACGAGGCCTGGACCATATGCAGAAACGCTTCCACTGTTGGGGTAGTTCACATAGAACTGGAGTGGGCTCTCTGGGTTTACAAAGAACACAAACAAAATTGGTGCTCATGAAGGGGTGAATGAAGACCTTGGACAACCGGCATCTTAACACTCACCTTTCTACAGGTCTGGTGCCTCCTAAGCAGAGGCAGAGACAGAAAGAGATGCAGAGACAGAAAGAGATGCAGATGCACCTCCTGTCCCCCGCCATCCTAGGACATCCGAGAGGGTCTACACAGTATTATTCCTTCAATCACAACATAAGAAAAACAATCTTGGAGGCTGCCCCAGATGAGGAAGGGGGCTAAGGTAAGGCAATCCAGCCCAACTGATAAATAAGGAAGAAACTCTTGCACTGTGTGGTGAAAGGACCCATGGCTAGATGGAAGGTAAGTGGAAAGGGCTTTTGGAAGGCCATTTGCCCATGCCATTCAAACTGTAAGGAATCAACCCCACAGTGGTCTTTCCCACCCACCCCGACTGCTAGCCCTATGTAAGCACTTTCATTTCTGCAGTGTTCAGGTGCACATCAGGAAAAGACCTAAGTGTTCACAACAGGGGACTGGTTAAATAAATGCTGATCTACTCATGGGCCATTAAAAAGAATGAGGAAGACCCACGTTTACTAACTTGAGAAATTATCCATAATATGATGCATTAAAAAGAAAAAAAGCAAGTTGCTATAAACTATGAATACCATTACGCTACTCCTTTAAAAACAAAATAGAACAAAATTATATGTATGTTTGTAGATACAGAGAGAAACATCTAAAAAGATACACAACTTGCACCAGCAGTGGAAGTGGATGGCAGATGTGAGAAACATTTTTTCCTCTCTCTCCATCTGCCGCTTTAGAATATTTAAATAGAAGTAGATAATACATGTTTGCTTTAAACCAATATTACATACAGGCAACTAAAGCAAATGCCAATCTCAGAGAAATATTTGCAACTCCTACCACAAAGGGCTAATCTCTCCAATGTTTAAATTGCTCTTAGAAACTATATGACCAAAGGCCAATAACCAAATAGAAAAACAGGCCGTGGATCCAAACGTTCAGTTCACAGAAAAAGAAATACAAGTAGACATATGGAAAGCTGTGCGGTCTCATTCACAAGAGAAATACAAATAAAGCGACACTGGGATTGTGTTTCTTTCCAACCATCAGGCTGGCAAAGATCCAAAAATGTGATAGCATATTCTACTGGCAAATTTTGTGGAAAAGAAGGTGCTCTCCTCCATGGCTGGAGGGTGCGTGAACTGCAACAGCCCCTCTGAAGGGCAATTTGGCAAGATCTGTCAAAATCGTAGATGCCTGCACTGGGGCCCCAGCAATGCCTCGTCTGGTAACTAAATCTCGCAGATACATCTTCATGAGTGTGAAGTGACTAGGGGAAAAGTCAATTTGCTGCAGCAAGACTGGGGACAGCAACGGCAGAAGAACCAAAATGCCCTCCAACAGGGAAATGGTCAAATATGTAATGATTCGTCCACATGAGGGAAGGCTGGCAAGACACTCTCTAATATATCTGTATTTCTATTTGCATGGAGAGTCTTAAAAATACTCTGAAATTGGCCAGGTGTGGCGGCTCATGCCTGTTATCCCAACACTTTAGGAGACCAAAGCGGGAGGAATGCTTGAGGACAGGAGTTCGAGACCAACCTGGACAACATAGTGAGATCCTATCTTCACACACAAACACACACACACAAAATAAAACCCTAAAACTCTGAAGTTGAACATAAAAAAATTTATGATAGTCTGGTTCAAGGAGAGGGCAGACAGAGGGTATAGGTGGGAAGGAAACCTTTCTCCATATCATTTTTATTTTTTATTTTTTTTTTGAGATGGAGTTTCACTCTGTCGCCCGGGCTGGAGTGCAGTGGCCGGATCTCGGCTCACTGCAAGTTCCACCTCCCGGGTTCACACCATTCTCCTGCCTCAGCCTCCCGAGTAGCTGGGACTACAGGCGCCCGCCACCTCGCCCGGCTAGTTTTTTGTATTTTTTAGTAGAGACGGGGTTTCACCATGTTAGCCAGGATGGTCTCGATCTCCTGACCTCGCGTGATCCGCCCGCCTCGGCCTCCCAAAGTGCTGGGATTACAGGCTTGAGCCACCGCGCCCGGCCCATTTTTATTTTTGAACCATGAGAATGTGTTACCCATTCAAAATACTAAATTAAAAAACAAATATTTAAACAACTACAAAAAGAAAGAGTGAACCAGTGACACTGTGCTGGTTGGTGGCCCATGGAACTTGGGCCAGATTCCCTTGGAACTTGGGCTGCTGGTCCTCTTCTTCCGCCTCTGACCCCGCCCCAAGTCCCCAGGCCACACAGGGCTCTGCAGGCCAGGCTGGAAAGTCCCTCACTGTGCCTCACATTTTTCTCCCAGCTTGCCCTCTGGCCACACTCGGCGTAGTGACAAAGATAAACAACCACAGACCCAAAGGCCTGCACTGCAACCCAAGACACTGAGCTACATCATCCCTTCTAGAAATCAGCTGGACCTGCTAGGGTCCCAGGCTGTTTGGTTTTGCAGAGTTGCCAGTGCTACATTCCCCAGCCTGCTGCCAAAAGCCACTCCCTGCACAGCAGCTGAGGAGCGTCTGTATGCTGCCCAGATGCCCCTGAATGGTGGAGCCCTGCTGGGCCTGCTCAGCTCAACTTACCAGGGATGTGGCTGCCCATGTATTTGATGTGCATCTCGTGGAGCCCAACTTCAGTGGGGGCGTATCTAACAGTCACCGTGCCGTCCTTGTTGTCCACAATCTCAGGTGTGGCCGTCTTCCCAGAAGGCATGTGGACCTCCCCTATGGAGCACAGGGAGACGGTGCAATGAGCCCACCAGCGACCTTCCCCAGAGAAGCAGAGCCCAAGGCACCGATGTATTCAAAATAAAGGTTTCCAGACCCAAGGACATTCATTGCTGCCTAAAACACTCAAGTCCCACAATGGGAAAGACCATTTGCTCTTTTCTTCTTTTTTTTCCAGTTCCATTTGACTTCCACAAAATACAGCAGACAACTCTTAAAGAGTTTTTTACAACTGGCAAAATCAAGCTCAGAAAGGACTTGAGAAGACCATGAAACCAGCTGGATAGGTAGAGCATCAAACCAAAGAGAAGCAGGCATTGAAAAGCGGCTGAGGGGAGAAAGGAACTCCTGTATGACAGACTCAGTGTCAAAGTCGCATCTGGAAAAGTCAAACAAGAGAAGGCAGGGAAAAGGGGCAAACAGGAACCCAACAGTCATGAGGTATTTAAACACAGCAGTTCTTAACCTAGAGAGAATCATGGGCCCCCTCAAGAAAGTAATGCAAGTTGTCAGTGAGTCACTTCTTCAGAGAAACACACATGTGGCACATTCTGTAGTTTCAGGAGCTCCATGGCCCAACACCCGAGACCAAGAACTCATGACCCTGGGTTAAGGAGCCCAGGTCTAGGGGACAGTGGACACACCTCCCCGGCACCATTCTGGGAAGCTCATGAGAGCAAGTGAAAATGAGACAGCCTTCACGGCAAGTGCTTACCAGTGATTTCTCCTTTCCTGACAGCAAACGGAATGACCAGGTCAAAAGGCTTAAATCCCAGGCCGTTCATGTCACTCACTGGGACATAGGCCTCTTCGGTCACCTAAAAACAGAAGGCAGTGGTCACTGGGTAAAGCAGACAACAGTGGGAGCTGGTGAAGCTACAGGGGGTAGAGCTGCTGGGAATTCTGCAAGCCAGTGAGGCCGGGATTTGGGAATGTGGCTGCCCATTGTGGTATGGGCTTTGTCTAAGTGGCTCCAGACCCAGGGTAGAACCTGAGGGACTGGCGAAGTCATGCTGACCAACTGTTAGCAATCACTCGGGAGTCTGTTTGTAAAATTCCCAGCAGCGCCCACGGGAAAGTGGAAAAGTGAGAGACAGCAATGTCTATGAGTCCCAAGAGGCTCCATCTGGAAAGGTTTAGTTGCTTGTGGCCTGGAAAAGAAGGTGCATTTTAAGTGGCAGAGAGTAGCAGTGGGTGGCTTTCCCCCTGAACAGAAACTGAATGTGCAAGTGGCAGCTTTGAGAGGCAGCAGCAGGGCTGCAGACAGCTGTCTTTCTCTTTAAACACGGAGACAAACTACACCGAGCGTGATCACAGACACGACGGCTGGCGATTTGTGGAGCACGGATGGTGACGCGAAGGTGATCTTATTACAGAAAAAGCAGGGATCATCGTGATGGGCTGATCAGTGAGGGGCACACCAATGACCAATGACCAGGACACCCACAGGGCTTAAGCAATCCCAGAAGCAGATGGCAGATTTTCTGAAATGAAGGCTGAGTAAACACAGAAACACAAAAAGAAAAAAACCAAAATTGTACCCAGGGCCTGAATCCAGGGGGACATGCATTTACCGGTGCCTCCTCCACGGCTGTGACTTCCCCATCTGTGGCCTGGTCAGTGGCAAATGGAGATTAGTTGGGAACCATACTGGAAGGATACACTCAGTAGACTCTACCACCACAGAGCTGCTTCCCCCACTGCTCCATCTTGAACCGCAGTGAGCTGCTCGCTCTAGCGAAGGACACTTTCTTACTGCCCTTTTGGAAGGCAAGTTGGTGTCCTCTCTTCAACTGTCAGATGTGCATGCCCTGTGAGCCCACAACCCCACTTCTGGCAAGCAGACCTACGCTGGCGAGAGGCTCCATAGGTAACTGATGTGTGTAAGGACCTTGACTGGCGCCGTCTGTGGTCATGCAAAACTAAAGCAACCTAATGTCCATCTGGAAGGGGTTGGGTCAAATAAATTCTGGTGAGTCTGTCCGGTGGAACACAGCAGTCAGGTCCAATGAATCAATATGTAAGGGTATCTATGGCACACTGAGGGAAGGAAGCAAGGTGCAAAAGTAATATGTACAGTGTGACCCCAGGCATGAAACTGAGGTGTGTGAAGTGTAAGCAGGTAAAAACTAACACGAGGCATCTCTGCAGCACAGAATCAGGAAAAAGGTCTTTTTTTACTTGATAAATGTCTACTGTGGTTAATTATTTAATTTTTTTTGAGGCAGAGTTTTGCTCTGTCATCCAAGCTGGAGAGTGCAGTGGCGCAATCTCAGCTTATTACAGCCTCAACCTTCTGGGCTCAGGCGACCCTCCCACCTCAGCCTCCTGAGTAGTTGGGACTAGAGGTACGCACCACACTAGGCTAATTTTTTTTTTTTTTTTTTTGGTAGAGATGGGGGTCTCACTGTGTCGCCCAGGCTGGTCTTAAACTCCTGGGCTCCAGCAATCCTCTCACCTTGGCCTCCCAAAGTGCTGAGATTTCAGACGTGAGCCACCATGCTCAGCAGTTAATGTTTTTAAAGTTTTTTATAAATTCATTTTCAACAAATCTTAGATTGAATGCTCCTGGCTGGGCGCGATGGCTCACGCGGTATGGGTGTCCTTGAGACATTTGCTATGACTGCAGTGCTGGTCAGTGTCCTTTTTGGCCTCAAACTTATAAAGAGAAGCAGGGAATCTACCCAACCAAAGCCAATGAACAGTCAGTCAGTCCATCCAGTTAAGATTCTCTCCCTGGAATGACAGAATAAAGACCCAAACCAGGTACTATAGGTACTGTGGGTGATCATCCCTTTCTGCCTTCAGCAGTGGTCAGGGGGCAGTGGGTAAACACAAAATATTCTTGCTTTGTGTGTATTCAGGGGCTAGGAGACACTTATTCTTACTGAGTTTGGAAGCCTCCACTTCTGCAACAAGGGTCCTCAATTTTTTTACTCTGACTTTCTCACTTAGACCTTCCCAATATGGTCTTCTCTTACCCCCAACTCATCACACCACCAGGCCCATGACCACTGCTCGGTGGTTAGCTGCTTTTCCCTCCTACCTAATTCTAACCAACCAGATAAAACCCAGTATGGGCTAAAAACAGATTCTGAAGACTACAATTGGTACCCTTCTCTGTGAATAACGACATCAACTTCCCAGCTGTATTTCCTTCTTCCTATAGAAGAAAAACACTCTTAAATGAACAATGTCAAAAGTTGACAAGTGGGCGCGGTGGCTCAAGCCTGTAATCCCAGCACTTTGGGAGGCCGAGACGGGCGGATCACGAGGTCAGGAGATCGACACCATCCTGGCTAACACAGTGAAACCCCGTCTCTACTAAAAATACAAAAAAAAAAAAAAAAAAGCTAGCCGGGCGAGGTGGCGGCGCCTGTACTCCCAGCTACTCGGGAGGCTGAGGCAGGAGAATGGCGTGAACCCGGGAGGCGGAGCTTGCAGTGAGCTGAGATCTGGCCACTGCACTCCAGCCTGGGTGACAGAGCGAGACTCCGTCTCAAAAAAAAAAAAAAAAAAAAAAAAGTTGACTAGTGTTTACATACTTGAGACATAAAAGAGCCTCCAGATCTCTGGCACGCTGTTTACAGATAAACAAACATCGATGGAAGGGAACAAAGTCCCTGAGCTTCTGTTTGGAAAGGAGTCGTCATGCACCTCTCCATTACTGCACAAAATGAAATAATTAGAAGGTGCTTTGTAGGCTGTGCACAAGGCCAGGTCATTAAAAACATGAAGGGCCTATGAACCTTGTGGTCAAGTGCGGCTGCTGATGGCAGTATCAAAGGACACCAGTGAGGATGACAGCATGGTACTTGGTGTCTGTCTAGACCAAGCACACTTCATTTGTTTAAAAAAAAAAAAAAAAAAAAAGCCCAACGATGCTTGGTTTTGAGGGTTCAGTGAGGTAATGCCCCTGAGGTTTCTAATCCCTTTCCTGGTTGAAGAATATTCAGAGGAAGATCCATTATGCAATAACAAAAATAAATATTCAGAGGAAGATCTATAAGTCACTCAGAATTGAAAATGAAAGACCTTGGTCATTCACTAACCCAGATGTTTGCATAATGGTTTCCTCCTTTTATTCCAGATGTTTCTAGCTGCAAAAGACAAGGTATTTCCCCCTCATACATCAAGTGTGAATCTTTCCAAAACACAAGTGGAGGTACTTTGAGTCCTGAGATATCAGAGTCAAGTCTCCAAATAAAACAGCATCAGGAAGCTCTCTCCTCCAGCCATGGAGAATGGCCATGAAGATGGAAGAAGGAAGAGCCGGCAGGTTAAAAACCTGTCATGTTTTATGTAGAAACATTTTCATAAAGGTGTGTTTTTCTGAGGAGTTATCTTTCAAAACGCCTCAGCTTAGGCCAGGATACTGCCTAATAATGAGCCCAAGGCTGTGCACAAGGCCAGGTCATTAAAAACATGAAGGGCCTATGAACCTTGTGGTCAAGTGCGGCTGACCAAGTCCCTTATTATGATAGACACCTTGGTGGCCAGTAAGATTCCCTAAAAACTCTTAGAGCCAAAGGGTTTCTGAGTTTCTAGAGATTACTCTGGGACTCTACAAGGTCATGACTGCTTAACGAAATTTTTTTCCAAATGGAAAAAAAAAGTGGAAGAGGATATCCTGGTCAAGGTTCAACAAATGGCAGTTGTTACAGTTTCCACCAATAACAGCATGCTCTGGAGAAGGACTTTCCCTTACCATGACGGTGAAGGGGCTGTTAGGAATATCAACACCACCGAAGCGCACATAGATCACATATGTGCCTGGCTTGGCAGCTGTGTAGAAGATGTCATAGGTTCCATCTTCATTCTCGATGACATCGGCCTCGGCCTCAGTGCCATCTGGGGTCAGAACCGTGCAGGTCACTTTCCCCTTCCCGGCAGTCTTGGCATCAACCACAAAGCCTACTTCTTCACCAGTTTTCACAGTGGAGGCTATTCCAGGACCTGGAGAAGAGTTCAGGGGAAGAGAATGGAAGTATGGACACACGTCCTGGAGGCCGAAGAACAAATCACACCCATCCATGCTGTCTGTGCCTGTAAATGTTAGGCCTTCAACTGCTGCCATTCAGAGGGATATCCCAAAGATCCCCAATTAGGTGTTGCTCAAAGGGCTACTTCATCAATTACTTACTAAATAAGGAGCATCTGTAAGCTCTGAGTGTTGACTAAAGGTTAGCCTGGGTTTGCCAGCATTTAAAGGTGTGGCAATGGAAGGTCACCTTTCAACAAACATATTGGGCATTTTCTTAAGTGCCAGGTACACATAAAGGTGGGTAAGACACAGTCCCTGCTCTCAAGATGCTAACAGGGCCAGGCACCAAGAATGATAGCTCCAACTGCAGTGGAAATGCTGAAGAGGAACTAAGTTACAGAAAAAATAACACACTGTTCCTCGGGGAAGTGTCTGGCAGCATATCTAGGCAAAGGTTCTAAGAATTTATATACCAGGGTTGCCACACTGACAAAGGGCTTCCTAAAGAAAGGAAATATGGCTGAACCCGGAAGGATGGGTTCTGTTGGCTAAGGGATACTTGCAACCTCTCCCCAGTGACCAGTCTCTCTCTGATTTCTGGCACCCCTTTACACAGGATCCATACATCAGGAAACGCAGAACAGCATGAACTAAAAGCACATTGGCAAATATGAGCCAAGTGCGTAGGAGTAACAGGGAGGGTGGCCAGAACAGTTTGTTCAGGGAGTAGTGGAAGAGAAGACTGGAGTCAATCTGTGGAAGGCACTGAATGACAGACCCTTGGTTTAGCCAAGGCAAAGGTGTAGCCAAAAGGCAAGTATTCAGCTCAGGATTCTGCCCAAGCTGGGGGAGGAAACAGGGCCTGGAAGGCCATGGGGAAGTCCCCATCCAGCGTTAACATCAATTAGTAAATTAGCCATCAATTAGTTAAAGATGATCTGGTTGTCGCTGGCAGCTGCATAGACCTAGGAGGTGGTGGACTGGCCAGCATTCCAAAATTTCTCCATTTTTTGCCATGGGTGAGCCAAAAAGGGCCACACTGAGCAACTCACAACCTTGCTGTGAAAGCCCAGATTTTCTCCATTCAAAAAAAGATGGGCTATGAGAGAAACAGAACACATCAAGGGTAGTCCTGTGTTTAGTCTACTTATTTAAAAAGAAGTAAATCTGTCTCATTTTAGAGATGGGGATTCATGTTTTAAAATCTGCTTGAGCAGCAGCACTGAGCTGTCCAAGGGCTGTTCTTAAAAACTGAAAGGCCGTTCGGGCACGGTGGCTCACACCTGTAACCCCAGTACTTTGGGAGGCCGAGGAGGGCGGATCACTTGAGGCTAGGAGTTCAAGACCAGCCTGGCCAATTACAGTGAAACCCTGTCTCCACTAAAAATACAAACCTTAGCCAGGCATGGTGGTGGGCACCTGTGGTCCCAGCTACTCAGGAGGCTAAGGATGCAGTGAGCTGAGATTGCGTCACTGCACTCCAGCCTGGGCAACAGAGCAAGACTCCATCTCAAAAAAGAAAGAAAAGAAAGGCCTGTGACAGTCAATAGTTGTGTCTTAGAAACTGAAGGAAGGAGGAGGGAAAAAAAGAAGAAAAAAACCTAGATCCTTAAATGTGTTTCTCTAATGCTGACCTGAAATGCTCTTGAATGAATGCTGAGTAACTATCTACTCATAAAAGGCAGAAATTTGTTGCTTTTCATGGGAGCCGCCATCAGAGTTGGGTTCTCAACACTTCAAAAGCATATAATAATAGTTATCATGTACCTGGCACCGTGCTAAGCATTTTTCATGCCTGACCTCATCTAATCTTTGCAATAACCCTGTACAACAGTCTCTGTTCCTTAGAAGAGCTTCTTGGATCTAAATGTTCTCCAAATATAAATGAAGAGCTTCAATCTATGTCAAACTGAAGTTCAGTGAGGTCGAGCAACGTGCCCAGATCATGTAGCTTGTAAATCACAGAGAAGGGCTATAGCCCAGTTTCTGATTGCAAAGCCTGTGCTCCTGACCTTGAGATGCTCTGTACTCACCCGTGGCCAGGCACTTGCTGGCATCACCCGTCTGTGTGGCTCGGATGCGATAAGGAGAAAGTGGGATGTCGTCACCCCCGTAGGTGACCCCAATCATATAGCGCCCAGTCTTGTCGGGGATGTAGGTGACAGCATATGTGCCATCTTTATTGTCATGGACAATGGCTCTTTTGGGTTTTCCTTCTTGGTCCTGTGGATCATACAGAAATGCTATTTAGGATGTTGTTAAGATGTAGAAAACATTCACGGAAAACCTTGACATATTTTCCTATTAGTGCCTCTAGTGGAGAGACAGAATGGATGGCTTAATACAATCTAGTTTTGTTTTGTTTTTTGGTAGGGAGAGTAGAGGGTCACAGATCCCTTTAACACCATGACAGACACGGCCAATTTTTAGTAACTTTGTTGTCAGGTGAACCAGGGGTGTTTTAGCTCGAAATCCTCTGAAATGTAGGGAGGGGAGGAGGCAGAGGCTTCTGCTCGCACACCACCGCATCCAGTCTCCCTTTACTCTTTACTAATAGGACTGTAACTCTTAGCTAGGTGCACTGCTCCCAGATGGGACTCCACTTCCTAGCATCCTTGCCACTAGGTAATGTGACTTGTGGCCAACCCCCAACAAATCAGAAGGGAATGGAAGTCTATGATGGATTTTTGGAAGGGCTGCTTAAGAGAGCCAACTGAGCTGAGAGGACCCCTTTTTCCCTTCTTTCTTCCTCCTTCTGGCCTGCCACGTGGATGTGATGGCCAGAGCACTGGCAGCCTTGTGGTCCAGGAGGAGACCTTAAGGATAGAAGTCACATGCTAGGTAGAGGAGCAGAGAAATGGAGCCGACTTCCTTGGTGAGGTACAGGGCACCCAGGTGGCTTAACCTGGGCTTCCTTAACAAGAGAGAATAATCTCATTTATTTCAGTCACTCTTATTTTAAGGTTTACTGCGGTATGCAGCATAACTTAGTCTTAACTGATCCAAAGAGTAATTTAAAACATTTAAAAATAAAAACATAGGGGACGGGCACAGTGTCTCATGCCTGTAATCCCAGCACTTTGGGAGGCTGAGGCAGGCTGATTGCTTGAGCCCAGGAGAGTTCAAGACCAGACTGGGCAACATGGTGAAACCCATCTTTAAAAAAACAAAAATAAAAACATAGGAAAAGATGTAGTAAAAAAAATATGAAAATTCACCAAAAAGTGGTTCTTGGAGCTACACCCTCAAATCTCTCAGGCGAGCTGCTTATGCTTCTGCACATTTACTGACTCTTTGGTGGGAAAATCTAACAAACAACTTGCACAGAAATCGGTTATTGAAACCCTTGTTCTTAAATCTGGCCTGGAAATTAAGTCTTAGGATTAAGGTTTGGCTCAAAAAATAACTCCAAGTTACCGTTATTTGAACAGCAAGCAGGCCTTCCCCGGCATCTCGGGCATCGATTGCAAAGTCCACAGGTAGACTGGCAGGCACACCATAGGAACTAAGGCCGGGGCCACTGGCGGTCACTTTGCTGGCATCATATGTGGGAAGGACCTTGACCTTGAAGGGACTTGATAGACACACACACACACCCTAGTCAGTAAAGATATGTGTCAACCCAGCTGCATCTGACTTTCCTTACACATGAGTGGGATGGAAAAGGGGGTTTCTACAGCAGATAAGATAGTGAGTTAGTCAAGGTGCCTAAGTCCAGCAGAAGTTTATAACTATGAGGCAGTAACCATTACATGACAGACTGGTTTTGCCCTGAGTGTGTTCCAAGGCAGTGGTCCTCAACCTTTTTGGCACTAGGGACTGGTTTTGTGGAAGACCAGGGGGCGTGGTGGGGGAATGCTTTCGGGATAAAACTGTTGCACCTCAGATCATCAGCCATTAGTTAGATTCTCATAAGAAGCGCACAATCTAGATCCTTCTCATGTGCAGTTCATAATAGGGTTCACGAGAATCTAATGCAGCCACCGCTGATCTGACAGGAGGCGGAGCTCAGGCGGTAATAACTGCTCACCCATCACTGTGCGGCCCAATTCCTAACATGCCATGCACCCGTACCAGTTCACGCTCCAAGGGTTGGGGACCTCTGTTTCAAGGGATACAAATAGTTTGGGGAGGAAGAGCTCACAAACTAGTTTGGGAAATACAGGGTTAAACACATTTAGCCCACGTTTGTTATGCTAAGATGATGGTCACCAAATGGAAAGAATACTAGAACTTCATTTTAATATTTATATCTCATCTTATTCTATATTCTGTATCTATAATTATTCTATATTTAGTATGCTTCATATGGTACATGGTATATTAGTAAAACAATATACAAATGTCATTTATAAATTACACATTTTGACATAGATAGAGCTAATATGCTTATCTCTATATAAAATATGTGTTAGGGGATATGGGTGAAAGTTTTTCATCGTAAGGGGCATGATTTTTTAAAAAAGGAAAAGAAAACACTTAGAGATTGTTCCAAGAAGTGAAGAGCTTATGTAACATTTTTTAAAAATTAATATCAACAAGGAAGAAAGTTTCTACATAAAACCTTCTGGAAATGCTTTTATCAAGCAAACCCTGAAGTAAAGACCTTTGTCCTGTCCCAAAACACCAAAAGGAAACCTCTAATAAACTAATAAATTCCTAATTTTTTTCAATGATTCTCTACTACTACTACTACTACTACTACTCCTAGTGCCTTTTTTTTTTTTTTTTTAAAAAAAAAAAGAGATATCAGGGGAGGGTCTATGTTGCCCAGGCTGGCCTCAAACTCTTGGGCTCAAGTGATCCTCCCAGTTCAGTCTCCCAAGTAGCTGGGATTACAGGCGAATCCCACCACACCTGATTAGAATTTCCAACTTCTTAATTTCAGCTTACCTTTAAACTAAAGATGTCGAAAGGAATTGGGGGAGCGAGAGAGCAGGAGCCACAAATATCAAAGCTAGTGTGTGGTGACAAGTTGCAGGTTCTATGTAACACTTGCTGCCTCGATGGATGGGTAGATGGACTGATGGAGGAATGGATGGGTGGATGGACTGGTGGAGGGATGGATGGACTGATGGAGGAATGAATGGGTGGATGAATGGACTGATGGAGGAATGGATGAGTGCATGGATGGACTGATGGAGGAATGGGTGGGTGGATGGACTGATGGAGGAATGGATGGGTGGATGGAGGGAATGATGGAGGAATGGATGGGTGGATGGACTGATGGAGGAATGGATGGGTGGATTGATGGAATGATTAAAGAATGGATGGATGGATGGATGGATGGACTGATGGAATGGATGGGTGGATGGAGGGAATGATGGAGGAATGGATGGGTGGATGGACTGATGGGAGGAATGGATGGGTGGATGGATGGACTGATGGAGGAACGGATGGGTGGATGGAATGATGGAGGAATGCATGGGTGGACAGATAGACTGATGGAGGAATGGACGGGTGGATGGATGGAGCTTACCTGCGAGGAATCTCTTCATCAGCATATTTAACTGAGACCATATAAGGTCCCTCCTGAGATGGGGTGTAGGTTACTGTGTGTGTGCCATCGCCATTGTCCACCACGTTCACTGGCTCCACCAGGCCTGAGGACAGAGATGAGAGGTTTAAGGAGGAGCCTGACTTCACCTTTACCTCACCCTTGGCTAAGTTCGAAATAGGATCACATCCATCCCTAAGAGCTATTGGTTTCCACTGATGAGTAACCTAAAGGCAAGCAACCATAATCACAGGCCTGAAAAAATCATAGGAACCCCAATTCATGGTTGCAGAAATGACCCCAAGAGACACCTTTAGCTTTCTGTTGGCTAAAATACACTCAGTCTGCCCCAGAGTATAATTAAGGAGACTGCCTGTGCTTGCTGCTGGAGGGTGTATGTGGATGATGCATGTTGAAGACACGCTATAACCTTTCAAGCTGGTTAGGCATGCTTAGGATGTGGCAATTTTACTCTACAGCTGAGACACTGCCAAATAGTCCAGAACTGTGAAGAGCAAAAATTAACCAATGGGCTGGCTAGTCAAGACTTGTGGCCACCTTTGAGTAAAGAACACTGTGGTACCAGCATGCTGGGGCATAGGTGCAGGGCAGGTGATGGTGCCAATCTTATGGGGCAAGGGGACCCTCAAGAGAAGCCTGTGGAGATGTTGAAGATTACGCTAAAACATCATCAAGGCATGCACTGGGTTGCAGAGTCCAGATCCCAGTTTCCGACGTGAGAGTCAAGGATGGGCCAACTCCAGGGTAGGTTAATCAAAGCATGGCATGCTCATTAAGCAAAGCAGATGAGGCAGGGTGTAAGCCAATTTTAGAAGTGAGGCCAGCAAGAAGCATTTGGGTTACATAATTCAGCAGCCATGGGAAAACGCAAACCTGTCTCATTAAAGTCACCCTTCGGGTCACCTTTAAAGAACTCTGAAAGGGCTTTCAAGGGGCTGCGCCATGACTGGGAATCTGTGCCATCAGCTAAAATCAAAAGACTGTTACTTGAGAGTCCTTCATAATGGAGGCAGATATCCAAGTGAAGCTTCTCTTTCTTTCTTTTTTTCTCCCTCTTTCATTCACACATACAAAGGGACACATACGTGCACACAAACACATGCAGGTCCTGAAGCTCTGTAACTTCACAGAATCTGATCCCAGCCCCATGACCTCATTTGCCCCAAACCACTTCTGCCCTGAGCTTCAAAGGACATAACCTCCTGCTGAACTCCATGAAGGAGAAGGTTCCTCTTCAAAGAGGGAAATCCCCATTTGCCACTTCTGTGAATCCAAGAATATATCACTGGGGAGGAAAATCCAGATTATGTAAGAAATTAGGTGCACTGTCCTCTATGCGGGAGAAAGGCAATTTTAAGTGCTGAAGGAGGAAACATGGTCACTTACCAAAAAAGGCAAGTTCCGATGCCCTTCAGGGCTTTGTCCCCATATGGCCCGCTAGCCTTACCAAACCCAAGTTCCAGGCTGCCAACAGGGCAGGCCAAATTGCCAACAAAGCCCATTCCCCAAGACACCCTCTCTCTCTGGGGAATTGAGACAATGACAAAGCCACGTATCACGTGCATCATGTCCCTGGCATTCCCAGAGGTTTTGGTATGTACCACATGGACACCAAGGTATCTCAGTGAGTTATCACCTCCAAACCCCATCATCTGCCGCATCCAGACCAACCCGCCCCCTCACAAATGCTGAAACACATAATGAAACAGTCGCCACCATACTACATATGAGAGCCCAAATACTGCTGCTTCATCTAAGAAACTGATAGCCGTATTATTAAATGGGGGGACAGATCACTGGGGAAATAACAAGCCTGCTTACTTGTAAGCAGGAATTTCTACTGTTCAAATAGAACATGAAACAATAAAGTAATTTTTTTAAATTTAATTTTAAGCTCATGAGCAAACTCAAAAGCAAAGCATCTGCTCTGGGTCACAGCTGCCCCTGCCTGGGGCAGATGAATGTCTGCAGGAAAGCAGGGTGCATACTTACCTCGTGGGCCCAGGACCCTCACTTCCAGCGGAGCCAGGCCAGCCTTGCTGCTGTCCACTGTGAAGGACTGCAGGACACGGGCTCGGACGCCTGAGCCCAGCCCAGGGCCGGCAATCTTGACCTTGCTGGGGTCCACAACATCCTTCACAGGAACCCTGAAGGGGCTGCCTGGAAGAGAGGTCATGGGATTCTGAGCACAAGCTGGGAACTGGAGACTACCTTGTGCACACCCAGAATGGCACTGCTGCTCCCCTGGGACCTCAGTTATGCAGGCCTCGGTCAGCTCCTCCTGCCTCACTGTGTGCACTGCTTATGTGCCCACTCATTGTTGTCAACCATTCTCACAGAGCACCTACTACGTGCAGATGTTGTGCCAGATGCTGGATCCTGAGTGGTTAACAACCGCCCCCCACCCCAGGAACGCACAATGCAGGAGAAGGATGAAGCAAGCAAGTCGCTCTAACATCCTACATAACGTATTGGGGGTGTGGAAGGTGGAGCACTCAGTAGGCAATCAACCTGGTCTGCGTAAGACCAGAGAAAGCTTTCCAGTAACATCTCAGTTGAGGCACAAGAGGGAGCAGATGGAGAGATGCTTCAGAGAGGCCTCAACACATGCGGGAGCCCAGAGGCAAGGGAGGAGACAGGCTGCTGGAGAAACTGAAGGAGGAAGCTGAGTGGTGGAAGAACAGAATGGAGAGAGATGGGCAGGCCCTGCAGCCCACATCCAGCCCTGTCTCCCACAAATGGCTCCCATGTGTCCCCCAGACTCCTCTCCCTCCAATGCAGCTGGCACCTTCTGACCACACTCGGCCTTCTCAGTCACCCAGCTACCTGGTGAAGCCTCACTGTCTTCCTGAGTGTAAGCTGAGTTCCTGCTGCATGGCTGACTCCACGGGGGACCCTGAGGGCCTCTGACTCCTTGTGGGTGTCTGTTTTAAAGATGAAGCACAGAGGAGTCGAGGAAAGGAGACAGCGATTTGCTAGAGAAGTGCTAAACAGAGAAACAAGGGCTGGGCCACGGATGCTCATGGACTCCTCTGTGGAGGGGGGACCTCCCCATCCAGGGTACCTGCAGCATGCCTCAGGCTACCACGCCAATCGTCAAGGGGCCACATGCACCTCTTGCCTTGCACGGGAGTCCTGGTGCTCCCCATGGTATCTGGCAAAGTGAATGACTGCCATGAAAGCTGAGGGCTCTCTGCTTTGCATCTCAGAGAGTTTATACTTTGTAGAAGTAGAGATGGTAGATAGCCAAGACACACAAAGAACTGAGTCTCCGGCTTTCTAACAACAGATGGGTTTCAACGGCATCCAGGTCTTTAGCTACGTGAAATAAATGGCTGGCCCTGGCAAACAAGCACAGGCCTCCACACTGGGGTGAGAGGAACAAAAGGGGGCTTTACTTTAGAGAGTGACAGTTGAGGATTTCAATGTCAACAGCTGACGGCAAGGGACTACCTCTGAGACCAATCTTTAAGTCAGAGCCTCCACTAGAAGTTGTCTGAACTCAGCATGAGAGTAGCCAAGAATCAGCAAACCCGGGTAAGATAAACTGTCCAAGATGGCAGACCCCAAGCATTATCCGCCACTCCCTTGTTCCATGCCCAGACACACGTCACCATTCCCTTATGCCAGCCCTTCTTCCTCATGCACTCTGAACCCCAGTCAATCCAGTGGTCTAGGCAGCCGCCACCAACCGACCACAGCTGGCCTACCAGAGGAAATCAACATGCCATTATGGGTAAGACAGGACACGTTGTTAAAAATAACTCCACTTCGGGTTTTGAACCAGGCCAGGAAAAACTGGGCTAATATTTAAGCACCCAGAAATTAGAAGCTGGCAGGTCGCCGACTGTTTCATGGCAGTACCCCCATGGGTTGCCTTAGCTAAGAAGCCTGATGCTAAGAAAACCAACCAACACTTCACTAAATGTTTCCACCTGGGAAAGTTCTGGGGTTCTGGAAAAGCTGGCATTTGGCTGTCTCTGGGAGGCAACAGAGAGCCTGAAACATAAAAAGGCACCATCCACACCTGATGGGAAAACCACAAATGAATGTTTTTCTGTTGTTATGCTCAAAGATGGCCATTTGCTTTAAGCTCACAGGTGGGCCACAGGGGACAAACTCTGACCCCTTTCTGTAAGGGGGATTCAGAAGCCGGTGGCATTCCCCAGCCTTTCCCCATAGTCAAAAAGTTTCATTGCCACAAAAACCAGGAGATGTTCATCTCCACTGTTGCCTGCCAGGTCGGAGCCACCACATCACCCCTCCTGGGAGCAGCCTTCTACTCATTCCCTGTGCCCAACTCTCTCCTAATGCAAGTGTTACAAAACTCCAAAAGGAGCCCGTAGCTCTGAATTCTGTCACCGAGCCCCATTCTCGCTCTTCATAGCAGTCGTGATCACAAGTTTTAGTTGTATAAGCCCTAGACAGTAAGCTCTCTGAGGGCAGGAACTTTGTCTTGCCCACAGCTGAAATCTCCTAGACTAGTGATTATGGGAATTTTTTAAATCTATATTGAATGAGCCACAAGCACAAGTTTGAGGAGAAACATGTTGTTTTAAATGACTTGAGGCTTAAATGAGTATCTAAGTAGAATCAATCTGAGTTGAATGTCAATACTTTCTGATCAGTGTGAGAGAAAGACAGTGAGTGTGAGTGTGTGTGCACATTTCCATGTGGTAATGGGGAAGCAGGGATGGAATCAGGAAAGTGTGTGGTCAGTGGACACTCCAGCTGCCTGAGAGTCAACTCAGAACCCAGCAGTGGGCCTCTCAGCCTGCCCTTCCCCTCTCAGTGTGACCCAGAGAGAGAAGAACAAGCCTCTGCTGAGGCTTTTCCTGCTCCTGGGGTCCTGGGGTGGGGCTCTGCCCTCTTCACACCACACCTGAGACGAGGAGTAAGTGGCCCAGAACAGCCCCAGTCCTTGGTCTTGTGTCCACACCACATACTCACCTGCCCTTTTAGAAATGGGGGTGGGGGAGGTGGTCTCAGAATTCACCACTATAGAATCCATCCATGTAACCACAAACAACTTGTACCCCAAAAGCTATTGAAATAAATAAATAAAATGTGTGGGGGTGACAATCATTTGAGTAGAGAACTAGAACCTATGGAGAGTCCTCCCCCCAAAACAAATGGGGGAGGGTCCTTCACTACTTAAGTCATATATTTGTTTATTGTTTAAATCTTTACAGCAGTGGTTCAGCCTGAAGTGATTTTGTCCCTTAAGACATCTGACAAGATATAGAGACATTTTTGGTTGCTACAAATAAGAATGGGGAAGAAGTCTGCTATGGGCATCTAGCAGGTACAGGCCAGGGATACTGACAAAAGTCTACATTGCACAGGACAGCCCAGACCACAAAGAATCATCTGGCCAAAAGGTGAGAAACCCTGTTTCACAGTGAGTGCCAAAGTTGAGAAACCCTGTTTCACAGTGAATGTACATGACATCACTAAATACAAAAGAAATTATAAAGAAGAATTTGAATCTGCATATCTTGATCAGCTACTAGTATAGTCAGTGAAAAAAAGAAACCAAGACACATGAATAAGGTATATAAGAGCCAAGCACAAAATAAGGTAGAGATTTTCTTTTTTTTTTTTTTCCTTTTCCTGCTATTACAAATATCGGATTGTTTTCCCCACTCAGAAAGATAAGCAAAATCAAACCCATTTTCCTGCAAAATGAATTCTTCTTTGGGGTCCTCTCTGAGGAATAGCTTACCAGGGATGTGGGCGCCTCCATATGTGATATTAACATCATAATCCCCCGGAGCGAAAGGAATGTACTCAGCACTGCAGCTGCCATCCTTGTTGTCTCTGCAATTTATCTTTGACTCTGATGGTCCCTCAACAGTGATGCCAAGCCCACCAATTCCTGCCCCTCTGGAAAGGATGGAAAAGAAAGTGAAATGTGCACCATTTATGCTGATCTGTTTATTGCCAAAATTCATGCAAATTCTCTTTATAAACTATTCCATGTAGCCACCCCAATTCAATTACTACGATACACTCTCACAAAGGGAATTTCACATTAGTATAATATAAATAAAGACACTCTGACCCCTCCTTTTCAATGCTTATGTTTCATTGATTTTTCTTTTTCTTGAGGCAGAGTCTCACTCCATTGCCCAGGCTGGTGTGCAGTGGCGCGGTCTTGACTCACTGCAACCTATGTCTCTCTGGTTCAAGCAATTCGCATGCGCAGCCTCCCAAGTAGTAGCTGGGATTACAGGCGTGTACTAGCAAGCCCAGGGTAGTCTCAAACTCCTGGCCTCAAGCAATCGTCCCATCTGGGCCTCCTGAAGTGCTGGGATTACAGGTGTGAGCCACCATGCCCAGCCTATTTTTCTTATCTAATTGCACTGGCTAGGACTGCAAGTACAACACAGGCATATGCCTTGCAACCAACTTTAATAAAAATACTTACAAAGTTGGCTACAAATTTTTACATTATGAAGTTACAGAGCTTGGTTCAGTCCCAGTTTGCTAAATAGTTTCATGACCATTATCTAGTGCTTTGGTATGTTTTTTAGGTATGCTTGGTCCTTCTATGTAACATCTCTACAGAAGGAAATATACACTATAAAAATAAAAATGCATCTTATCAAAAGTTAGGAAACTATGACACATATGTAGAATCTAGCCATAAAAGTGAGATTCAAGACACCAAATGTAGGGCCTTGCCCACCTGGTAACCACAGTGAAGACATTGGGCTTGTTGGTGAAGGCCTCTTTCAATCCAGGTCCTTGGGCTTGCACCCTAGATGGTTGGCAGCCTTCAGTGACAGCCACCTTGAAGGGACTGTTTGGGATAGGCACATCATCATATGTCACCTCCACTACATGGAGACCTGTTCAAAACAACAAACAGAAACACATATTTGCATATAAATCCCCTATTTGTGAAAAAATGATTCTCTACTTCAGAGTTTTATCCAGCATTCAAGTCTGCATGCTATACTATGTTATTTGGAAAAGGGGGTTAAAAACACAGTAATGTGGCTGGGGGCAGTGGCTCACACCTATAATCCCAGCACTTTGGGAGGCCGAAGTGGGTAGATCGCTTGAGTCCAGGAGTTCAAGGCCAGCCTGAGCAACATGGCAAGACCCCATCTGTACAAAAAATACAAAAATTAGCTGAGTGTGGTGGTGCACACCTGCAGTTCTGAGGCAGGAGGATCATTTGAGCCCAAAAGGTGGAGGCTGCAGTGAGCTGTGATTGCACCACTGCACTCCAGCCTGGGCAATAGAGTGAGATCCTGTTTCAAAAAAAAACAAAAGAAAACAAACCCACAGTAATGTAGGTATGATCTGACTTTTAAATAATACAAACCGTCTATCTGCAGTCACATAAGCCACTCCACTCCAACTTCAAGTCAGTTATCCTAAACAGACTACCCTCATTTGGGAAAACACCAACCAGCCATTAACCAAAAGAAAAAGCAAAACCCACGAAACAGAAGAAATACACATCTACAAGAAGATTAAAAACATCTATGCCACAATATTGCAGGCTTCCGATCTCCAGGTAGTGGAGATATGTATGGCACTTTTATTTTTTTCTTTATGCTTTTCCATTTATTGAAATTTTTTATAATTCCTAATATTCAAGAAGAAAGAAATTCATACGCAAAGAAAAACGGCACAAATGAGCAATATCATGGCATTACCCCATAACCTGATGAGGTAAGACTGAGGCTAAACCCAGCCCACCTATTACACAAGGCAAGCAAGCCAGGCACTGAGTGGGTAGGTGACTGCTGCGGAGGCTGACTTCCACTCTGTCACTCTGCATGTGGCCCTGCTAAGACAGGCCTAGCACATGGGGCAGGTGTCAGTACCAGCCACCAGGAGGAACTGACCAAGGACAACTCTGAACAAGGGTCCAGTCCAAGGACAGGGCGACTCACCTTTCTCAAAGGGTGTGTATTCCACCTGGTAGGTCCCATCAGCATTGTCTGTGACAAAGCACTCGGTGGAGGCCCCTGAGGGGTTGGCAATGTGGGCCTTGATGTGGTCACCCCCAACCTGGGTCAGTGGCCGAGAGTCAACCGTAAAGTCGGTGGTGGCTTCCCGGAACACATCTGCAGAGCAAGCACACAGCTAACACTGCCACCAGTACCCCAGACCCAAGAGTAAACCCCAGAACCAAGGTTCCTGGCACTTCAGGACACATGAAGTCTAACTTCAGTAACAGTGGAAAACTGGTTTTTCTACCTCTGAAATCAAGAATATTAACCCACTCCCTCCCAAAAGAAGTCCCTTCCAGAGTAGCCATGGCTAAGTGACAACGTGACTGTTCACACTGAGGGCTCTAGGACAGGTTAAAGGTTGAAGACAAACCTGCCGTGTGGCATGCAGGTGTTAGCCAACACCACCTTTTAAACTTTTTTCCAATTAAATGCCAACATGTTGCATGTTGAGTTTCCAGAGAAAAATCAAGATTTCTGGCTTTGCCAGAAAAACTAGAGATTCTGCTGACAATGCTAAGTCCTGTTCCCCATAGAGCAACAGAAATCAGGGGTCAGCTAACACGGTCCCCAGAAATGCAATGTGCTCAACCTTCACCAGGGCCCCCCAACCACTCCCTGAGGCAGAGGGAACAGGTGAACACCGCCTTATAGGTCACCTGGCTCCTGCAGGTGGC
This sequence comes from Rhinopithecus roxellana, assembly GCF_007565055.1. Classification (NCBI taxonomy): domain Eukaryota; kingdom Metazoa; phylum Chordata; class Mammalia; order Primates; family Cercopithecidae; genus Rhinopithecus; species Rhinopithecus roxellana. Next base: position 80,004,604 of record NC_044549.1, on the reverse strand, counting down.
TGAGTTTGCAGCTCCAAGTTTCAGGTAACCCTTAAGTCTCAGTTTGCCTTTTTTTTTTTTTTTTTTAATAAAACCCACCTTTCCCTTCTATCCCTGGTCCAAAGACTTTGATCCTGCTGGTGTCCACGGCAGGCTCCACCTTGACCCGGGCAGGGAAGTGTGGCACGAGTTCACCACCATACTTCATGGTCAATGTGTACATGCCGGCCGTCAGGGGCACGTAGGTCACCGCGTAGGTGCCGTCTTTGTTGTTCTGAACACTGACTTCAGCTTTTGCTCCCGAGTCCGAGACAGCTTCCAGGCCCAGGGCCCCTGGTCCCGCTTCTGAACAGTCGACGCTAAGGAGCCCAGCTTCACCCACCTTCCCATGCTCCAGACCTGGCCCCGATGCCACAACTTTAGAGGGGTCAAAGGGCATTTCAATTTCGGCTTTGAAGGGAGACCCAGGTATGTGGACTTCCTCAAAGAGGATGTTGACGAAATACTCCCCGGGTTTTGTAGGAAGGTAAGAGACTGAGCAGGTCCCGTCACCATTGTCGGAGCACTCAATTTTGGCCTCGCACGGACCTTCCACTGTTAAGCCCAGACCTCCGGTACCAGCTCCTTTGGTATCGATGGTGAACTCAGCAGGCTTGCCCACAAGACCACCTTCGAGGCCGGGACCATGCGCCTTCACCTATTTGAGCAAAGAATAAAGTCAAACTGCACTGGGATCGCTGCTCAGCCAGCACTGCTTTCAACACCCACACATGTAATCAGCATGGAAGTGCATCTTAGACAGGCAGCCCTTCTCTTGGGGCTTCATGTGTCACACACTGCACACATGAGTTAGAGCCACAACAGTCAATGCAGCAAATGCCTCAGAACTCGATCACCAGCAAAAAGGCACGAGAGAGGTGTGACCCCCTGGAGCAGTCCCTCCAAGACTCTCCTCTCTCCTACCACACCGGACCCTTCTAAATCAGAGGCCTGGACTTGGAGACCTAATGTCCATTCCAACAAACATACGTGGGATCCCAGCTTGAGGGCTCACGGAAGGGCTCTTGTGGAGCTGGCTGTGGCTGGCTTGGGCTGTCGCACTTTGCTCAACAAATTCTGTGTAATAAAAAAACTAAATTGTTTCTAAAAAAGAGTGAGGAATGAGGCTTTCCCCTCTAATTCAACAAACAAGACACCTTCATAGGATTCATACCATTGAGACCACTGGAAATCTTCCAAAACCCGCTGAGTCAGGGTTACTATGAACAAATGACAATGAACTTATTTTTTTTTTTTTTTTTTTTTTTTTTTTTTTTTTTTTTTTTTTTTTTTTTTGGAGGGGACGGACTCTCACTCTGTCGCTCAGGTTGGAGTGCGGTGGCACGATCTCAGCCCACTGCAACCTCTGCCTCCCAGGTTCAAGCGATTATCCCACCTCAGCCTCCCGAGTAGCTGGGATTACAGGTGTGCGCCACCATGCCCAGCTAATCTTTGTATTTTTAGTAGAGATGGGGTTTCACCATGTTGGCCAGGTTGGTCTCAAACTCCTGACCTCAAGTGATCCATCCACCTTGGCCTCCCAAAGTACAGTGATTACAGGTGTGAGCCACCGTGCCCAGCCATGAATAATGTATTTTTTGTTGTTGTTGTTTTTTGAGACGGAGTCTCGCTCTGTCGCCCAGGCTGGAATGCAGTGGGGCGATCTCGGCTCACTGCAAGCTCTGCCTCCCAGGTTCATGCCATTCTCCTGCCTCAGCCTCCCAAGTAGCTGGGACTACAGGTGCCCACCACCACGTCTGGCTAATTTTTTGTATTTTTAGTGGAGACACGATTTCACTGTGTTAGCCAGGATGGTCTCCATCTCCTGACCTCGTGATCCACCTGCCTCGGCCTCCCAAAGTGCTGGGATTACAGGCATGAGCCACCGCACCTGGCCAGAATAACGTATGTTTATATTACACGATTCTAGCTTCTATAGGGTGAGCTCCGTCTGTGAGGTGGGTGCTGGGCAGAGGCCTCCACATTTGCTAACTCACCTACCTCTTACAGGCTGGCTTTGTAGTGAGGACTGTGATTATGCTAACAAGCGAAGAAAGAAGACTCTGGGACAGGGAGCCCCTCACCAAAGTCTTATAGTCAGAGAGCAAGAGGAGGAGCAGGGTTGTTACCCACCTACACAGCAGACCTTTCAGAGTGAATTGTGCTGACTTTCATCACAAAACGATTTTCAGAAGGTCTTTGCCAGGAAGAACCAGAGAAGGACTATGGTGTCATGTTTGACAACAACGAGGCAAGTTCTGGGACAAAAGCAAAGGCTGACCTTGGTGGGATCTGGTGGCAGCGAGGCCTCCACTGTGTAGGGGCTCCCGGGCACAGGGTGTCCATCGTAGGTCACGTCTACAGCATATAGCCCCTCCTCCCGAGGGATGAACTTGGCCGTGCTGCTCTCCCGGCCTGTCACAGGTGTCACTAGGCATGGCACAACCTTCCGAGAGGGGCTGAGGATTGTCACATCCAGCTTCCCTTGGCCTCCTGCCCCCCTGGTATCAACGGTGAACTCCTGATCCTTCCCAACTTCCACCCCTGGAAAAGAAACACAAGCCGAGGTGAAGAGCTGACCGTTTTCAGCAGCAGGAACAATCCAGAGCACAGAAGCAATGGTTCTTTGGACACGGGGACTTATCTCAGCCTCTACCATAAGCAACAGCTGCTGCAGAGGACAAGCAGCAAAGCTGAGTAAGTATCATCAGCATCTCAGCCTCAGTAACAACCAGTGAAGGCACAATCATCCATTAGTGATGACAGCAATAATGGCTATCATTTACTGAATGCATTTTATATGTCAAGCACAAAGAGGGTATTGTCTTAATTTTCACCACAATCCTATGGGGTATTTATTATTAACCAATGGCTTTCAAAGATGGGGAAACTGATGCTCAGAGAGGTTAAGTAACTTGTCCAGGGTGACATATGCAGCAGCCTCCCAACTGGGACTTAAAGTGAAATTTACCTGACCCCACAATCTTTGCTGACCAGAAAGTTGTAATCTGACACTGTCTTCTCTTATTTACTTACTTTTGGTGTTAGCTTTATATCCAAACACCCTCATAAGTCAATGTTTTATTTACTAATTCTTGGCAGCCAACTCCATCTTACAGGCATCCTTCCCTCTCGAGAGAGCAGAAGTCACAGAGCTGCCAAATGCGAGGTGATTGAACCAAGTCCTGAGAACTAACTGTACCGTGATGGTTTCCAAAAGGTCTCTGCAAAGCAGGGCTGCAGGAAGCCCAAGTGTTAGATTAGACAAAAGCAGGGAAAGGACTTTACCCAAAACAAAAGCACTGAGAACACAGGGCTCCCGCCACAACTCAGAGAACCTTGACTCTGAAGCAACACAGGGCCTGGCAAGATGGACACTGTCGAACCATAAGCAAGGAGGTCTCCGGTCGCCACTTCCCACCGGAAAAGTGGCTTTCCTAATTGGCACCATGCTTTTCCTGTTCTGGAGTCAAAGCTCTCATGTCTTGGGGAAAGGAGTGACAAGGGGAGACATGACGGGGTTGGGCAGCAAACGTTCACACACTCAGAGCTGGCTGCCCCAGCTACAAAAGCCAAGAGTGAGCTCTCACTTCGGATCTCCGCAACTGGGAGCTGGCCTTGGTTGCAACTTGTGCGCTTGGGTCACAAGTGAAGGAAGATGCTCACTGATGGCACTGCCAGTGGTACCCTGGAGAAACCCTCACAGGTGAATACAGGAGGCCCTGTCCTGGGGGTATGCACTCAGCCCTGCCTCAGTAAGCCTGAAACCAGGTGAATGTGAGCCCAGAGGGGCATCCAGTCTGGGGCCACTCAGTGGTAAATACCAACAGAAAAAATGTACGAGTGAATGATTCCCGAGATGCACTGTTGGAGGCAGGCTGAAGACATAGGTTTATACAGCAGGGCAACTTTAACGCAAAATAAATATAGCCAAATGTTTTCCACAGGCACATCTATATGTATAGATGCAGACAGAAGATCTGGAAGAACAGAAACTGAATTGACAACTGTGGTTAATCCTAGGGAGCAGGAGAGGTGAGGGTTAAAGTGGAATTACCCCTTAACTGTAATGTTTTTTAGATGAAAAATGGATTTATTTTTATTTGTACAAAAAAAATCATTTTATGAGCATGTGTTGAACATCTGAAGCTGAGTGATAAGTACATCAGTGTTCACGTTATATTATTCTCTTTTCTTTTCTATGTTTGAAATTTTCCTACTAAAAAATAATTAGAAAATTGAAAATAAGCGAAATGGGCTTATACTAGAGTAAAATCCCTAACAAGCTAAAGGAATATTGGGATGGGGCAGAGGCGTGATGGTAGTGACTTCTGAGTGCCAGGGATCTGGCATTTATGCTTGACTCGCAACCTTAATGTGGATTCAGTTGCCAAGGATAGCTGGCACAGTTAGAAATTCATCAGAAAGCGATGTGGCCCAAATTCTCTTTTTAATGAACACTTCCTACTGCAATGCCAGCAGTATACTGAGGGCTGACTACGTGCCAGCCTCTGAACTATTAGCTCATATAATTTTCACGATATTCCCACGGGTGTTCTCAACCTCTCCCCGCCGACCACCCCCACTGTACAAATGAGAAAGCTGAGTCTTGGTGAGGCTAAGGGGCAGACACAGTCACACTTATTTCACAGCACGGCCCTAATTCAAACCAAAGTCTGTGCAACTGCAAAATCTCTTCAAGTAGAATTTACTTCTCTGTGAATTCCATCTTTTGAAGAAAATCTAACCAGCAGCCACGCTGTGTGGTCATCAATAACCCATATGCCCTCCATTCAGGCACTTACTGTTTTCCAGCCCATTGAGTTTTATCTTGCTCAGATCCAGCGGTGCAGCAACACCCACAGTGAAAGGGCTTTTAGGGATGGGATCGCCACCGTAAGTCACCAGAACCTGCATGTTGCCCTGGAACAAAAGAGAAAACCCAGTTTACCTTTCGGTACCAACATGCTAACTTGATATTTAAACTCCCCTCAAGACCCCTCATTCTTCCCACAGACAGGGGAGACTTGATTCCAATCAATGTAGAAAGTGTCTTAGATCTATTTCTTTCAGCTTTTGACCATAAGGCAAGAATAATGGAAAAATCAGATCAAATAAGAGCAGCTAATAATAACAGGAGCAATTTTTATAATTTGATAATGAACATTTTCTACACACCAAGCACCATGCTATGTGCTTTTATGCATTTCCTCAATTCAAGATCAAAACAGTCCTAAGGGGCAGTTCCTACTGTCATCTCATTTTTTCAGGAGAGGAAACCACGGCTCAGACTGGTAAATAACGTACCCCAAGTCACACACCTTGGTAAGGGTGCAAGCTGGGCCTCATACCCATGGCCCCCAAACCTGTGTCCTAGCTGCTGTGCCACACCACCTCCCCACCATCATACCCAGTGCCAGCCACAGGTACAGCAGCTGGGCCTGGAGCCACTAACCACACAGAACCATTTCTGTCCTGGGAATCCATTTGAGGCCCCCAGGCTGCAACAGGGATTTGCAAGAGTTCACCTAGACCTGTGCTAAGACCACCGCACAGTATCTGAATGTCCATTATGTGAAACAAAATAAAATTGCAAGTGTGAAGGCAGACGGTGCTTGCAGGATTGGCAGGCTCCCTCACGGGTGGCCGGGTGGCATGGGATGGCCATGTGTGTGCCATTTGTCTCCTCTGGCCGGTTCCAGGATGGCACACAGCCAGCTTCTTCTCTCCATGGCTGGCCAAGTTCCCTCCCTCCAAATCGAGGCTCCAAGAAATCTCATGGCTGTCTCAGTAGATCAAGATCCCCTTCACCTCAATCAACCAGGCATAATGTAACAGGGAAGTGGGAGGGAGACATGAGTTCCCCCCAAGAATCCAGCAGCCTTGCTGGAATGCAGACACTGCTGAAGCTGTTGCTGATCGAGTGTTAAAAGGGTGTATAGCATTTGGCCTATGTATATTTTGTCACATTCCTTTTGTAACAAGGAAGGGGGTAAAGGCCAAGAAAACAACAACAACAACAACAAAACAAAAACTGGTTGCATCAATGAAGGGAGGATTAATTTTCCAGGATTTTTAAGTATTGCACACAAAACCAACTGGCCCCCTGCCTCATGCGTACAACATTTCCTGGTAAAATGTGCACAGTTCAAATTCAACAGAGCTGGGAGCCAGCCAAGAGGCAGGAAAGGTCTCCTTCTTGTACTGTTTAAATCAGGACTGACTCACTACTTCAGCCAACGCGGCATTCCCAATGTGCCAACTCTTCCCGAACTTCCGTTTCCCCACAGCCCCTAACAATTCAGGGGCTCACTAGGCAGACCTCAGGCTAACCAGAGGTCTTGGGGATACCTTCTCCCTCACCTGCATAAAGTTTTCTGGCCACTTCTCTGAAGTGCTAAAAAAGACAGTGAAAAATCCTCTTCCAGTTAAGCCCACCCATCCCATAAAAGAAAGTATACTCTCATTAGCAGTCAAAAACAAAACAAAAACTCAGATAGAAAATGAACTCTACCTTAAATAACCTAAGAAGAGGGAGGGAAAAAATCTTGGAGATTTACACCTACAATGCCTACAGCATTTTAAGGCATCCCCTGAGGCCCCAACTAAGGAATGGACTGTGTTTATTCCCCAACAGGGCCATGAAGTGAGGGATGTATGAGTAGTGATGGCCAGTGCGTTTTGCCACAACTTTGAAGGCTGCAAGACAGTTTCACTCTCCTCTACATGCTTCTGAAACCTGAATCTTATTCTTCAAAATATACATACACAAGACACTGATCAGACAGCTCAGAAGAGGATGGGACTGAGAGAGCCACCCTCAGCGCCATCTCTTTTAGGGCCCTCTGGGAGCAGCCAGGACCACCATGGTAAGAACACTTCAAGGTAGAGACTGCTACCCTGTGAGGGTCTGTGAGCTTACAGGGATTCCTAAAGGTGCCAGAGTAGTACATGGAGTTGTCCCCAAACCTAGTGGCTCCCAGCACAGCATGTAATGGAGACATCGCCACTAGCTTCTCAAACTGCTCTGCTTGGGGGAACCTGGGGTGAGAAATTTAAGCTGCTTGAGGCCACCCACAACCAAGAGAAGACCAAAGTCCTCAGGGAAATAACTTCCCTCCTATAAAATTGAGTCTTTGACCTGTGGGAGGGTCCTCAAGCCCCAACCCAACAAGTCCATTCCTCTAAGGCAAAACGAGCTCTACTCTTGCATCCTCAAGGGACTCACAGGATCCTACAGCCATCCACGTCGCTCATCCACCCCAGGCAGGGCTGCAGGTGTCAGGGAGCAAAACCAGCAACCAGGCACCTGGGTTACTCAGGCAGGACCTCAGCTCCCCACGTGGCACAGCCTGTGTTCTGAGGGGGAAGCACCCACCCCAGGCCAGGACACACCCATGCGAAGCAGCCACCTTTCTGGGGATTTCCAGCCTGTTATACCCTAAACACACCATGAGAAGGTGTGTCTGTGGGTGTCAGCCCTCAAAGGAGGCTCCCTCCCCCGTGTCAGGGGGTGGCTTTCTGGGCTGCCCCAGGTCTCTTAACCACATCCAAGGGCATACTTCCTTAGCCCAGTCTTGAGCTTATAGCTGCTCTTCAGAAAACAGAGTTCAAAGGAGAATGAGGAGGTGTGGGCATCACTCCTCTACCAGATTACAATGTTCTTAGGCCATCTCTGCTTGTGAATCCAGGCATCATATCATTTATTCACTCATTCACAGCCATTAATCCATACAGAGCACTTATAGGGCCAGGCTCTGTGCTGGGGATGGGGGTGGGAGTGGGAAGGAAACTCAATCCAAGGAGAGATTTAATGTTTTCTTTGCCACAGAAAAATAGGCAGAATCGCAAGTTGCCCAAATAATGAAACAATAAACCCAGTTCTAAACAACAAACAACAAGAAGGACCCCAGTGCCACCCTGCAAGTCATTCACACTGAAGGCAACAACCGCCACCAAGGCCCACCAGGCTCCCTGAATGTATCCTGGGACCATCCGGACGCACAGCCCTAAGTGAGTACTCAGCATGGCAGCAGTTCTCAAACCTGCTGCTATCAGAGAACTGGATGAATGTGACCTTGGGGTGACTCTGAAGTAAGAAGCCTCCCCTCCAGCATCACTTCAAAGGGGACAAAACCGGACCTAGGCTCCTAACCACTTCTGCCTCAACCAGCAGCAGAGGACGTCTGGGGTACTGGGTTCTGCAGTCCTTTCCAAGGATGCAGATCAAACCCTGACCCTGTCCTGACATCTGCAACTTACTTTCTAATGGCTCAGCCAAAACACTAAAAGGCATATAGACGTAGAATAAAGCAAAAGTCACAAAATGTTTTTAGAAGATGCTATGACCTTGTGATCCTAGTCACTGTACACAGACAGCTATGGCTTTCTGGTGCATTCTCCTAAATTATGTGGAGCATTTGGCAACAAAGAAGATTCAGGCTGGTGCGCCCAATAGTAAGGCTCCCACCAACCCTCAGAACCATCAGCAGGAAAATAATTACCTACTTACTATTGAGTGGCCTGATGAGAAAGGGATGCTCTATCTATAAAAGTATTAGTTTTATCATTACTAATAATGAATGTTTTGTTTTGGATTTTTTATTTTAAAGCACAGGAAGAAGCAAGTCTGGAGATAAGAAGCCACATTTATAACCTGCACACGAGAACTATTAACAGAGTGAAAAGGCAACCCAAGGAGTGAGAGAATATATTTGCAAATCATTTATCTGATAAAGAACTAATGTCCAGAATACATGGAGAATTCCTAAAACTCAACATAAAATTAAGAAGGTTGATATAAAAATGGGCAAGTAGATAATTCTCCAAAGAAAATATGCAAATGACCAACAAGCATGTGAAAAGATTATCAACATCACTAATCATTAGGAAACTGCAAATCAAAACCACAATAAGACACCATCTTACTCTCAATAGGATAGTCACTATCAACAACAACAACAAAAAAAAAAAAACAGAAAAAAAACAAACATTAACAAGGATGTGGAGAAATCCTTGCATGCTGTTGGCAGGACTGTAGCAGTGCAGCCACTGTGGAATACAGCATAGTGGTTTCTCAAAAAAGCAAAAAGAGATTTCCATAGGATCCAGCATTCCATGTCTGGGTATATACTCAAAAGAATTAAATGCAGAGACTCAAAGAGATATATGTACACCCAGCATTATTCACAACAGACAAAAAAGATGGAAGCAACCCAAATGTTCTTCAACAAATGAAGAGGGCCGGGCGTGGTGGCTCATGCCTATAATCCCAGCACTTTCAGAGGCTGAGGCGGGTGGATCACCTGAGATCAGGAATTCAAGACCAGCCTGGCCAACATGTTGAAACCCCATGGTGAAACCTTGGCCAACATGGTGAAACATCCATACTAAAAATACAAAAATTAGCTGGGCATGGTGGCACGTGCCTGTAGTCCTAGCTACTCGGTAGGCTGAGGCAGGACAATCACCTGAACCAAGGAGACAGAGGTTGCAGTGAGCCAAGATAGTGCCACTCCAGCTTGGAGAACAGAGCAAGACTCCATCTCAAGAAAAAACAAACAAACAAAAAAACCGATGAAGAGAGAAGCAAAATGTATACACATACAATGGAATGCAGCCTCAAAAAGGAATGAAGTTCTGATACATGCTACCACATGGATGACAATGGAGGACATTACGCAAAGAAAAACAAATCAGTCACAAAAAGACAAATACTGAGGTCAGGGGCAGTGGCTCATGCCTGTAATGCCCGCAGGTTTGGAGGCTGAGGTGAAAGGATTGCCTCAGGCCAGGAGTTCGAGACCAGCCTGGCCAACATGGCAAAACTCCGTCTCTACCAAAAATACAAAAATTAGCCAGGTGTGGTGGTGGGTGCCTGTAATCCCAGCTACTCGGGAGGCTGAGGCAGGAGAATGACTTGAACCCAGGAGGCAGAGGTTGCAGTGAGCTGAGATCATGCCACTGCACTCCAGTCTGGGCAACAGAGTGAGACTTTGTCTAAAATAAATAAATAAATAAATAAATAAATAAATAAATAAATAAATAAATAAAAATAAAAATTTGGAGAAGAAAGCACAAACAGCAGCAAGCCTGGATGAAAGGGGCCACATTTATAACACGATACACAGAATCCCTTTGCCCAGGGAATCCCTCCCACTGCAGGGATGTTCTGACAGTAAGGATTCCATCTCCAAGGGTGTGCAGCCGCCAAACTCAGGGGACAGCTATACCATGCCCCCCTCCTCACTATAATCCTCTTTCTTCCCCACTTGACTCTTGCCCACTCCTCGCTGAAAGGACCCAGGTGGAAGCAAGGCTTCTGAGCAGTGTTTCTGCCGAAAGCATTGCCCTTCTTCTCCTACAAATGGCATTTCAAACACAGCAGGACAGTTTCCCTTAAGAATAAAGGAATCTCAGAGGTTTGGAACAACCACTTAGAACATGAGGCTTAAGTATTAAAATCCAGACTTTTCTGCCAGGATGTCTGGTCTCCAGACCCCAGAGGTGTGAACATGAAGCAAAACAAAATTTTAAACAAATATAATGGATACAGGCTTTCAGTTTTACAAGATGTAAAGAGTTAAGGAGATGGATGGTGGTGATGGGTGCACGACATAATGAATGCACTTAACACTAATGAACTATACACTTAAAAATGGTTAAGATGGTAAATTTTATGTTATATGTATTTTACCACAATAAAAATTTTTTTTAATGTTTTTAAACAAATAAACATTAACTTGTACAGAGAGGTAGTTTTAAGGCCCTTATGGCCTGAAATAATCAGAGGAAGCCAGCCTAGACGGTAAGATCACATGTGAAATCCTGCATTTTGTAAAGGGGAATAATTTGCTGCCCTAAATAGTGTGTTGGGCCTTAGGGACAAAAGGCTGAACTGGCTCTTTGAGAAAAGACCTCATTCCAACACCTCGTAAAAGGGGTAAACTAAGCTAAAAGGGCCAGGAAGGAAACATAAAGGTGTAGCAGCTCTTTCTCTGTGGGTAATTAATGAAAAGACTAAAAGGCAGCTGGTGAGGCTGCGAGGGAGTGCACGTGTGTGTGTGTGCACATGTGTGCACCTGTGTGTGTAACAGAAAAATAGATATTAGGGCCTGAATATCAATAACTGAGCATTTCTCTGATAAAACCCAAACCGAAGGTGGAGATATGGTACCAGCTTCCTGCTTGCTCTTGGGGAATTCTGCAGTCCACCTGACAGAACCTATCGGGCTTCCTATAGGTGCTCCTAGAGGGGTTCAAAATGCCAGGAGCTGCTTCCCATCAGGGAGCACTTTGGCTGAGCACCTCTCACACCCCTTGGTGTCCACAGTGACCCAGCACAGATTGCATAGAAAGGGGCCTGGCTGGGGGCCAGGGGAGCAGAGGGGAGAAGGACCCTACCTGTTGGGTGGGTGTATATTTCACGGTATGGGAGTAGTCGTAGTTATCAATGACATCCAAATCCTTCACTGCATCGCCAGGAAGAGGGCTGTTGAACTGCACGTTGAGCGGGGCTTTCCCGGCCCCCTTGGTGTAGACAGTGAAGTGGGTTGGTTTCCCATTTTCCACACCTGGAAAGATATACTGTGTGAGGAGACAGACGAGCTGGAGTAGTTTCACTTTGAGAACCCGTCAGACAGGTTCAACAGGCCCTGGCCGGCCACTACTGCATCAGAGCTGCACAGAACACCTGCCAGCTTGGTGTTGGTGTTGATGGAGATTAGGTTCCTCAAGGCCATGGATGAAACACTCCCAGTGCCACCGGCCGGCAGAGGGGCCCAGGACAACCTTGATGTGCCATCTTACCTGCTTTGCTGAGCCCTGGGCCTTCTGCCTTCACTTTGCTGGCATCGTGGGAAGGGTCAACTTTGACTCTGAAAGGGCTGGCGGGGATTTCCTGTAGCAGAGACACGGTCTTAGTAGGAAAGCCCCTGAAGCAACAGCCAGAGCTCAGGGTGCCTTGAACAAACGGTTAACCTTAGCATCACTCTGACTTAGCGAGGGGTGAGCAGACTTCTGTTACCACAGGTAAACAGAAGGGTAAGATAAGCCAAAAGCGCCCAGCATTGGGTAAGGGCCTTCTATAATAGGTCACTCTCTAATGCCTGGATCCCTGATGTCACAAACAAACCTGAGGACTTTGAGCCTGTAATACCAAATGTTAAGTACTTAGGATAAAAAATGCCAACAAGAATAAAACCAAAAAGGATAATAATATATGGGGCTGAAGGAAGGAAATGTCCTCCAGGAGCAGCTGAGAAATAAGGTCTGGGGAAATGCAAGAAGTGATCAGAGACAGAACGATTATAATTCTTCAAAAAGAATGTTGCAGACTATTGGAATAAAGGCAGAAGAGGTTAAATGGATGATGTCAAGACCACTAGACCACTACCTTTAGGCACAGAACATTCTACTAAGGTTCCCATTTACATGTAAGGTTAATTTTAATCCCTAGGATTTCAAAATTCTCTCTTTCAGGATCCTGCTCACCCTATCTTCACCATTGCATACCTGAAACTTCGAATCACTTCTCTCTATAAAAGTTTAAGGGCAGAGACCACTGTCATTTGCTTCAACGGCATCAAAGTAGAACATATCTAGAAGCTAATTGCATTTCAACCGAAATATTGATGAAAGCTTATAACAAACTAGTCTCTCTCCAGACCCCTGCTTTTAACCACTGAACACAATGCCTCACTTTTGTTAGAAAGTGGTAATAATTTAGTTCTGGAAAAGTTTTTTTCCTTCTTGGTTGTAAGGAGCCAGAGAGAAAACAATTGAACAGCATTCTCAAGACAACTTCCCTGTCACTAAAACACCAAAAAGGAGGCCAAATGCTCAAAAAGGAGGCTCATGCCTGTAATCCCAACACTTTGGGAGGCCAAAGCAGGCCTGAGGTCAGGAGTTTGAGACCAGTCTGGGCAACCGTCTCTACTAAAACTGCAAAACAATTAGCTGAGTGGCCAGGCACAGTGGCTCATACCTGTAATCCCAGCACTTCGGGAGGCCAAGGCAGGCGTATCATCTGAGGTCAGGAGTTCGAGACCAGCCTGGCTAACATGACGAAACCCCATTTCTACTAAAAATACAAAAAATTAGCCAGGTGTGGTGGCCTGTAATCCCAGCTACTCGGGAGGTTGAGGCAGGAGAATCACTTGAACCCGGGAGGCGGAGGTTGCAGTGAGCCAAGACCACGCCATTGCACTCCAGCTTGGGCAATAAGAGCAAAATTCCACCACAAAAAAAAAAAAAAAAAAAAAATTTGCTGGGTGGTGTGAGCCTGCAGTCCCCAGCTACTTGGGAAGCTGAGGTGGGAGAATCACTTGAACCTGGGAGGCAGAAGTTGCAGTGAGCCAAGATCACACCACTGCACTCTAGCTTGGGTGAAAGAGTGAGACTCCATCTCAAAAATAATAATACTAATAAAATAAAACACCAAAAAGTAGATGAGACATGCACACGAGTGGCCAAAGAGAATCCAAACCTACTCCACTCCATGCTCCAACACATACCTGAGATGCAAAGAGAACTTTGATAGTGTATCGCCCAGCAGCAGGAGGCACATATTTGACTGTAAACGTATCATTGGCATTATGAATAATGTCAAAATCCACGTCTTCCTCATCTTCACTTAACACCCGGGCATCACACTTAATGCCAACGCTGACATCACCTGGAACAGACCAGCTTATTAGCACCAGCTTACAAGAAACAGCATGTCCTGTGCAATCTCTTCCAGCTCAGGTTAACACCCCAAAAAAGCAATTGGGAAGTTTCTAGTAAGAAACCTGAGAAAAAGTAAGGATTTGGGGAAAGAGATGATGGATTAGCAAAGATACCACCAAGGAATGACTCAGAGGCTCAGTAGATGATTACCTATTCAGATGGACTACTTCCTAGTTCAAAGGGAATTGCCCTCAAAACGTTATGATAAGAACTCCCTTCCCCAAGGAGCAATGATCACTGGGTTGAACGAGGCCCTTTCTCACCTTCCCCAGCCTCAGTACAGTCCACTGTGAAGTGTGTAGGTTCATTTGCCTTCAGACCACTTCTCTCCACACCTGGTCCAAACACTTTGACCTTCTGAGGATGGCTACCTTGCCCAATGTTGACCTAGAGAAGACATGGAGAAGGTCATCAAGTTCTCCTCCACTTGGACCCAGTAAAATACTAATAAAAAACATTGTTAGAAATAGTTCTTCTGGGTGGGCTGGAGCACTCTGCCCTTCAGGCCCCTCCATCATTCATTTCCCACCAGGGACAGGTTCCTTTCATATGTCTGCCTTGGCCATCAGGCACGGATCCCAGACCTGGTGTATGACCAAGCGTTTCTATATAACAGCCAGGATTCTGCCTCACAACCTACCCTGAAGGGGCTGTGTGGGATGTTCACGCCTCCCCAGACCACAGGCAATGGTATGCTTGATGGCCTTCACCGGAGTGTATGAGCAAGCATATGTGCCGTCCATCCGGCTCTTCATCTGGATGTCAATAGGTTGGCCTTCCCCATCCTGCAAAAAAGCCAGAGCTAGGACCAGAGGTGGCCCTCACATTGTCTCTATCAAACAGGGCTACTGTGGCCTCCCAAGACAGCCAAGTCACCATTTGCTTATACAACAAAACTTCATGGACCAACTACAACGTGCCATGTTTTCACAACACGATGACAACCTGTGACAAAATATGACATGCATTTATTTTTAGTTATTAAAAGCAAGTGGCCCAAAAACAAAGCTATGGCCACTCAATGCATTATACTTTCAATTCCTGCATTTAAGTCCTTTGGTCAAATTCAATCAGATTAAATAAACATATTTTTTAAATCCTTGTTTACAAACTCCCACCATGGCCTCAGCAGCTTCAGCCACACCAAAAGACATTACAGAATAACCTGAAACAAACAAGCCTCATTTCCACAGAATACGAATCAGAAAGATGATTTTTTTAAAAGCCCAGTACTCTACATGGTAGTCTCACTGAACCCTCACATAACCCCATAAGATAATCTTCTTATCATTTCGAAGGTGCAGATGAGGAAACTGAAGATCAGATGGACTCCACAACTTGCCATTACATAGACAGATCTTGTTACCTGACAATTACCTGCACAGGTGGCCCCCTGAAATTTACCTGAGCAAATATCTTTAAGGGAGCTTTTCCAGCATCCTTAGGATCCACAGTGAACTCGGCCAGGTTGCTGACAATGCACCCAGATTTCTCCAAACCTGGCCCGTATGCTCGAACCTGAAGCAAAGGCAGATAATAAGTCTCTTTCTGTGTAACGCCCCAACTAAACCCTTATACAAAGACAGGTAACCAGGGGATGGGGGAAGAACAAAATGACCTGTGTCTGGTTTTACAGTATCCACATAAGAGGATGGTTATGGAAAGTAAAGTGCTAAAGTAGGTTGTAACTTAAAAATAAATGTCTCTCCCTCATAAGGGAGAAAAACTCTCTAAACAAATCCAACCCACGGCCTGAAGACCCCATGAGGCCCAGGATGGCTTTGAATGTAGCCCAACACAAATTTGTAAACTTTCTTAAAACATTACAAAATTTTTTGCAATTTTGATTTTGTTTTTCTTCATCAGCTATCGTTAGTGTATTTTATGTGTGGCCCAACACAATTCTTCTTCTTCCAATGTGGCCCAGGGAAGGCAAAAGATTGGAAACCCGTTCTAAAACCATGCCCAAACTAACCCATGCTCCCTGCCTTATTCTAAGTTGACCTAGAGAACTTCTAACAACTGGGGCAGAGACCTCCAGTCATGCTCAGTTTCAATGTTACCACTTTGAGGGGACTCAAAATCTTTACCACGGACAAGATTTGCCCT
Organism: Rhinopithecus roxellana; assembly: GCF_007565055.1. Lineage (NCBI taxonomy): Eukaryota > Metazoa > Chordata > Mammalia > Primates > Cercopithecidae > Rhinopithecus > Rhinopithecus roxellana. The sequence continues at coordinate 79,988,749 of NC_044549.1, read as the reverse complement.
AGAGGGCAAAGGAATAGCATTTGGCCAAAAAGGGTAGCTACCAGCCCAGACTGACATCAGCCTATGGACAGCTGCCCGTATGGGCCAACAGTAGCACACCTGGCATGTGGGGCCAACTCCCTGTCAGCCAGGCTGGCTTAGACTTAATGCTTATCAGCCTGCTAATGGTTTAAGAGGAAACTCTTGCAAACACTGCTCCAACTTAAGAGGCAGGGAACTAGGGAAAAAAACCTCCTTTATCTATGGAGCATCTTGAAATAATAACTACAGAAAATGGCTGTAAGACTGACATATGATCCCTGGAGTTGCAAGAAAAATAACAGCTTATGGAGCTCCCTGCATGGGCCAGGCATGAGCTAAAGGCTGTCTTTATGCATGCCACCTCTTGAATCATCGTAGAAGCAGAGACTACTATCATTCCTGTCTTATAGAGGAAGACATCAAGAGTCAGACAGGTAAGTTACTGCCCAACACTATAGAAGTGCTAAGTGATACTACCAGGATTCAAATGTAGGCCTGGGCTGGGTGTGGTGGCTCATGCCTATAATCCCAGCACTTTGGGAGGCCGAGGCGGGTGGATCACTTGAGGTCAGGAGTTCTAGACCAGCCTAGCCAACATGGTAAAACCCCATCTCTACCAAAACATACAAAGATTAGCCGGCTGTGGTGACGCATGCCTGTAGCTCCAGCTACTTGGGAGTCTAAGGCACGAAAATCGCTTGAACCCAGAAGGCAGAGGTTCCAGTGAGCTGAGATCATGCCACTGTATCCCAGGCTGGGTGACAGAGCAAGACTGTCTCAAAACAAACAAATGCAGGCCTGTTTCCTTCCTAAAATCCAAATGATTCCTCTCTGCCGTCTCTCAACATGCTGCTTAAGGCAACTTCGGGCATGGGGGTGAGGAACCAGGGGCCAGGGACAAGAAGATAGAAGCACAGCAGCTGATTCACCAGATCAGGGTTGTAGTCTCCTGTGGCTGGGTGGATGAAGGCCATGTACGGGCTATCCTTGATGTCTTCGTCGTCACACATGATGTGAACAGCATATTCGCCAGGCTCCTTGGGCCAGTATTTGACGTCACATGATCCATCATTCTGGTCGTCATACTCAATCTTTGCCTGAGAGGGGCCTTCAATGGCAAACCCTAGGTGGTAGAGGTAGAAGGGTCTCCCTGGTTATATGGTGGAAAGCACCTATTCTATGTTATGACAACTCATTCCCGCTGCCTCCCTAAAAGCCAAGTGTTGACCAGAAGATTGAAATCTGTTTGTGTCCCTTTCTCCCAAAACCAAGCTCACTGAGTCTTCAGTAGAGATGGAAGGGGTGGAATATATATATATATAGTATTAAATACATTATATGTATTTTGTCATCATCCAACAGAGGAAGTCCAACCAGCAAACCTTTCTGTTGGAGATGTGGCAACATGTGGCAAAAGCCTTGAACCAACACCCACTCTTAGCACCACCAAATCCACTTCTGGGTTTTTATCTGAAGGCAATTACCAAGGATACACAGTCAGCACTGTTTTCATAGCAAAACCTTGGAAATAACTAGAGAGCCAGACAATGGATACAGCCATACAGTGGAATTCCATGGAAGCCATGGAAAATGAAGGCATACCCTATATTTACACATAAAGATACAAAGACTTGTCCAAGATATTTTCTGTACCAAATCAATATTTGCATGCATATGTACAGAGAAAAAAGTCTAGAAGGATACACGAAAAGGCTTAATATTATCTCTAGACTATGAATAGACAAGACAATTAATATCATCTCTCTAGAAGGGAAAAATAAATGTGATTTCTTGTTTTTCTCTTTTGCTTATTGCTATTACCTAAAACAGGGGTTGCTAAACTACAGTCTGAAGGCCACATCTGGCCCATTGCTTACTTTTGCAAATAAAGTTTTACTGGAACATGGCCACACCCATTTGTTTACGTATTCCTATAGCTGCTTTCAGGCCTACAATGGCAGAGTCAAATAACTGTGACAAAGACCATAGGGCCCACAGGTGGAAAATATTTGCCATCTGGCCCTTTATAGAAGAAGCTGGCTGACTCCTGATATAAAATGATCATATATACATTAGACATGTATTTAAAATATACTTCAGCTGTGCTCCAAAGAAAATATTTATCTTCCAAATCCAAATGTCAGCAAAATTCATTCATTCATTCATCTAAACTATAGGTCAGTCAACACTATTTGCTAAGTGTTTACTACAGTTTCAAGCATTGTTTTAGGCACAATACCCATGTAAGGCTTCTGCCCCCAACTCTCCTGGATGAATGAATGCTGGTATCAGAGGCAACTGCAAATGGAAATGGCAACTCTACAGCAGCACGCAGAGATGGCTTAGGGTGGCTAGGAGGCCAGGAAGCTAAAGGTATTGAGGCTAGGCAAGGCCCCAACATCCAACCTGACACAGCCCAGAAGCCCTGTAATCCTCAGTCCTCCAGAAGATGCCGGTCAGCTGCGTCCACTTACCCAGAGACCCCACTTCAGAGCCAATGGATTCCACCACGAAGTCTGCTGACCGCCCGACAATCCCACCATGGAGCCCAGGGCCCCAAGCACGGACTTTCTGCATACCCGCTTCGGGGCCAACTTGAACTTCAAAGGGGCTACAGGGAAAGGAATAGAAGCATCAAAGAAGAGTAAAGTAAGGCCTCACTATAGCCATAAGCTGCAGTTCCTTTGCACATTCTTTCCACTTGCCTGATCCTTTCACCTGGCATCCCAAACTCCAGCCAACCCTTTCCTCCCACAGGTCCCTCACCCATAGCTATTGTTATGTCAACAATATAATGTAATGTGACTGCTTCTGGGAGCTCAGATGGCCACTAGGTTGACACTCAAGCCACGCTGCTTTGCACCAGCCTCCTGGTCCTTTACCTTTGTGTGCAGGCCTCCCCAGACTATGATTCTGGAAAGTGAGAGAGTCCACACACACTATATCCTGTTTATGCTATAACCAGAAAACTCGGCTGAATGGGCTTTATCTCATACATGAATGAATGTGCTGTAACCTTGGCATGGGAGGCTTAAAAAAAAAGTGTGGTAGGTATTCAGAACCCAATAATGCCCAAATATTTCTCAAGGCTAACTGAATTTATTCAGAGTTTAAAGTTGCACCCCCAGGGGAGCTGGAAAACACAGAACGCAGAGGGGCAAGTGCATTGCCCACAAGGAAAGCTGTAGACTGCGTCCCTTGGCCCCTGAAAGCACTCACGTAGACGGTCTTAATGTAAACCACAGCAGATTTTGCCCCGTGGCATTCATGAACAAAGGAGTTCATTGAAAAAGAGAATCTCAGTGTATATGCGGGCATCTAGACACACAGCCCATTTGCTCTAACTGCTCCTTCTGCCTCCCCTGCCTCCCACCAGCCCCTAACCGCCAGCATTTGATTTAAAGCAAGTCAGCTAAAACCACAGCAACTTTCTGCTGCTTTTGAGAACAGGCCAAATGTCTCGCTGCTCTGAAAAAAAAAAAAAAAAAAAAGTTTTCGACAAAGCAGATCTCTTTCCCTCCTGCAACCCGGGAAGCAACCACCCGTGAGTCTGCCCTGGGCCGAGCACCCTCCAGAGAGGACCCCTCTGCAGCAGGAGCCTCACCTCTTCGGAATGTGGTGTCCCCCCCATGTGATGGCAATGCTGTATCTCCCCGGGGTGCTGGGGTAATACTCAAATGCGTAGACCCCATCCAGAAAGCCTTTCTGCTTCACCAGCTCCTCCAGACCCTCTGTGGGAAGGAAGGAGACAATCTTTCCAACACAATCCTAGGCCCAAAATGAGAATCAAAAGGACAAGAAGAGAGAGGCAGCCACACTGACAAAACATAAACCATACATAAAACCAAGTGGACTGCCCCAGAGTATGGGACCTCTCCCCACCAAGCCTGGGAGATTACTTCAAAGCTAAAAACACAGCCATCTCTGCTTCAAGGTATGAGGAAATGGAGGACTTCCCAGCTAACTGGCTTTAGAAATCTCACTTGGCTACGAGGGGCCCTGAGGTCCTGAACTCCCTGGACCTGTGTAAAGATAAATCCAGTCACATTTCAGTATTTCCCAATAATCATAGCTACCCTTCCCAGTCCCCCACAAACACTGGGGAAGAAGCAAACCTTTAGAAGTATTTGGTATGAGTTTTAAGTTAAGTGTTCCAGCATATCCTTTTCCATCGAAAGCTGGACAACAAAAGCAAGAAAGTCCTTGGATGCTATCTGCAAGAGGACAGGTTTTAGATGCGACGCTGCAAACTCTAAACCCAGCCATCAGGCAGGAACCTGTTTTGTGTTGAGCCCTGAGGTTTGGCCGAGAAAGTTGTTGAGTCAAGCAAGTATCCAAGGTCAGGAGAAAACACACACACACATGCATGCACGCAGGCACACACACACACGCATGCATGCAGGCACACACACACACAGACACAGACACACACAAACACACTCCCCTCCTTGGCTCCTGTTGCGATAATCTGGGAGGGAAGGCAGCCCCCAAGCAGCTTGACTCCAGGTCTGGGCAGTCTAGAACCTTGGCTACCCTCAGGGCACAGCCTGCCCCAAAGCCAGGTGCTGTGAAGTCAAACATTAACTTTCCAGAGCTCAGAATGCTCCTGCCCCAGCCTGTTGGGAACACAGAGGGTAAGAGCAATCCTGATACAGGAAGCTCAAGATTCCACAGGTATGGGAGTAAAACCACTAAAGGCTGCTACACCCAAGACTAGAAGTGCTGAAATGCTTCTCTGTTCCAAGGAAAAAAGTGAAGACACCCGTCCCCACATCTGCTGTCTCCTTCCCCAAAAGAGGGAGAGAGAATGGGTTGCAGGGTTTAACCTGTCCCTCCACAAATGGCATTTATCTACAAAGAAAACTTAATCTTAGGGAATTTTATTCTCCTTCTATAAGCACTGATCATAGTAATTAAGTACTCGACATAATTTCATACTCTATAAAATTTAACCTGTAGTGAGAAAATCACTGGTTTTGGAGACAGTGCTTGAATTCCAGCTCAGATGCTTACAAAAGCTGTATGACCTTGGGCAAGAGCCTTCCTCTCTGAGCCTAGATTTCTAAAATAAAAAATGAGCCACTGGTTTCCAACAGCAGCATTTCCCCAACTCCTTTACCTCACTGCTTTTTCTACTCCCAGAAGTCTTGATGCAATGTAAAGCTGTCAAGCCACCCACTGTCTGCATCCAGGGCAGACATTACTAATCAATCACTGCTGTCTTCCCCAAGGAGCCCAGATAGCCTCAAATCCTTGACATAGCCTTCTGGGATTATTGAGGAAAACCAGCCGTGGGATGAAATCCATATGCCATGACTGCAAAGTTAGTCAAAACCACACCTGAGATAGAGAAACAAAGGAACACTTACTAGGACCCTTCACGGTTACACTGAGCTCCCCACTTCCTGCAGCTTTGGTGTCAACCTTGAAATCTGCAGTCTCCCGGATACGGACGCCTTTGGGTTGCAGGCCTCGGCCACTGGCCCGGCAGGCATTTGGATTGCAGGCTGCAAGCACAGTTTTGACATCAATTCAATCTTTCATTCTTTAGTCCGAGTCGTGAAAGCCAAGGTAACCTGGAGCCACCCGCCAAGAAAATATTTGCTTTGCACAAATAGTATGCAGTAGTTGCCCAAGACCAGGGGTCCCACTCAGGGAGCACACCAGGCTAGCAAATACAGACACAACATAACTTTGTCCAGTCACACCACAGAAGGACTGGAGAAAAGCGACTTTGGCAAAGAAAACAGGAGAGCACAGCAAATCCATGCTGTGCTCCTGGTACCAGCATTAACCTTTCATTTGTGAAAGGGAGTTAAGGCCGAGTACTGGACATTATTCAGACCTCACTGCCATACTCAAGGGCTCAGTAATTGGATAGACTGGGCTTTTTCAAGTCTTCTTGGAAAATGCAGTACTTGAAAATGCCTGTCTGGGTTCCAAAACCTGGGTCAGCCATTTTTAAGTGTCTAAATGTTGTTGTCTTCCACCTGAACAACCAGGCAAAAACAACCAACACAGCTTGGAAAGAGACCAGTTCAGCCCCACCTTGGCTGAGGCAGACCAATCTTTTAGTGCTGTCTGTTACAAGGCCTTCAGAATGTGGGTGGCTATAAAGGCAATAATTAGCAGTAAAAACCACTGCTGATTTCATTTCCGGGTCTAGCTTGAAAACCTGAAGTTGTAAGTCTAAAAGTTAAGGACAAAGATAGCTTCTAATATCCCTTATTGAAATGTCCACAGAACTACTGTTCCATGGTATCTAGAGGTTGATAAAAGATACCTTTATGCCCTAGAATAAATCCTCTGCCCAGCACGGACAACCTTTTCAGTAAATAGAAATGGGAGACTAGTGGGGAAAATGTCGTATTAAGTGGCTTTTCCCTTCAAATTCCTTTCAAATACTGCAAATTTGACAACTCTCTATACAGGAAGGTCACAGACTTCAGAAGATGGGACTCTACTCCACAGACGGAAGGTAATTCCTTCTCTGGTTCATCCTTCCTGCAATGGCCTTAGCTGGCTATTTGGCAAAGAACTGCTTCCCAAAGAGTCATACATATACTCTTGGAGTTAGAGATGATTTTAGATGTTTTATGGATGAACATAAGCTTATGGTGGCACTTTACGGCAAGTGACTTCGGTTTTCCATTGTGAAAGTGATAAAAAAGTTTCTTTTAACATAAAATCATTTACACCATAAACCCAGCACTTGTGGGAGGCTGAGGCGGGGAGATCGCTTGAGTCCAGGGGTTTAAGACCAGTCTGGGCAACATAGTGAGACTCCATCTCCACAAAAAGAGAAAAATTAGGCCAGGCATGGTGGCTCATGCCTGTAAACCCAGCATTTTGGGAAGCCGAGGCAGGTGAATCACTTGACATCAGCAGTTCGAGACCAGCCTGGCCAACATGGTGAAACCCCGTGTCTACTAAAAGTACAAAAAAACTAAGCTGGGCATGGTGGTGTGCACCTGTAGTCCCAGCTACTCAGGTGGCTGAGGCATGAATCACTTGAACCAGGGAAGCAGAAGCTGCAGTGAGCCAAGATTACACCACTGCACTCCAGCCTGGGTGAGAGAGTGAGACTCTGTCTCAAAAAAAAAAGAAAGAAAAGGGGGGGAAAAAAGGTAAAACATTAACCAGGCATGGTGGTGCACATCTACAGTCTTAGCTACTCAGGAGGCTGAGGAGGGAGGATCATTTGAGCCTGGGAGGTCGAGGCTACAGTGAGCCATGATGGTACCACTGCACTCCAGCCCAAAAGACAGAGTGAGACCCTGTATCTTTCCCACTGACCCCCTGCAAATATATATATATATATTTTTTTTTTTACAAATATATATACATTTTACATATATAAAATCATTTAGGTGGGAGAGGGGATGTTAGTAAATTAAAAGAAAAAGGTTATTAATTAAATGCTAAATAGTATAGGATGTACAGGCCAGAAAAGAAAAAGGAAGTCCATGAGTGAGGAAAGGTTGGAAAACAATAGTAGAATTAGGAAATCTATTCAAAATGCTCTCTTATGTAAAAAAGAGCTTTGCTTGGGAATATATTAGAATTTTTTTTTGCCTGTTTTTTCTTTGTAGAGGGAGAAAAGTTGGTCACACCAGAAATAAGTCACAATACAATGACAGGACTTCCTCGGAGGGTTTTAATGTGTCTTAAGAAACATACACACTCATGGAAATTATGAACGTGTGCAACAGTCTCAACATCAAAAGAGTAACTGCTGAGTTCATATAAACATTAAATGGGGCTAGAGTCTGAAGGGCACCACCAGCTCCTCCACTATCTAAAAAAGCCCTAGATGTGTTTAAAGGCAATTAGAGAGTGGGTTTGGGTTCCGGCTGGACAAGCTGTAATAATAACACCTGCACAGGAGTTTCCTAAAATCACACAGAGCACGGGCCCAGCTAACATTCACAAGCAGCACAAAGAACTGGCAAGGAAGTCCCACCCAACCAGCCCTTACCAAGCAAGAGGCCTCTGGCCCAGTGGTCTCAACTAGGAAGCCAACAGCTTCAGGGTCCAGGCTGGCCCAGAGGTAGGATTCGGAAGAGGAAGCCACGTCTGCAGACGCAGATTCGGAGGACAGAACAGGGAAAGGCAAGCGTGGGTTAGAAAAGGTAGTACAGTTGGAAAACAAAACAAAACAAAACAGAAAAAAAGGGGCAACAAAGTCAGAGGGAGAGAGTCTAACATTTGAGAAAAATGCATACCCCCAGCGCCAGAGGGAGTTTAGCAGAGTAGTTAACGGTAAGGCCAACAGAGTCTGAGGTTCTAGCCCTACTGATGCCTTGTAGTACTGACATCTAACATTATCTAAGCCTCAGCATCTCCACCTGCAAGCTAAGGATAATAATAGCACCTGCAACACACAGGCTGATGCAATGATTAGATGCAGTCATGGTAAGTGCCTGGGCCAGTAAAGGCCAAGCAATGGAGGCTGCAGGGCCCATGTTGCTGCTAACTTCGGTTATGATGCCGACTCCTCCCACTGCCTCAGTCCCACCTCCCTCAGTGAGGATAATGACTCTCCCGTACATGTGTTTTGGAGAGAAGTAAATGAGTTAATATAAGTAAAGCACTTAGGTCTCTGCATGGCTCATAGAAGATATTAATATTAATATATTGAGGACAAAGTAAGCCACTTCCTGCTGAAGTAGCCCTGGCAGAAAAGGACAGGCATAAGGTCATTGTTGGGCCCTGTTTTCCTGGCCTCCGTGCCCAGCTGTGCAGTCAGTTTCCACATGAGAAGCCGATGTGGCCAGACACCCAGCACTCACCTTCCCCAACCTGCACAATGAAGGGACTCTTAGGAATAGTGTCCCCAGCAAAGAAGACCTTGACCACGTGGGGGCCGGGCTGCATGGGTTTGTACACACATCGATACACCTGGTTTCCTTTGTCTTCCACGAGCAATTCCACAGTGTTCTTCCCCTGGGGATCTTCCACCTCCACACCAATGTCACCCACACCAGCTCCTATGAGAAAGCAAGCACTCCTTGAGCCCAGGTCACCCTCTCTGAAAGCTCACTGCTGCTGAGTGCAAAATGTAAACAGGACCAGTGTGGTGGTTCACGCTTGTAATCCCAGCACTTCGGGAGGCCAAGGTGGGCGGATCACTTGAGGTCAGGAATTCGAGACCAGCCTGGCCAATATGGTGAAATTCATCTCTACTAAAAAAAAAAACAAAAATTAGCCAGGCATGGTGGCGCACGCCTGTAATCCCAGCTACTTGAGACGCTGATGCGTGAGAATTGCTTGAAACCAGGAGGTGGAGGTTGCACTGAGCTGAGATCATGCCACTGCACTCCAGCCTGGGCAACAGAGCGATTCTCTGTACCCCTCCCCCGCCAAAAAAAAAAAAAGGCAAACAGGAGACAAGCTCTCAGGGAGGTCCACACCAAGATGTTAACTATGTTCTAGGGGTGGAAGGGTTTATGGTTGAATGTTTCCTTTTTCTGCATTTTCTATGTACTACATGGAAAAGAAGCTGACAATTCAAGAAGTATGTCTTATTCAAGTGAAGCTTGAGTATTTTAGAGAAGAAAGGCTGGTTTTGAAAAATCTAATGTAACACATTTGAAAAAACTGTCTTTGTGATTATTTGATTTAAAAGACAAAAGGTCAGGCCTTCAAGTTCCTGAAGATTACATTTCAGCCTTTGGAAGGAAGCCCAAAGGTCAGATCCATGGAGGAAAGGCACCTTACCTGCTGTGTAGATGTCAAAGTAGGTGGGCTTATTGGCGATGTTCCCTCCAGCTTCCAACCCTGGACCTTTTGCAGTGACTTTACTGGCGTCTCCCTGGGCCTTGTCAACATTCACTTCAAATGGGCTCTTGGAGATGTGCTGTCCTGCAAAGAGGACTGTGACCTGTAGGTAACAGATAGGTGAGAAATACATAATCACTTCTCTGTGCGCCCAGCAAGACTGCCATCAAGCCACATACATTCATGATTACCTCTCCTACCCTCCCATGATGGCACACACAAGGTGTCTAAAATGAGGAGCCCTGGAACCAAGTTTAACAGCCTGAATAGGACTCCCACCTGGCCCCTTTAGCCATACAGCTGGGTCTGAGGCATGACACCTTTAGCAAAATAAAAATGCTGACCTTAGATACGCTTAGTCTCTTTAATAGGAAACAAACACATTTCAATCTCTGGACATTGAGTCCTTTCAGGGGGCTGAATGGGCCACTATCCCTCAGAATAAAATGTACAGTTCCAGGATTTCAAATCCACAGCCAAACTGTTTTTTCAAGGGACCAAGATCATTCTTAGACACATGGATTTGGGACAAAGCAGAATGATTTCCATCTAAAACTTGAGTCACTGTTCTCATCTTTGAAATTTTTGGGGAATAATTGGGTTGGGTTTCATATGAACCTATATTGATTGGAATGAATTAATTACATTATAAATGCTCCCTTCAAGAGCATTTACTCCAAATGCATCATATTCTAAGAGTCTAAGAGAACGCTAAGGCCATCGTTCCAGGTGAATTCACTAAAGCCCAAGGTGGTCTATATTCAGTCTATATTCCAAAGTCTGGGCAGGTACATGATGGGATTGGCCTTTATGTGCTGTTGAGGGCTTTCTTCCAATGAAAAGTGTGATCCTGGGTCACCCCACTCTCCTGCAAGACAGGCTCTCTTAGCTCTTGCCCTATAGGCCACCTAGATGTCATCTCAAACAGAACACGAAAGGTTGCCAAGACAAAGAGCCTGAGGCCTCAATCCCTATCATTTCTCCAGGTGATGAGGGGGCCATTTCCCTCTACTATATTCAGCTGAACTACTCCAGCCTCAGCCTTCAATGCTGACAGCCCCTCCAGAGCACCTCCAAGGGGAGTACTTAAGAAAGCATTAAGGACGAAGAGCCAGCAGGGTGCGGTGGCTCATTTCTATAATCCCAGTACTTTGGGAGGCTGAGGCGGGAGGATAGTTTGAGGTCAGGAGTTCAAGAACAGCCTAGGTAACCTGGTGAAAACCCGGTCTTTACTAAAAATGCAAAACTTAGCCGGGAATGGTGGTGGGTACCTATAATCCCATCTACTCGGGAGGCTGAGGTGAGAGGATCGCTTGAGCCAGGAGGCGGGGATTGCAGTGAGCTGAGACCACACCACTGCACTCCAGCCTGGGCGACAGAGCAAGACCCCATCTCCAAAAAAAGAATCAGGGAAAAAGAGCCCATCTATAGTGTAGTCACCACAGCAGCTACACTCCAGACACACAGCTGCAACCATTAGTTACCTAGATGGAGTTGGAAAAACCTTACGACACTGCAAACAACTCATCCTAGCTAGTCGAGGGAATCCTAGCGATTCCAATTTTCTATGAGGAGCATAGATCCTTCTATAATCAGAAAGGAAAATCAGAAATTCACTTAAGAAAAACACTCTTTTTCCTGGGCTATCTTTCTTCTCCAAGTCCCAAAAGCAGCCCAAGCCACGGCCATGCTGCTTCATCTTACTTTGTGCAGCCCAGTGACCTTGGGCAGATACTCCACAGAGTATGTCTTGTTCTTGTCACTGTCAGGGGTCACTTGTGCCTAGGAGGAAAGGTGGGCAACAGTTAGAAAAGGCGCCAGGTGTGAGTAAGGAGCATGCTGTGTCAGCAGGGGTTCTGCAGGAGCTGCCAGGTTGGGAACACTGAAGATGCTGGCGAGCTTCTGTCCCTCTTGCACAACGCCCCAAGAGAGAAGCTGCCAAAAGTCACAGAAACAAAACCACACAGTGCAGAAGCATAACAGAGTCAGGACTCTCCAGTGTCCAGCTCAGGCTGGCACTCTCTAGGTAAGATGGAGTATGAAGCAAGAAACTTAAACCTTTATCCACTCAATAGTTCATCGAAAGCTTATGAAATGCCGGTCCCAGTGTTAGGTACTAAAAATAAAACATGAGCAAGTCAGGCACAATCCCCACCCCAGTGGGAGAAACGGACCATCCAGCGGTAAACTTCAGAATTGCAAATTATGCTAAATGCCAAGAATAAAATAGGTTCTAATAAATGATAGAAAGAACAGCATGTGCAAAGGCTCTGAGGGAGGAACCAAAGAATGGCCAGTGTGGGAAGAGAGCGGGGCAAGACTATCTTATTATTCTGGCCATCAGTATCTAAAACCTCAACTGAGGCTGGGCTCGGTGGCTCACACCTGTAATCCCAGCAGTTTGCAAGGCCAAGGCGGGTGGATCACCTGAGTTCAGGAGTTCGAAACCAGCCCGGCCAATGTGGTGAAACCCTGTCTTTACTAAAAATACAAAAATTAGCCAGGCATGGTGGCAGATTCCGGTACTCCCAGCTACTCAGGATACAAAAATCAGCCAGGCTGAGGCAGGAGAATCACTTGAACCTGGAAGGTGAAGGTTGCTGTGACCCAAGATTGTGCCACTGCACTTCAACCTGGGCAACAAGAGTGAAACTCCGTCTCAATAAATAAATAAATAAAAATAATAAAACCTCAACTGACAAGGCACCTTTGCTAAATACAAAGTATCCTTTATTTCATTAAACACTGTGTCCCTGGCAATCAATTTAAATTCAATTTCAAGGCTCAGCTCTTGGGCAGGTTACTTAACAGCTATAAGCCTCAGTATCCTTCTGGTAAAAAAAAAAAAAAAAAACAACTTTCTGTTGTGAGCTGAAATGAGGAAAATGGAGGCACAGTCCCTGGCCCCATTACAAGCCCCAAAATTTCCATGAGGTGCTAGAAAGGAGAGGCAGCATCCTCCAACATACCTCCTCTTTGTTCCCTTCTGGGTCCTCAACAAACACCATCACGTCTCCTTGCCCGGCGCTGATGGTGTCCACAGTGAATTTGGCTGGCTGCTTCACCATGTTTCCAGTGGGCTCGATTCCTGCCACAGGTTTACACAGATACGTTAGAAGCCGGGCGAGAGTGTGGCATGAGCCATCGCCCACTGCATCTCTTTCAGGGAACTGAGAGATGGGACCCAGCCCTGCAGATCCCACATCGGAAATGGGGACAAACTGCCTTGACAAGAACAATCAGACAGGTTGAAAGCCTTAATTTTGTCCATGTTACTGAAGCAATATCCAATTTTGATATTCAGAGAACCTCAGTCAGGAGTTTATACAAAATTGTGGAAAATAACGTAGTTAGTAAGTAGTAGCAGAGCTTGCCTTGACGGAAGCAACACAGCAGGGAGGAGGGAAGCTTATTTCTCATTAAACAGCATTTATTGCATTGCCTGACATGTTTAAAAATTACATTCAACCATTTTTAAAAATAACCTTTTTATTTTAAGATGATTGAGCAAATTCACTGAGACAGATTTTACCTGTAGGTGTAAGAAACAATGCCCTTGCTGGGCACGGTGGCTCACGCCTGTAATCCCAGCACTTTGGGAGGCTGAGGCAGGTGGATCACCTGGGGTCAGGCATTCAAGACCAGCCTGGCCAACATGGTGAAACCCCGTCTCTACTAAAAATACAGCAATGAGCCAGGCGTGGTGGCGCATGCCTGTAATCCCAGCTATCTGGGAGGCTGAGGCAGAAGAATTGCTTGAACCGGGGAGGTGGAGGTTGCAGTGAGCCCAGATCGCACCCTAGGCGACAGAGCATGACTCCCTCTCAAAATAGTTTCCCCAGTGGTAACACGGTAAAAAGCTATGACACAATCTCACAATCAGGGTACTGACGTTGATACAATCAAAATAGAGAACATTCCCTTTAGCACAGGGAGTCCTGCTGCTGCCCTTGCATAACCACACCCACACTCTCCTTAGCCCTGATAATCACTAACCTGTTCTCCACACTGTAATTTTATTATTTCGGTAATGTCACATCAATGGAATCATAACTATGTAAACTTTTAGGACTGGTCTTTTTCACTACACATAATTGTCTACAGGTTCACCCAGCTTCTTGCTTCTATCAATGGTTTTTTTCCTTTTTATTGCTGAGTAGCTAATATTCCATGGTATAGACGTACTACAGTTTAACCATTCACCCACTGAAGAACATCTGGGTTATTTCTAGTTGTCTATTACCAGTAAAGCTGCTGTAAACATCTGTGCATAGGGGTGTGTGTGTGTGTGTGTGTGTGAATGTAAGTATAAAATAGTAAGAAATTACATATTTAGGTCCCTGGTTCCAGAGTTCCTAAACTCCTTGGAATGTCCTTGGTGACAAGACCATCTTCTGTTCTAATGAGGCAACTCTTAGTGGGCTCCCGGATAGCTTTCAGGATGGGGCTAATCAACAGAAAGACCAAGTCATGATCAGAAGCTTAGAACTTTTGGCCCCACTCCCCATCCTACAGGGAAGGGAGAGGAAGTGTAGTCTCAATTAATGTCAATCATGCCTACGTGACTTAGCCTCCACAAAAATCCCTTAAGTACGGAGTTTAGAGAGCTTCTGGGTTGGTGAACACATCCATGTGCCAAGAGGATGGCCCGCCCCAACTTCATGGGGACAGATGCTCCTGTGTTCAAAACCCCTCTAAACTTTGCCCTGTGCACCTCTTCATCTGGAGGATCATCTGTATCCTCTATCATATCCTTCACTACACAACTGCTAAAGGGAAGTGTTTCCCTGAGTTCTGTGAGCCACTCTAGCAAATAATGCAACAGGAGGAAGGGTAATGGGAACTTCTGATTTGTAGCAAACCTGGACAGAAGTCGTGGGTAGCCTGAGGACCCGCCACTTCTGACTGGCCCCTGAAGTCGGGGTGAGTTTTGAGGGACTGAGCCCTTAGTGGGGTCCGCACTAACTTCAGGTAGACGGTGTCAGAATTGAAGCGAATTGATTATAGGACACCTACTTGTTGTCCACATAAAATTGGAGAATTGGTCAGTATGGGGGGAAAAGTCCATAGATTTTGGTGACCAGAAGTGAAGTATTGAGAGAAGTAGTAGAGAAGAAAAGTTTTTTTCTTTAGCTATGAGAATATAGAAGGAAAAACAGTGGCTCTCCTATACAGTAAGTTTTCATTCCTCTGGGATAAATGTCAAGGAGTGCAATTGTTGGGCCATATGGTAGCTGCATGTACTGTTTTTTGAGGATTTGTTTTTGTTTTTGTTTTTGTTTTGAGAACAGTCTCACTCTGTAGCCCGGGCTGGATCATGCAGTGGCTCAATCATGGCTCACTGTAACCTTTACCTCCCAGGCTCAGGCAATCCTCCTGCCTCAATCTCCTGAGTAGCTGGGACCACAGGTGTGTACCACCACACCTGGATAGTTTTTTAAAATTATTTGTAGGCCGGGCGCGGTGGCTCATGCCTGTAATCCCAGCACTTTGGGAGGCCGAGGCGGATGGATCACGAGGTCAGGAGATCGAGACCATTCTGGCTAACACGGTGAAACCCCGTCTCTACTAAAAATGCAAAAAAATTAGCCGGGCGTGATGGCGGGCACCTGTAGTCCCAGCTACCGGGGAGGCTGAGGCAGGAGAATGGCATAAACCCAGGGGGTGGAGCTTGCAGTGAGCCGAGATCGTGCCACTGCACTCCAGCCTGGGCGACTGAGCGAGACTCTGTCTCAAAAAAAAAAAAAAAATTATTTGTAGAGATGCAATCTCCCTATGTTGCCCAGGCTGGTCTCAAACTCCTGGGCTCAAGTGATCCTCTGGCCTCAGCCTCCCAAAGTGCTTGGGATTACAGAAGTGAGACACTGTGCCCAGCCTATTTCTTTATTAAGAAACTGCCAAACAGAGTTCCGAAGTAGCTACACCATTTTACATTCCCACCAGCAATGTATGAGTGACCCAGATTCAGTTTCTCTGCATCCTTTCCATATTCAGTGTTATCAGTATTAATACTTTTTATTTTAGCTGTTCTGATAGTGTGTACTAGGATTAATTTGCATTTTTCTCATGGTTAATGATACTGAACAAATTTCTATGTTTTTTGGGGGGGGAGGTTTGGTCATATGGATGTACTCTTCAGCAGAAACTGTTTATGTCTTTTGCCCATTTTCTTATTGGGTTGTTTGGTTAAATGTTTGTCTACTTTTTATCCACTGAGATTTGAGAGTTCTTTACATGTTCTAGATACTTGTGTTTTGTTGGGCATTTTTTCCCCCAGTCTTTAGCTGTGTATTCATCCTTTAACTGTAAAAAGTTTTAAATTGTTTGTAAAAGTAAAATCTAGCCCCCAGATCCCAGTCTCAGCAATATTTTGAGTTCTGTCTGAGATGTGTCTGGGTGGCTTTTATAGGGTGAGGGCTAAGACAGCTTGTCTTGCAGGACAGTGGGTGACCCAGGAGTACACCCTTCGATGCAAGAAAACCCTCAACAGCACATAAAGGTCAACCACCATGTACCATGTTGAGCTTTTGAGACACACCATCCTTCTTAAAACGTTAAAAAGTTTTTAATTTTGATGAAGTCCAATTTATTTTTTTTAATGGATCATGTTTTTGGTGTCAAATCTAAGAACTATTTGCCTAGCCCTAGATCTCAAAGATTCTCTTCTATGTTTTTTTCTCAAAGTTTTATAGTTATATGGGTTTTTTGTTTTTTGGTTTGGGGTTTGCTTTTGTTTTGTTTTGCCTACGGATGTTCAATTTCTCTGCCACCATGTGCAGAAAAGGTTCTTTCCTCCAATGACTTATCTTTGCACCTCTGTCAATAATCAGTTGTGCATATTTGTGTGGGGCTGCAATTCTGTTTCATTAATCTATAATGTCTATCCTTTGACCAATACCACAAAATCTTGACTTCTGTAGCTATACAGTAAGTCTTGAGATCAGGAAGGCTGATGACTCCACGTTGTACTTCTTTCTCAAAATTGTTTTTGCTACTTTAATTCCTTTGCCTTTCCATATATGTTTAAAATAATACTCTTCTTGCTATCTGCAAAAGCTCTTGCTGGGATTTTGACAGCAATTGCATCGAACCTCAATGACAATTTGAGGAGAGGTGGTATCTTTACTATTTGGCTTTTTTTTTTTTTGAGACAGAGTCTCACTGTGTCACCTAGGTTGGAGAGTGCAGTGGCACAATCTTGGCTCACTGCATGCTCCGCCTCCCAGGTTCATGCCATTCTCGGGACTCAACCTCCCAAGTAGCTGGGACTACAGGCGTCCGCCACCATGCCCAGCTAATTTTTTGTATTTTTAGTAGAGACGGGCTTTCACTGTGCTAGTCAGGATGGTCTCAATCTCCTGACCTCATGATCCGCCCACCCTTGCCTCCCAAAGTGCTGGGATTACAGGTGTGAGCCACTGCGCCCGGCCCACTATTTGACTTTTACAGTCCATGAAGACATTATATCACTCCATTTATTTAGGTCTCTTTTATTTATCAGTGTTTTTGTAGTTTTCAGCATTTAACTCCTATATATATTTTATTACATTTACATTTTGTAATGCAATTATAAACAGGCTATGCTATTTTTAACTTTTGTGTCCATTTGTTCATTAAATTATACAGAAATATAATTGATTTTTACATATTGATCTTGTATATTGTGACTTTGCTGAACTCACTTATTTAAGGGGGGGTATTTGGGTTTTCTCCCCACCATGGATTCTTTGGGATTTTCTACATAGACAATCATCTACATCTGCAAATAGAGACAGTATTATTTCTTACTTTCCAATAAGCATGTCTTTTATTTCCTTTTTCTTACCTGACTGCACTGGCTAAAACTTCTAGCATTGTGTTGAATAAGAGTGGTCAGAACAGCCATCCTTGCCTTGTTTCTCTCAGGAGAACACATTCAGTCTATTAATCATCGTGTTAGCTGTAGGTTTCTTGTAGTAGCCACTCTATATCAAAGTGAGAAAGTTCCCCCATTCCTCTTTTGTTTGAATTCTTATCATGGATGGCTGTTGAATTTTGTCAAATGCCTTTTCAGCATCTATTGATAGGATCATGTAACTTTTCTTCGTCAGTCTGTTAATATGGAAGATTACGTTGACTGGCTTTTTTTCTTTTTTTGAGACAGTTTCGCTCTTGTCGCCCAGGCTGGAGTGCAATGGCACGATCTCGGCTCATTGCAACCTCTGCCTCCCGGGTTCAAGCGATTCTCCTGCCTCAGCCTCCCAAGTAGCTGGGATTACAGGCGCCCACCACCACACCAGGCTAATTTTGTATTTTTAGTAGAGACGGGGTTTCATCATGTTGGTCAGTCTGGTCTCAAACTCCCGACCTCAGGTGATCCACCCGCCTGGGCCTCTCAAAGTGCTGGGACTACAGGCGTGAGCCACCGTGCCCGGCCTATGTTGACTGCTTTTCTAATAGTGAACCAGGTCTTGCATCCCTGGAATAAACCCCACTTGGTTATAACGTGTACTTCTTCATTATATACAGCTCAATTTTATTTGTTAATATAGTCATTTGCTGCACAATGAAGTTTCAGTCAAAAATAGTCCACATATACAATGATGGTCCCATAAGATTATAAATTAAGCCAAAAAATTCCTGTTGCCTACTGACGTCGCAGTAACACATCGCATTACTCATGTGTTTGTGGTGATGCTGGTATAAACAAACCCACTGTGCTGCTGGCCATAGCAACATATAGAGCACGTACTACTATGTTCAATATACAATACTTGATGATAAATGACAATGCTACTGTTTTGTGTATTTAATATACTATACTTTCTATCATTACATTTTAGAGTGTGCATCTTCTATTTAAAAATTAACTGTAAAGCAGCCTCAACAAGCCCTTCAGGAAGTATTCTAGAAGAAAGCATTGTTATTACAGGAGACGGCAGTTCCACACATTACTGTCCCTGATGACCTACCAGTGGAACAGTGGGACAGGATGTGGAGGTGGAAGACAGTGATAATGATGATCCTGACCCTGTGTAAGCCTAGGCTAATGCGTGTGTTTAATTAAAAAAAAAAAAGTTTTAAAAGTACAAAAATGAAATTAAAAGTTTTAAACACAGAAAAAAGCTTACAGAGGCTGGGCACAGTGGCTCGTACCTGTTATCCCAGCACTTTGGGAGGCCAACGTGGGTGGATCACCTAAGGTCAGGAGTTCGAGACCAGCCAGGCCAATGGGGTGAAACCACGTCTCTACTAAAAATATAGAAATTAGCCAGAAGTGGTGGTGGGCACCTGTAATCCCAGCTACTAGGGAGGCTGAGGCAGGAGAAGAGCTTGAACCCAGGAGGCAAAGGTTGCAGTAAGCCGAGATCATGCCACTGTACTCTAGCCTGGGCGACAAGAGCAAAACTCCATCTCAAAAAAAAACAACCAATTGTTATCCAGTTCAAGGATTCTTTTCTCTGTCCTTCCACCCTGCTATTGCGCTAATCCAGTGAGTTTTTATTTCAATTACTGCAATTTCCAGTTCTAAAATGTCCATTTGATTCTTTATATCTCCTAAATTTTTATTATTATTTTGCTGGGACACTGTATTTCTTTGCTGAGATTTTTACTTTTTTCATTTTTTTCATGATTGTTCTTAATTGCTTACTTAAGCCTTTTTTTTTTTTTTTTTTTTTTTTTTAAAGATGGAGTCTTACTCTTCTTGCCGAGGCTGGAGTGCAACCAGCCTCCACCCCCCAGTTTCAAGCGATTCTTCTGCCTCAGCCTCCTGAGTAGCTGGGATTACAGGTGCCCACCACCTCGCCTGGCTAATTTTTTTGTATTTTTAGTAGAGACGGGGTTTCATCATGTTGGTCAGGCTGGTCTCGAATTCCTGACCTCAGGTGATCCGCCCGCCTCGGCCTCCCAAAGTGCTGGGATTACAAGCGTGAGCCACCATGTCCCGGCTACTGAAGCCTTTTTTAATGACTGCTTTAAAATTTTTGTCATACAATTCTAACATCTCTATCACCTCAGTGTTGGCATCAACTATCTTCTTCATTCAGTTTGAGATCTTCTTGGTTCTTGGTATGACAAGTGATTTTTTTTTTTTTCTGAAACTGGATATTTGGGGTATCATGTAATGAGACTCTGGGTCTTCTGTAAATGTTCTGTTGTAGCTAGTGTTTTATGATACCACGCTGGCAGGGGAGGGAAGGATACACACCTTGTTACTAACAGTGGGGGAAGAAGTCAAGGTTCTCCATTCAACCTCCACTGATGCTCAAGATTGGGGGGCTCATTACTGGTGCATGGGGGTGCAAGTTCTGGCTGGAGGGACTAGGAGTACCTCATTACTTCTCCATGGCACCGGGGAGTGGCTTCCTTATTGCTAGACTGCTGTCAAAGCCGAGGCTCCCCATTCAGCTCTGCGTGAGTAAGTGCGGAGCTGCACGTTTTTTCTATGGTGTGGACCTGGAGTAGAGCAGTGATTGTTTAAAAGTTTTCTGCCTCACTGGGCTGCCCTTTCCTGGTCTTCTGGCTGGACAGGGGAGCTTTTGTTGGCACTTTCTGTGTTTGTGCCCACTGGCATTTTCAGGTTGTTGGCTTCTTTCTTTGGCCAAATCTGGAATATATAAAGCAAAGTAAACCCAAGGAATTCAGTACTGTGTCATTCCTCGAGTCCCAAGATCCCTGGTTGGTCTACCTCATCCTTTTTCAGAGTCTCCCTATGTTTTCCTTATGTATAGCCCAGGGGTTTTAGTTGTAGTTAGCAGAAAGAATTAGGAAAAGTCCTTCTATTCCATCTTCCCAGGAGCAGAAGTTCAAATATTACCTTTTTAAAAAGCTTTTTATTATGAAGAATTCCAAAGTAGGCCGGGCACAGTGGCTCATACCTGTAATTCCAGCACTTTGGGAGGCCAAGGCAGGTGGATTAGCTGAGGTCAGGGGTTCAAGACCAGCCTGGCCAACATGATGAAACTCTGTCTCTACTAAAAATACAAAAATTAGCCAAGTGTGATGGTGGGCACCTGTAATCCCAGCCACTCGGGAGGCTGAGGCAGGAGAATCCCTTGAACCCAGGAGGCAGAGGTGGAGGTTGCAGTGAGCTGAGATCATACCATTGCACTCCAACCTGTGCAACAAAAGCAAAACTTCGGCTCAAAAAAAAAAAAAAAAGGTTGGGCGCGGTGGCTCACACCTGTAATCCCAGCACTTTGGAGGCCGAGGTGGGAGGATCACCTGAGGTCAGCAGTTCAAGACCAGTCTGACCAACATGGTGTAACCCTGTCTCTACTAAGAATACAAAACAGGGGGTGGGGGGGGCGGTGGTGGTGCATGCCTGTAATCCCAGCTACTTGGGAGGCTGAGGCAGGAGAATTGCTTGAACCCGGGAGGCAGAGGTTGCAGTGAGCCGAGATCGCACTACTGCACTCCAGCCTGGGCGACAGAGTGAGACTCCAAACCAAAAGAAAAAAGAAAAAAAAGGAATTCCAGGCCGGGCGCGGTGGCTCAAGCCTGTAATCCCAACACTTTGGGAGGCCGAGACGGGCGGATCACGAGGTCAGGAGATCGAGACCATCCTGGCTAACACGGTGAAACCCCGTCTCTACTAAAAAATACAAAAAAACTAGCTGGGCGAGGTGGCGGGCGCCTGTAGTCCCAGCTACTCGGGAGGCTGAGGCAGGAGGAGAATGGCGTGAACCTGGGAGGCGGAGCTTGCAGTGAGCTGAGATCCGGCCACTGCACTCCAGCCTGGGTGGCAGAGCGAGACTCCGTCTCAAAAAAAAAAAAAAAAAAAGGAATTCCAAACACAGATGTAGAGAGCACTGCACAGTGGACCTCCTGTACCCAGCTTCAACAACTATCAACTCACAGCTGGTCTTGTTTCACCTTCACTCCTGCCTCCTCCCTCTTCCTGTATTATTTTGACACAAATCCTAGACCCCAGATTTTTTATCCATAAACAATCACTATGTATCCTTAAAAGATACTCGCAAAGTACCCACAATACCAATACCACATTAAAAAACATAATTCCTTAATGTCAAATATTCAGTGTTCAAATTTTCAATTATCTTATAAATATCATTAATTTCTTACAGCACCTTGAACTGCTGCTTTATCATGATTTTTTTTTTTTTTTTTTTTTGAGATGGAGTCTAGCTCCAACGCCAGGCTGGAGTACAGTGGCGCGATCTCGGCTCACTGCAACTTCCACTTCCCGGGTTCAAGCGATTTTCCTGCCTCAGCCTCCCAAGTAGCTGGGATTACACGCATGCACTGCCACGCCCAGCTAATTTTTGTACTTTTGGTAGAGACGAGGTTTCACCACATTGGCCAGGATGATCTCGACCTCCTGACCTCATGATCCACCCATCTTGGCCTCCCAAAGTGCTGGGATTACAGGGGTGAGCCACAGCACCTGGCTATCATGAATTTTTTAAACCATCAGTTGGAATAGCATCCAAATAAGGTCACATATTACAAATGGTTGCTAAGTCTCTTAAGTCTCATTTAACCTCTGGCTGTCTCTCCATCACTTCCTTTTCCTTGCTACAAATCTGTTAAAGATACTAGGTCATTTGTTACTACACTCTGGATTTCTATTCATTTCCCAATAATTTAGTTTAAGAAAAAATGGCCGTAGACTGTTACATAATAAGATAATCTTTCTGCCTAAAAAGAAAGTAAGGCAAAAATTATAAAGAATTACAAATAAAGTCTAAAAGGTAGCCTTCCCACACTGCTCAGGAAGAAATGCAAAGCAAAAAAGATACACAGTTTAACTCAGCATAGAAAAAAGGCTGGAAATAAATACCTCAAACTTTGAAGGCAGAAATGAGACTGGCAGTTAGGAGGTGAGTTTCAAATTTTATTTCATATATTTTTCTTTTGCTTAAGATTTACATAACAGTCAGGTTATGTAACTGATATAAACAAATGGATTTAAACATACACCTAATGGCCAAGCATGGTGGCTCATGCCTGTAATCTTACCACTTTGGGGGGCCAAGGCAGGGGGACTGCTTGAGCTCAGGATTTTGAGACCAGCCTGGGCAACATGGCCAGGCTGGTCTCAAAATAAAATATTAAAAAAATATGCTGGGCATGGTGGTGCACACCTGTGGTCCTAGCTACTAGGGAAGCTGAGGTGGGAGAATCACTTGAGCCCACAAGGTCAAGGCTGCAGTTAGCCATGATGGCATCACAACACTCTACACTGAGAGAGAGAGAGTGAGACTCTATCTCAAAATGACAACAGCAAAAGTAAGTAAATAAACATGCACCTAAAATACTAAAAGTCCCACTTTGGCTGACTCCAGCAGCCTAAGAAACAACTTACTCTGCAGCTTGTCAAAGGTCTGGGCTTGGGTTGGTCACCTGTGGCTAACCATGGTTGGTTAGGAGGCTGAACCACACCGCTACTCTGTAAACTCCTGTGGAGCTTTGCTTACCATGAAAGAAGACAACTGGCCCCCCTCTGATTACTCAGATAGAAGGATGCTTAAAGGATTGCTCTACAGTAAATGCTTCATAGAGAACTAGATTTTTACAAAGATTTCTGATTAGCTTATGGACGAATGCTTTTCACATAGTTAACCCTGAAAGGAAGCCCACCACAAAGATCTGTGGCTGGAGGCCCACCTCACCCCAGCTCTCTCTCCTTTCATCCCACTGGAACTAAGCAAGGTAGGGCTCAGTGAATAGATCCAAGGTAGGGCTCAGTGAATAGATCGACAAATGCTAACTGGCTGGCAACTGGCATCTATTAAACAACCAGGAAATAAAAAATAAAACAACACTTTCAAATCTTTTAGAAACGAGAAGATGAAACTGTCTCTCTTCCTGGGCTCAGGTGGCAGAAATGAAGCAATGTGGTCACACAGAGGAGACCAAAACTGACCCTGGCTTTCATCTCACCACATGACAAGAACAATATCTCACAGCCCCACCCATGTGGCCTTGTGACCCTGTCACCTAATATGACCATTTTTTCTTCCTACTTTAAAAAGCAGAGTGAGGCCACTTCCTCCTGAAAAATAAGCTGAATATAGGATTACCATATGATCCACCAATTCCACTTCTGGGTATATCCCTAAAATAATTGAAAGCAGGGTCTCAAACAGCACTTGTACACCCATATTTTCATAGCAGAATTATTCACAATAGCCAAAAGATTGTAGCAACCTAAATGTCTATCAGCAGATGAATGGATAAGCAAAATACAGACATACAAAGGAATATTATTCAGCCTTAAAAAGGAATGAAATTCTGATACATGCTACAACATGGATGAATCCTGAAAACATATGACGAGTGAAGTAAGCCAGAGAAAAAAAGACAGCATGTGACTGTACTTCTAGGAGGTACCTAACAGACAGCATATGATTCCACTTCTAGGACGTACCTAGAATAAGCAAATTCACAGAGACAGGGAGTAGAATAAAGGTTACCAGAGCAGAGGGGAGGGGAGAATGGGGCGTTATTGTTTAATGAGTATGGAGTTTCAGTTTGGGAAGCTGAAAAAGTTCTGGAGATGGATAGCAGTGGTGTTTGCACTTAATGCCACACTTAAAAATGGATAGTGAATTTTATGTTATGGCCATTTTCCCACAATTTAAAAAAATGCAAAATGCACACATATAAAAAAAAATTGTTTTTTAAAAAGGGTGTGTTTCCTCCACAAGTGCACCACACTTGCTAAGAGGCAGATGAAGGAAATGGCAATGACCAGCCACATTCCTGAACCATAACAAGCGATCATTTTCTAGAACATAGCACCGTGAAAGGAAACTGTCTCGCATTAACAACAGGGAAGCCGGACAGCCACTGATAAGGTTATTACAAACATACATCATGCCTTGGTTCGATTCAGTCCATTTGACCAATCTGGTTGACAAAGGATTTATTTGGTTGTTTGCAACTGTTTTGCCATTAAGGAAGCATAATCTTTACAGTCAGAGATTCCTCATTCCAGCCACCACCTGTGGTATACCTTAAAGAAAGTCTCCCCTCTTTTTTTTTTTTTTGAGATGGAGTCTCACTCTGTCGCCCAGGCTGGAGTGCAGTGGCACGATCTTGGCTCACTACAACCTCCGCCTCCCGGGTTCAAGCAATTCTCCTGCCTCAGCCTCCTGAGTAGCTGGGACTATAAGCTTGTACCACCACGCCCAGCTAATTTTTGTATTTTTAGTAGAGACGGAGTTTCACCTTGTTAGCCAGGATGGTCTCGATCTTCTGACCTCGTGATCTGCCCGCCTCAGCCTCCCAAAGTGCTGGGATTACAGGCATGAGCCACCAAACCAGGCCAAAGAAAGCACTTTTAAAGCAAGTGAGGACATGCCAACCTTCAAGTGACTGTGAATGGGAGGAGGGCTTTGAAGTCCCTAGTCCCTACATAACACAAGTGATGTCACAGACCTCACACCTCACTGCAAACAGAACCTCAAATGGTAAGGGGTTCCTTCCAGAACTATCTGCTGGTCTATATCATGCCGAAAAAGTCAGATAAGAAGACCCGGCCACAGAGGTGAGAACAGCACGTGGTCAGCACCACTGCTCTAGCCATGTGTCATCTTAAGAATAAGCTGATTGGGAGGCCGAGTCGGGCAGATCACCTGAGGCCAGGAGTTGGAGACCAGCCTGGCCAACATGGTGAAACCCCATCTCTACTAAAAATACATAAATTAGCCAGGCATAGTGGTGGACGCCTGTAATCCCAGCAACTCGGGAGGCTGAGGCAGGAGAATTGCTTGAACCCAGGAGGCAGAGGTTGCAGTGAGCTGAGAATGTGCCACTGCACTCCAGCCTGGGCAACAGAGCGAGACTCTGTCTCAAAAACAAACAAACAAACAAACAAACAAAAACCACTAAGCTGATACCAAGCAGGAAAATGCTTTATTCAAAGGGAACATATGTAGGGAAGGAACATCCTACAAGACACACGCCCTTAACTGTTCAGAAAGTCAGTGTCATTAAAAAAAAAAAAAAAAAAAAAAAAGTTGGGAAAATTATTTAGCATGAAAAGAGTCTAAAGAGAAATAACAAATGTAGTAAGTGAACCTTAATCAGACCTTAGTTTGTAAAACAACAACTATAAAAGACAATCTTAAGACAATAGGGAAATTCGAACACAAACAATATTAGACTATATGAAACTATTGTTAATTTTCTTACATACGGCCAACGAGTACTATGGTTATGCAAGAGGATATCCTATTCTTAGGAGAAGCTTAGTGATGTACTGAGGACAGAACTGTCATCATGCTTGCAACTTATTTTCAAATAATTCAGCAATCATACACACAAACACATATGCAAATACACACAAAGGGCAAGAGAAAACCATTAAGCTAGAATGGTAACAACTGTCAATTCTGGGAGAAGATATGCAGAATATTGTGTATATAACTGTTATCCCACTGGGATAACATTTTTCTTTTTTTTTTTTTTTTTTTTGAGATGGAGGCTCACACACTCTGTCACCCAGGCTGGAGTGCAGTGGCATGATCTCAGCTCACTGCAACCTCTGCCTCCCGGGTTCAAGCAATTCTCCTGCCTCAGCCTCCTGAGTAGCTGGGATTACAGATGCCCGCCACCACGCCCGGCTAATTTTTGTATTTTTCATAGAGATGGGGTTTCACCATGTTGGCCAGGCTGGTCTCCAACTCCTGACCTCAGGTGATCCGCCTGCCTCGGCCTCCCAAAGTGCTGGGATTATAGGCATGAACCACCGCACCCAGCCGATATTTTCTTAATTATGAAAAATGAGAAATAAAATGCACTCCTTCCCCTCCCCCATAGAAAAGGCGTTAAGTTGTATCTGGCCGTGTTGATGTTTACCAGAAACCACACTTTGCAGTCATGTAACTGTTCTCTTCACAAAGCTAGTGTGCTTGAAGTCAGGTGCCAGTCACAACGCCAAACGCCTTGAAATGGCTTCTACCCACTATAATGTTCTGAGCAGAACGGTGTTCTTGCAGCTGCCTCACAGTCATAAACAGGATGTCTTAGCAAGGAAGTATCTGCCAGGGGTTAACAATAGCTCCCACTCCGGCTGGAAATCTGAGGCAGTCTTAGCGTCACAGAAGGAGAAATGAATCAGCAGCCAGATGGCTCACCCCCATCACTGACTATAGTGATCTGGGGCAAGACCAAACAACCCTGACTCCCTACCCCGTGATTCCTCTTCTGAAAAATGGGAGCAACGGGCTACTGCACTAAAATCACCAAGCCGCAAACTTGCCCTTTCCATCTAAGCAGAAGGATTTCTTAAAGCCTTAGAAAAACAAGGCAGAATAAAATAGTCATAAAATGTGTTATAAAGAAGGCTTGGGGTATCTTTGAGGATTACACCCATATATTTTTGTTTCCGAGAACATCACTCTTGAAGCCATGAAATCATCTCCAACACCAGAGGACACGTCTCCAACACAACATCAGAGGACCAACACTCACCTCTGCCATAGGCCCTGGCTTTCTTCGGGTTGAGTTTGGGTTTGAGAGGAGCCCCTGGCTTGAGCTTGGCTTTGGGGAACTGGGACAGGTAAGTCATAACCGAGTGCTCGTCCACATCCGGGTGAATGATTTCTTCAGGAGTGATGACCTAGGATAATGACATAGTGGATGAACACCCAGGACACATCACTTAGCAACCATTGAAGTGTTTGCAAATGCCTCTTAAATCAAGCACTACAAATATTAGGAAACTGAGTCAGCTTCTCAATTAAGTGAAATTACATTAAACCAACAGACCAGCATCAGTGTTTTTAACCATTTTTGAGAAATTGCAGACCCCTTTGAAAGCTAGGGGCCCCTCTCCAAAAAATTCTGCATGTAACTTCCAAAAGTTCATTGTCTTCCCCATTCCCCAAAAGTCCATTTACTCCTCTGGTCAAAGCTTTCAAAAATGATAAAAGGATAAACTATAGCAAGTCAGGAAAATGAAGAAAGAAGCACACACAGGATGAGAGCATGTTACAAAAAAGTGCACAGGTTAACCAGCTTTTTCCTTTCCTCATATATTCATGGTCTGTATCTGTATTAACTCTACTAATTAAAAAAGGTAAATAAAAAAGAAACAACATATAAATATTAGATATGTGATCTCAATATACTAGGAGCCATTAAAAAAATAGGGAAGCCAGGGGTGGTGGCTCATGACTGTAATCCCATTGCTTTAGGAGGCCGAGACAAGAGAATCACTTGAGGTCAGGAGTTTGAGACCAGCCTGGCCAACATGGTGAAACCCAATCTCCACTAAAACTACAAAAATTAGACCGGTGTGGTGGCAGACACCTGTAATCCCAGCTACTAGAGAGGCTGAGGCAGGAGGATGGCTTGAACCCAGGAGGTAGAGGTTTCAGTGAGCCAAGATCATGCCACTGCCCTCCAGCCTGGGTGACAGAGGAGTAAGACGCCGTCTCTTAAAAAAAAAAAAAAAAAGTCTGGGTGCAGTGGCTCATGCATGTAATCCCAGTACTTTGGGAGGCCGAGGTGGGCAGATCATGAGGTCACGAGTTCAAGACAACCCTGGCCAACATGGTGAAACCCCATTTCTACTAAAAAATACAAAATTAGCTGGGTACGGTGGCACACACCTGTGGTCCCAGCTACTCAGGAGGCTGAGGCAGGAGAATCGCTTGTACCTAGGAGAGGCGAATTGCAGTGAGCTGAGATCATGCCACTGCACTCCAGCCTGTGTGGCGGAGCAACACTCTGTCTCAAATAAATAAATAAATAAATAAATAAATAGGGAGTGGGTGAATTTCTCTTGACATTCAGTTTAGGAGCAAGACTAGACCCATCCTGGACAGGTGACCTCCCTGAAGGTGCCACCACCTCAATTTCAGTACCATCACCTGACCCAGCCCTAAACAGCATGCAGAGTCCTCCCTGCCTCCAGCAATGGTGCTAAGGAGGTAAATCACACTTCCTCGGATGAACAGAGGCTGTGTCTCATGAACCAGGTTTACCATGTGCAACGAACAACAGATGTGTCCAACTTCCCTCCCCATGTGATAAAAAGCACCAGAAAACATTCTGACCATTAGCCTGCAGGAACAAAAGAGCTACTTGGGTTTGAACAGTCGCCTTCAACACATTCCATAAAAAGTAGGATGTGTGTCGATTTGGCATTTCTTCCCGGCAGCTCCTTCAACAACTTCACCCATGCCAACATCACATGAATGTAAAAAGGAGACAGTTTAGGTTTAAGCGGAGATGAAAAACACACCACACCACTTCCTGAGTGGATGAGCCAAGAAACAAATGGGCCATGTAGGAGAGACATGACTCCAAAACCAAACCAAAGAAACAGGCATGTTGTTCTACCTTCCAAGGGACCCTGTTAAAAAATACACTGAACTCAGACCTCAATGCAGCCTATAGCGAGGCCATCAGTCCCATGGCCCTGGCTACCTGCAATCTTCCCTGGCTGGCCTTTGGACATGGGACTCATGGTGCCTAACTGTTAGAGGGAGTTTCTGGAAAGAAAACACTGGTTTTCCTCCCAGCTAGGAAGATCAGACTTCAACTAGGCAATGTGACTACTGTAGATGGTATCCAAGACTTACTTGATTTCTGAGTCCTCTTGTTATATTCCTATGATAGGATTATGGGTGATAGAGATTATTCCAGAATTTCCATTAATGGTGGATTATCCTGGCTTACATGTTTTTAAAAGTTTTAAGTCGGCTGGGCGCAGTGACTCACGCCTATAATCCCAGCATTTTGAGAGACCGAGGCGGGCAGATCATGATGTCAGGAGTTTGAGACCAGCCTGACCAACATGGTAAAATCTGTCTCTACTAAAAATACAAAAATTAGCCAGGCGCAGTGGCGTGCACCTGTAATCCCAGCTACTCAGGAGGCTGAGGCAGGAGAATTGCTTGAACCCGGGAGGTGGAGGTTGCAGTGAGCCGAGATCATACCACTGCACTCTAGCCTGGGCGACAGAGCGAGACTCCATCTCAAAAAAAAAAAAAAAAAAAACAACCAAAAGTTTTAAGTCCTGTGACTTTTCCTAAGCTACTGGATTAAAATTACCTTTTAAAATGTAGATTGAAAAATGGTCAAACATTATCAATTTCTTATGGCTCAACCTAATAGTTAGGGTTCATATTTGTAGTCTGGGGTTTAAAGGTAGCCTTCAAAATATTTAGAGAAGAAATACTAGGAAATTTGCCATTGTGTGACAAAGAAGAGTGACATGAAAATTTCTGGATGATCTACATTAAACCAACACACTAAGATCTATAAGCACCTAAGTCAATGAGAACCTACTATTATGGGTAAACTGAAGAAGATGAGAGCGCGTCACAAGCAATGCTCTTTTAAGTCTCAATGCCAAGAAGGTCGGGCTGCCTCCCTGACCCAGGAAGGCATCCACAGGACAAGTTAGTGGTGGGGGCAACCTCACAGGACCTGGCACACTTGTGCATACCTGTGGGACACCCAGCCAGTCATCTGCCTGCTGCATGGCTTCTCGTGCGTTATCTACAGGCTTCTGCGGGTCCCAGGATTCCCAGTCTGGGCACAGACCTGTTAACAGAACACAAAAGATGCTTTTAGCATTAGCTGACCAAAGAGATTAAAGGAAACCATGTGCCTAAACTAACCCCATTTGTTCTTTTAATTCAGAGAATGATTTTTTCTTAAAATCTGAGCGAATCATATATTTAATAGGCAAAAAGTATCACAGGTATGAGAGTGCCAGGGTATAAAATATCCTCCATCACTGAGACTTCTCCTCCGGGTGCTATGTTCTTGCATGAAGATGGGGATTATCCATTCCTTGAAGGAGTGGTGTTAAAAAATAAACAAAGCTTGGAAAAAGCCTGGTGCCTTTATGCAGGAGGGATTTTTTTTTTTTAACTCTATTCCTGGATATACCTAAAAAGTCTAGAGTAGCATCTTGTGTAATTCAAAAATCCACTTGCTCAAAGGCACAAACCTAGAATTATCTTAAAAGGCTTTATAAGCACAACAGGTAAAGGACTAGAGTAAAAACTCCCAGGTTTAAATTGAAAAGAGGTATCCTAAAACGTGTCCTTAAATGGAAGTTAAAAAGAGGATATTAGGAAATCAATTAATGCTGCACTTTGAATTTTTCCTGGATGACACCAACTTATAGGCTCTCAAGGAAGAATGAGGCCTTCAGCCCTCCCCTACCCAACTACACTAGCTCTGCTTTGAGTATGTCAAGAACCACTAACTAACTAAATACTAATGTGCCCAGTAAATACAGAATACACAGTAAATGGAAAATATGATTAATACCTTTTTTTTTTTTTTATTAAAATCAACTTTAGGGGGTGTGTGTAAACTCTGGCTCTGGTCTTTCTACCCATCACTCTAAACCCTCTAGTGGAAATAATTACAACCTTCATATACACTCAGCCACTAAGAAATAAGCAGCCCATCAAGGGTGGAAAAGGCTCCAGCTGGATCCTGACCAAGTGCTATTTCACAGTAACACAGAAAGAAAAGGGTGGAGAATGCCATATATAGTCAAACCAGTGGTTAATAAAAATGGGTACTTTCCACTCCATGGAAGTTTTTAGATTTTCATGCCAAGCCACCTAATAGGACCAAATGTTTCTCCAAATCCAACAAGAAACTGAGCACCAATGTGGGATGACACAGGATTTTGGAGTCTGGAAGCTAAACCCAAGTCTTGCTTCTAAGCACCAACTCCTTCATTGGAATTTGGATAAAAGGCTCAACTTGATGCTCAAACATGTCTATGGATATATCTAGAAGATCTGCCCTTGGAAGGGTAAACAGAGCCAGTTTTAGTTTCCTTAGCTGTTTTATAATGGGCCAAGACCTGGAGAAATACACCAATCAAAAGCAACGATAGCATTTCTGTTGAAAACCAGAATGTTTGGGACCCACACGCCCCCATCCTGGACAGATGGTTTAGGCAGCCCTGGGCACTTACCTGGAGCACAGCTGTCTACCAGGGCTCCCAGGGCTTTGCCATCTTGCCAGTTCTGGTTAAAGTTGGTGATGGGCAAGTAGGGGATCTTGTTCTGAATCCACCCCAGCAGCCTCTGCTTTGGCGTCTGCTTCTTGGCATCATCATCCCCTTCATCCTCCCACACGGGCATGGAGATGGAGTAGTGGAGGATCAGCGTCCACACCAGACCCAAGATGAGCTTCAGGTTCCCATCCACAATGGCTTTGCTATCTGCGGAGAGAAGCACAGCCTTGGTCAGTCCTTTGGGTTACACAAGTGTAAATTATGCTCCTTATATAAATGTAAATGGAGTCTTCAACTATTAGAAAACCATACTGAGATACTTCACTGAGAGTGAAAGGATGTGGCCGGGCGCGGTGGCTCAAGCCTGTAATCCCAGCACTTTGGGAGGCCGAGACGGGCGGATCACGAGGTCAGGAGATCGAGACCATCCTGGCTAACACGGTGTAACCCCGTCTCCACTAAAAAATACAAAAACTAGCCGGGCGAGGTAGCGGGCACCTGTATTCCCAGCTACTCCGGGAGGCTGAGGCAGGAGAATGGCGTGAACCCGGGAGGCGGAGCTTGCAGTGAGCTGAGATCCGGCCACTGCACTCCAGCCTGGGGGACAGAGCGAGACTCCGTCTCAAAAAAAAAAAAAAAAAAAGAGTGAAAGGATGTAATGCTGAAATTTGCTTCAAAACACTTGAGGACAAGAAGAGATGAAATATGATTCCAAAATGCTGTCAACGGATGTCACTGGATCATGGGTTCATGAGCACGTAAGATACCACTGTCTCTACTTTTCTGTATGCTTAAAATTTTCCATAATAATGGCCAGGTACAGTGGCTCACTCCTGTAACCCCAGCATTTTGAGAGGCCAAGGCAGGAGGATTGCTGTGAGCTCAGGAGTTCAAGACCAGCTTGGGCAACATGGAAAGCTCCCTCTCTACCAAAAAAAAAAAAAAAATTAGCCAAGCATGGCAGCTCACTCCTATAGTCCCAGCTACTCAGGAAACTGAGGTTGGAGGATCGCTTGAGCCCAGGAAGCCAAAGTTGCAGAGAGCCGAGGTCACACCACTGCACTCCAGCCTGGGCAACAGAGTGAGATGCTGTCTCAAAAACTGAAAGAAATCATTTCACAAATATAGATGATAAAAAGGAGTGACTGCCTCCCAGAGGTAACAACCTGCTAACCTGGTAGTATACAGTGTACCAGATTGTGTGTGTGCGTGTATGCGTGTGTGCACATGTGCACGATCTGGGCTCACTGCAACCTCCGCCTCGCGGGTTCAAGCAAATCACTGTTCACATAACCCCAGAACCGTCTTTCTCGTCAGGTACCTCTGTGCTTCCAAATTCACCAGGGTCCCTGCTACACACAGTCAACTCTTAAACATACAGCACACCTCAGAACCTACACAACACCCATCTGATCCGCTTTCCACTCTTGCCACTCCCACCCACCATACTACAGGCTCAAAGACTCTGGACCTCTTCGTGTGTTCTCCATCCCTTTGATGGGAAGACCTTCACCCATCCTCCTGTGGGACAACTCCTGGCTCATAATTCTGACACCAGATTCTACAGCTGGTGGCACTTCACTCCCACCAGCATTTACGTGTGAGTTCCTTGGGCTCCCACCTCACTCCAGAATTGAAACCACTTGCTGGGGAGTGACTGAGCTGTCTGCATCTTCGTGTCTCCCCAGCCACCCGCCAAGAGCCACCTGAATGCTGGTTGAACACATGCCAAACTATACTTAATGAAACCCAACCACAACCACATGAAAAGCAACTTACACACTGATAAGGGGTGCGTGGCATGCCACGCAAAACTGAAAGGGTGACAGCTTTATTTAATTAACCTGATTATTGTTATATTCTCTTGCAACAAAAGACCCTCTTTAAGAGCCCACACCCAAACCATCAGAGAGAAATCATCAGAATTTAATTAATTAATCAGAATTAATTTTGCAGTTGCAGATTCAGTCATAATAAAACTTGATCATCTAACCCGGAAAAAACAAAGAGTATCATGGAGTGGCTGGTAAGAAAAACTAATTCAAGCAATCCTCACTCAAAGTTAAGGTTCCCAAGGACTTTCTCTATAATGAACTGTATAAATAATAACTTCGGAGCAGGACTGTCTACATAATTCATGGGGCTCAGAGAAAAATGAAAATACAGAGTTCCTTGTTCAAAACTTAAGAACTTCACATCAACATCCATTTTCTACTCTCCAAATGTATCACTAACGTTTAAGCCAGGCCCCTAAATACAGGAAACAGATACAAATTCACTGTGTTTTCTTGTAATTTAGCTCAAGAATTGCTTTCACTACCCACTTCCTGAAATTCCCATCTTTTGCCATGTGTTGCTGTCTTTAATGGTTTGAATCTAGCTTCACACCCAGCCTCTTGCTTTTTTTAGTTTCTCTTCTTCACTCTCTTTTGCAACTATGATTCTTGTTGATCCTGGGGAGGATAACCCGATTTCGGAACCATTTCCCAGCTCATTTCTCAGTATTACCAGAAGATACATCAAACTTAACTCCTAGGGGAGCAAGACCTGCCTGCCTCTAGACCAGTGGTTCTCAAAATTTAGCAGGTGTCAGAATCACCTGAAGGACCTGTTAAACCACAGAATGCTGGGCTCGCTTTTAAAGTTTCTGATTTAACAGTCCGGGGGTGAAACAGGAGAATTTGAATTTCCCATAAATTCACAGGTAATGCTGATGCTCTTGGTCTGGGTCATAAGAGTAATTCTGATCATTCCATATTCTGTTTGTTGTCTCCTTTACTGAAAGTCTTTATATCATGGGTTCATCCTGAGTGTGGGGGAAAACCTGTGCCTTTACTCTAACCAATACAACAATGGCAGAGGTGACGGGCTATTACTCCCATGACCATATTATGATGCATGAAACTCCACTTTAGCAGACAGGAGACAGATTCTCTTGCTGGCTGTGAGGAAACAGGACAGCCGTGTCATTAACTGCCTATGCAGAAGGCCCCGTGGCAGAGATATGAGTGTAGCCTCTAAAACCTGAGGTTAGCCTCCAAGCAACAGCTAGTAAAAAGCTGGGACCATCAGTGAGACAATCACATGGAAATAGGACTCTTTTAAAAACCTGAATGAACCTGAATGAATCTGAATGAAGTGGATTTTTCCTTAGTTAGGCATTCAGATGAAAACACAACCGAGATGGCACCTTCCTTGTAGTCTTGTGAGACCTGGAGCAAAGGACCTGGTCTTAAGCCATGGCTGGACTCCTGGCCCACAGAAACTGTGAGACAATAAATGAGTGTTGTTTGAAACTGCAACTCCCTACTGCCAAAAAAAAAAAAAAAAAAAATTTAAGAACGTCAAGACAGCAACAGCAGAGCAATAAAACCAAGCACAGGGCCCTTCTGAGCACACAGGTCATGTGGTCATGAAGCCAGCCCTCCTTTTAAGGTCCTGTGGTCAATCAAGGAGCAATGAATGGTCTGCATAAAACTCCAGGCCCTGCACAGAACTTGGTTATCCAAGGAATTCACCCCACGGGACCAGACATTTCCTGAGCTGGAAGTCCTTGACCATGACCGAATTTTTTGGATTAGCTATCCTGTTATTTGGTTGTTGTTTTGAAGTGCGATTGATTATGGAGTTACTACGTACTGATTATCAGAAATTCCAGATCAAACAAGTTCCCATGCCAATTTCCTTTAAGTTAAAGGGAGAAGAGCAAACTTCAAAAGGGTAATAAATAAATAAATAAATAGTGGGTATACTGTCGGGGTAATGGTGGTGGCCAGGCACCCTCAAGGCATTGATCTCTTGCACCAGGAGGGATTGGATGGAGTTATGAAGTCTCATCCAGCCACCGGCATTAGTCTGCAAAACTCTAACTTTCCCAAGTTATACGTTACATGCTTTTCAAAAGCAGACTCGCAGATTTGATTCATAAACCTAACATGAAATCATCAACATGAAATCAGCTTGCTCTATTTTTACCCAGCTTACAAATGCTAGTCAAAAGGAATGAGACACAAGTCTTTTTTGAAAAGATTTTGGGGGAAATATGACCCAGTTGAAATCTGAGCCAAATTTACAAAAAAATACAATGCCCAGAACTTCTGTTTCCAATCGAATTCAAGGTGGGTGTTCACATGGGAAAGCCCCCTTTATGGTCTCATTGGGATAAATGATACCTTCCGTCTGCTATTCTAAGGAGCTACAGAGAGAGCCGTTCTCATTCCAAAACTGATTTTGACAGGTGAAGGTTCAAACGCTTCACCAAACTCTTGGAACAATAAAAAGATGGCGACTTGCCCAAAGACCTCCAGGTTCCCATCCACATGAAATAGGAGACTCCCCATGCCTCGAAAATGAAATGTTACACAGCATCACAGGGTCAACAACATCTGACCATCACATAGATGATATGCTTTTCAGACCTCATGGTTACGCCGAGGGTAAAACGTGGAGCAGAACCTTAAGAGGAGGAAAAGGCCAGATGAGACGGAAGCCTTTCAGCAGGATTCCACGTGAGGCCCACGAGTTGCTCGAGGGCCTTTTTTGGGAATAAAATAAACCAACGCCTACCAGGTCCGCCAAACCACCTAGAATCTGCTTAGATTTCAGTGGGTTGGAATTGGGCCATGGGTTTCTCCTCCTCAAATCCAGCCAATCACAATTCCCACATAACTGGTCCTGGCTCTGGACAACCCTGACCCTCAAACCACATACATTTTCTCAAACTACTTAAAATTACTCAGTGCTGCTTATAAGTGAGCAGGGTGGGTGTTTTTGGTTTTGTTTTGTTTTGTTTTGTTTTGTTTAATAGCTAGAAACTTAACTTGAGCTACTAAAATTCTGGGATGGAATGTCTTCATGTCACTTCTGTAAATCAGTTCTCTGGTTCTGGTGAAGGAGTATTCTGGAATGGATGCATTTATGGGGGTGGAAATCAGCTATTTTTAGGCAACCTTCAGAAGCATCTTGGAAACATCTTATTCGTGGACGAGTTCCCCAGAGGTCAGGGAGATGGTGGCCTTTTACCTCTCTACTCACATCAGGAGGGCCCAGATCCACATTACCATGTGTATGCCTACTACATTCCTGCACCAAACTATCCAGGGAGTTCCCAGAGGTCAGTTCCAGCAGCTTCTCTCCTGGTTGTTACTGATTAACCAGGGTGGCCGAGGTGGTGGCCCATGAGGAGAGGCATGGACAGACACTATTCTACATTTTTGCCCTCCTGGGAAGGAATAAGTCATCCTTTGGCCATAAGGCAGGTAGCTGCTGCGTCAGAAACAGCCAACAAAGTGACTGTAAGAATCAAGGAGAGGCCAGGCACAGTGGCTCACGCCTGTAATCTCAGCACTTTGGGAGGCCAAGGCAGGAGGATCACTTGGGGTCAGGAGTTTGAGACCAGCCTGGTCAACATGGTGAAACCCCATCTCTATTAAAAATACAAAAATTAGGTGGGCATGGTGGCGTGTGCCTATAATCCCAGCTACTTGGGTGGCTGAGGCACAAGAATCGCTTGAACCTGGGAGCCAGAGGTTGCAGTGAGCCAAGATCGCCTCACTGCACTCCAGCCTGGGAGACAGAGGGAGACTCCATCTCAAAAAAAAAAAAAAAAAAAGGGCCGGGCGCGGTGGCTCAAGCCTGTAATCCCAGCACTTTGGGAGGCCGAGACGGGCGGATCACGAGGTCAGGAGATCGAGACTATCCTGGCTAACACGGTGAAACCCCGTCTCTACTAAAAAATACAAAAAAACTAGCCGGGCGAGGTGGCGGGTGCCTGTAGTCCCAGCTACTCGGGAGGCTGAGGCAGGAGAATGGCGTAAACCCGGGAGGCAGAGCTTGCAGTGAGCTGAGATCTGGCCACTGCACTCCAGCCTGGGCGATAGAGCGAGACTCCGTCTCAAAAAAAAAAAAAAAAAAAAAAAAAAAGAATCAAGGAGAGATGGGGTATGTAGGCCAGGTGGTTCATCTCTGTAATCCCAGCACTATGGGAAGCTGAGACAGGAGGATAGCTTGAGCCCAGGAGTTGAAGACCAGAGCCTGGGCAACATAGGGAGACCCTGTCTCTACAAATAATAATAATAAAAAAATTAGTCAGGTATGGTGGTGAATGACCATTAGTACCAACTACTTGAAAGGCTGAGGCAGGAGAATTGCTTGAACCAGGAGATCAAGGCTGCAGTGAGCCATGATCACGCCACTGCACTCCAAGATGGGCAACAGAGTAAGACTGTCTCAAAAAAAAGAAAGAGAGAGAGCCTGTCATCCCAGCACTTTGGAGGCCAAGGGAGGCAGATCACGAGGTTGGGAGTTCGAGACCATCCTGGCCAACATGGTGAAACTCAGTCTCTACTAAAAACACAAAAATTTGCTGGGTGTGGTGGCATGTGCCTGTAGTCCCAGCTACTCGAAAGCCTGAGGCA
The DNA here is from genome assembly GCF_007565055.1 of Rhinopithecus roxellana. Lineage (NCBI taxonomy): Eukaryota > Metazoa > Chordata > Mammalia > Primates > Cercopithecidae > Rhinopithecus > Rhinopithecus roxellana. Next base: position 79,950,580 of record NC_044549.1, on the reverse strand, counting down.
GGAGAATCGCTTGAACCTAGGAGGCAGAGGTTGCAGAGAGCCAAGATGGCACCACTGCACTCCAGCCTGGGCGACCGAGAGAGACTCTGTCTCAAAAAAAGAGAGAGATGGGGTATGTGCTTGACACAAGTTACCAAGCCCATAGACACTCGCACTAAGACTTGGCCATCTAGGGAACAGGATGTGCACTCTGCCCCCTCATCTCTACCACCTGGAGAGGCTGCATGGTGGAGGGGTTGCAAACACAGGCTCAGGAAGCAGCAGCTTGACTAGATACGTAAGTTTGAACAATCCATCTCTGAACCTTATTTTTCCTCATCTACCAAATAGAAATGGCCACAGTCAACTACTTCCCAGTGCTGTTATAAGGAGTAGGTAGGTTAGAGAATGCCAAGTGTCGGCCGGGCACAGTGGCTCACACTTATAATCCTGGCACTTTGGGAGGCCGAGGCAGGTGGATCACGGAGGTCAAGAGTTCGAGACCAGCCTGGCCAACATGGTGAAACCCTGTCTCCACTAAAAATTTAAAAATTAGCAGGGCATAAGGGCAGGCGCCTGCAATTCCAGCTACTGGGGAGGCTGAGGCATGAAAATCACTTGAACCCAGGAGGCGCGGTTGCAGTGATCTGAGATCACGCCACTGCACTCCAGCCTGGGTGACAGAACGAGACTGTCTCAAAAAAAAAAGAAAAAAAAAAGAGTCAAGCACAACGCCTGTCTCACAGTTGGCTGCTTAATAATGTTCCCTCCCTTCCCTCCATCCTCATTTTCCTAATACTTAAGTACCTGCTATGTGCCAAACACTCTTCCCTAGGGCCAGACATCCACAAGACATACTCCAAGTGTTTTGTGCAAGCAACAAGAAATGAAAAGAAGTACCTTGTGAATTAACAGGTGGTTGAAATGTTCGATTTATCACTTCTCTGAGTCAAGCAATTCATTAGGGGGGCCATGACCGCCACCTCCAAGGCCCCTGCTCTCCTGTTCCAAGGGGAGGCTGACCTCTAACGCTGCAGCAAACCTGGGGCACATGAGGTCTCTGCAAGGAGGACACGTCTGAGAAAGAATTTTAAGTGGTTCTTGGTGCTACTCTGAGGGTCTTGGGCCATGCTGGCCTTCTAAACCACACAGCTCAGATGTGTCCTTCTTGCAGAGATCTCACATGCAGCACCAAGAACCACCTGAAGAACTGAACTATGGGCTGGGCACGGTGGCTCATGCCTATAGTCCCAGCACTTTGGGAAGCTGAGTCAGTCGGACCACCTGAGGTCAGGAGTTCGAGACCAGCCTGAGCAATATGGTGAAACCCTGTCTCTACTAAAAATACAAAAATTAGCCAGGCATGGTGGTGGGTGCCTATAATCCCAGCTACTCGGGAGGCTGAGGCACAAGAATCACTTGAACCCAGGAAGCAGAGGTCGCAGTGAGCCGAGATCACTCCATTGCACTCCAGCCTGGGCAACAGAGTGAGACTCCATCTCAGAGAGAGAGAGAGAGAGAAAAAAGAATTGAACTACTGATATTTTATCAAACCTCCCTGAAAGAGAAAAGCAGCACATATGGGTCAGGGGTCTGGCCCCTCTCCCCGCCTTTTTTTAAGACAGGGTCTCAGTCATCCAGGCTAGAGTGCAATGGTACAATCTCTGCTCACTGCAACATCCGCCTCCTGGGCTCAAGCGATCCTTCCACCTAAGCCTCCTGGGTAGCTGAGTCTACAGGCACATGCCACCTACCTGGCTAATTTTATTTTTTATAGAGACGGGGTTTTGCCGTGTTGCCCAGGCTGGTCACAAACTGGCCCCTCCTTAACATCCCAGTTTACCTTGCCTCATGCTCACCTGGCCTGGAACTCCTTATCCATCCTCTTTCCTGACCTGGCTAATGCCTCTTCTATATCCAATTCTGCGCAAAACTAGAATAGATCCTGACTGTCTTGGCTGCTTGGGTGAGCCTACAGCAGCAGCAGCCTGTGAAGAGCTGCTGCAAGGCCACCCCACATTGAAAAGGTCAGATCTCCTGCATCCAGACCCCAGGCCAGCAGGACCTGGTGCCCACTGATAGTCCAGGTCAGTTTTGCAGTTTCTCTCCATCCTTGCCTGTTTTCTGAGCCCAGACAAACCTTGGCTGAATTGTAGGCTTCAGCTGTCCAAACAAAAGGGCATTCTGAACCAAAGCGGGGACAGCTAACAGCTCTCCTCAGGTCCTCAGTCAAAACCAAGGCAGATGCAACCCATCTCCCTGGAGAGCAGGTTAACGAGGACCATGTCGGTCAGCTGTCCTGGTCAGCTGCCCAGGACCGGAGTCACATTTTCAAGTCCCACAGCCCTTCCATCCACACAGCCAATGAACTGTGCACTTTGGCTCAGGTACCCCAGAGGCCCCTGGGTAGGATGAAGGGGACCAAACTGTTTTATCTCCTCCTGCTCAGGGATTTTCTCCAGGACCTTGATCCAATAAAACGCTGCATGCCAACAAAGCAGACTCAAGGCCCTGACAACTGATGTCTATCTGTGGCCTCGAAGATCCTTCATCCCCTTCTCCCTCCCAGGCGTGCAGCTTCCACCTGGAAGTCAGTGGTGTGCCTGTCTTTCAAATGGGCAACAAATGGTATGAAACGAGCCACAGCTTCAGGACCTGAACAGGGGGTGTGCCTGCTTCATGCACTCTCTCCCCGATTGCCAGCCAGGAGCCCGGACAGCGCAGTTACCTGGCTTTGGCCTGCACTAGGAGAGGCCCAGCAAGGTGAGGGAAGGAACCTGGGTCCCAGATGTCCTGCCAACCTGAAGACTGAAAAAACCCACACTCTACATGCTTTCCACAACTGTTTTTGTTGTTATTGTTTTTAAGAAAACCTCTAGCCGGGCACGGTGGCTCACGCCTGTAATCCCAGCACTTGGGAGGCTGAGGCGGGCGGATCACGAGGTCAGGAGATCGAGACCATCCTGGCTAAGACGGTGAAACCCCGTCTCTACTAAAAATACAAAAAATTAGCCGGGCGAGGTGGCGGGCGCCTGTAGTCCCAGCTACTCAGAGGCTGAGGCAGGAGAATGGCGGGAACCCGGGAGGCGGAGCTTGCAGTGAGCCGAGATCGCGCCACTCACTCCAGCCTGGGCGACACAGCAAGACTCCGTCTCAGGCTGGGCGCGGTGGCTCAAGCCTGTAATCCCAGCACTTTGGGAGGCCGAGACGGGCGGATCACGAGGTCAGCAGATCGAGACTATCCTGGCTTATAAGGTGAAACCCCGTCTCTACTAAAAAATACAAAAAACTAGCCGGGCGAGGTGGCGGGCGCCTGTAGTCCCAGCTACTCGGGAGGCTGAGGCAGGAGAATGGCATGAACCCAGGAGGTGGAGCTTGCAATGAGCTGAGATCCGGCCACTGCACTCCAGCCCGGGCGACAGAGCGAGACTCTATCTCAAAAAAAAAAAAAAAAAAAAAAAGAAGAAGAAGACTCCGTCTCAAAGAAAAGAAAACCTCTGCCCTGGCGCGGTGGCTCACACCTGTAATCCCAGCACTTTGGGAGGCTGAGGTGGGCGGATCAAGATGTCCGAAGATTGAGACACCCTATCTCTACTAAAAATACAAAATATTAGCTGGGTGTGGTGGTGGGCGCCTGTAGTCCCAGCTACTTGGGAGGCTGAGGCAGGAGAATGGTGTGAACCCGGGAGGCAGAGCTTGCAGTGAGCTGAGATCGCACCACTGCACTCCAGCCTGGGTGACAGAGCAAGATTCTGTCTCAAAAAAAAAAAAAACAACCTCTGTTACAGTGGTGGTTGAACTATAATGTGGGGATGTTCTCTGGGCTTTGGAAGACCAGAAGTCACATGGGCCTATCTCCATTGGTGAGAGAAAACATAAACCACAATAAAATAAAAGTAGACAAGGGGACTGAAGTTGGCTGGATTTCCAGTTCTCTTTCTTGCTCATGAACTACTCAAAGATCACAAAGAAGGTGTTTGAATTAATTTTTATCCATCACTGTGTCAAGGGTTCGGATAAGATAGAGTTGACTTGGCAGGTCTTTTTATGTTAGTAGTTTTTCAAGGGATGATACAGTAGATCAGGAGCGCCAAGTGGTGCTAGCACACTGTGTTGAGAAGGATTCTGAGGCCACATCTGGATTCAGCAAAAATAGGCTGCTAAAATGCATTAGAAATGTCGTCCATGAACAGGGTATGGAGAATGGAGGCAGTGAAGATTAGCAATGCCTGCCCTGGGCATGGCATGGGGGAGTGGCGGCCAGGATTTCTCCACAACAGAATTGAGTAAACATTCCCTAATCCCTGATTTGAGATTTCTACTATAGGCCCATAACACATTCCTTACGCATAACCTCAGACTTCAAATTCCCTACTTTGCCAACTATTCCTTCTATTCTCTCTCACTTGCTGGACAATTTTTGCCTCAAATATTTGGAACGAATCACTTCATAAATACCTTATTTTTATTTTGGGATAGAGAGTTTGGTGAACTTTCAGCTCATAAAATCTATGACGGTGTACTGCTTCATAAATTATCCCAGACACCCTATTTCTGGTTAACAGGAATCGCTGTATTTAAAAGTTCCATTTTCATCACCCAATGCCTTTATTTTCAATGCCACTTTTGAAAAGGTAAAATTTTGAGAATTACTTGATATCCAACAACAAAGCCACCCATGATAAATGAGATGGGTCTGCTAAAGGGCCTAGGATATAGTAACTATCTTACCACTTTCTATCACTGGAAAATCCTTTAAAAGTTAAAACCAGGATTCTAACCTCTTGTTAGAAAGGTTAAAGAAGGAAAACAAAGAAGCAGGGCGTGGTGGCTCACGCCTGTAATCCCAGCATTTTGGGAGGCCAAGGCAGGTGGATTACCTGAGGTCAGGAGTTCGAGACCAACCTGGTCAACAGGGTGAAACCCCGTTTCTACTAAAAATACAAAAATTAGTCAGGCATGGTGGCGGGCGCCTGTAATCCCAGCTACTCAGAAGGCCCAGGCAGGAGAATAGCTTGAACCCAGGAGGTAGAGGTTGCGGTGAGCCGAGATTTCGCCATTGCACTCTTGTTGCCACTGGGCAACAAGAGCAAAACTCTGTCTCAAATAAAAAAAAAAAAAAAGATTAAAGAAGATGAAAAAAAGGATAGACACTTCAAAATGGTCAAAACAATTGCGTTCTAAACTAAGTTTTAGACCTCAAAGCAACAGGTCCCTATACAAACTCATTCTGTTGCTGCCACACAGTTCCCCTGGACAACTGACAGTTCAAGGCCCCCAAGGATGCCTGGGCATGAGCAGAAGTGGAAGAGCTCAGAGCTCAGCCCCTAAGAGGCTCAGGTTAAAGCCCAGCATGAGCTCTGGAGGCCTCAGCCTGATGGCGGTCTGTGTCTCGCTCACAGCTTCCAGCTACAACTGCTCGGCAAACATTTCCAGCTGAAATAATAAATGCTGGCTGTGAACGGAGATCCTCATGACCCTTTGACTCCAGCTCAGTTTGTCATGTGGTGAGGCCACCTCACCTGAAACACAGCCCAGGCTCCTGTGAGCTCAGCCAGGCCCACCCTGGGGCTGTGTACACCACAGGGAATCCCTCAAGGAAAGGAGTGATAGGTGAAGGCAGGGGGAACCATGCCTGGGAAAGACTCCTAAGCACCTCTTCTCCTTTAGATCTACAGCAACCAAAATACAACAGCGGCTCGTTCTCTTCCACCCCCTCTCCTGGGCCAGGCCCCATGCCACTTGCATCACCTTGTGCAATCCTCGGGGTGGCTTTTAGGGCTAATCCCATTTTACAGATGACATAACAGAAGCCCACAGAGGTGAAGCCAACTGCCAAAAGTGACATAGGGGGAGAATCTAGATGGAAACTCACTTCTCTGTGTTGCCAAAGCCCAAACTCCTACTCTTGCTACTTCCCTGAATCTACATCATCTCATAACAACTTGATGAAGTGAGCTCAGTTACGACTCCCATTTTGGAGATGAGGAGACTGAGTGCAGAGAAGTGATCTACCCATATGCTGTGCTTGGGAGGTAAGCCAGGCTTCTCTGCCCCCCAGGGCAGGGCCTCTGAATTTCCACCTGCCCCAATCATTCCCACGATGCCCACACTGCCAAGGCTCTCAGGAAAAAACATGGTGGACAGGTAGCGTATGAACCATATAAACACAGGGCACAGGAGGCACAGGGAGCACAGTCCCTTTGTCTCAGCCATGACTGACTCAGTCTCTACTACACCCTAAGAACTGGGGATTTCTTTTTTTTTTTTTTTTTTTTGAGACAGGGTCTAGTGTCTTGCTCTGTCACCCAAGCTGGAGTGCAGTGGCACAATCACGACTCACTGCAGTATCAACCATCAACCTCCAAGTCTCAAGCAATCCTCCCACCTCAGTCTCCTAAGTAGCTGGGACCACAGACACCTGCCACAACACCTGGCTTGTGTGTGTGTGTGTGTGTGTGTGTGTGTGTGTGTGTGTGTGTGGTGTGTGTGTGGTGGGGGGAGACAAGGTTTTGCCATGTTGCCCAGGCTAGTCTTGAACTCCTGAACTCAAGCAATCTGCCCACACTGGCCTCTCAAAGTGCTGGGATTACAGGCGTGAGCCACTGCACCTGGCTGGAACTGGGGATTCTAATAATAATGGGCTGTCCCTCCATTCAAGAGGTCCCCTATGCATGCCTCACTGCTTGGCACAGAGCTATTCTCAGATAACTCCTTGAGGGAATCAGGGAACTTGAGAGAAGATGCAGCTCTGCTCTTATTTACCCAAACCTATCAGCCTGCGTGTTTTCCAGAAAACAGAAATTAGAGTTACTCATACAGTACTTGAAGATTCAATTTGCTCTATTTTTCTTTTCTCATATTCAATAAATATTTCCTAACTACCACCAGGTACAGTGGCTCATGCCTATAATCCCAGCACTTTAGGAGGCCAAGGTGGGTAGATCACCTGAAATCAGGAGTTTGAGACCAGCCTGGCGAAACTCAGGAGTCTGAGACCAGCCATGGTGAAACCCTATCTCTACTAAAAATACAAAAATTAGCTGGGCGTGGTGGTGAGTGCCTATAGTCCCAGTTATTCGGGAGGCTGAGGCAGGAGAATTGCTTGAACCCGGGAGGTGGAGGTTGCAGTGAGCCAAGATCGCACCACTGTACTCCAGCCTAGGTGACAAGAGCGAGACTCCATCTCAAAAATTATATACATATTTTCTAACTGCCTACTGAGCTCCCAGCTCTGTGCTGAATACCAATTATACTTTTAAATGAGAAAGTTAAATTGGCTTTAAATGACTCTACAAAGAGATAACAGCATTATTATAATAAAAACCAGTGTCCACAGGGCAAGACATTGAGGACCTTTTAAAGGAAGAAAAAAAAAAAAACCTTTTGGCTTTCTGTCCCTCATACTAGGCTATGTTTCCTGAGAGTTTTTTCCCCCTTTTATGAAAAACAGTTCATGATAATAATAAATAGGATAGGTATTTATCCTTTAATTGCAAACTTATAAAAGTTGAGCTTTGTTACAAAGTCAGATCAAGGTGGCTTCTTTGGTTTGAAAGAGAAGAAATCCGCTTCCATTTTTCCCCTGTAACTCACTGCAGGTTACGACTCATGTAAGTCTGTTATAGAGATGGCAGCCTGCCCAACGATTGTGAAGTCATAAAAGGAACAAAACTCCTAATTTAAAGTCTTGAGTAGGAACCAAGCTGAGGAAAATTTCAAATAATTTATAACCGCTGGCTCTGACCATCACCACAGAAAGGGGAGGAAGCCACAAGAAAGGAGGCCCTCAGAGGACAGATAGGGGGAACTCTGCCTGCTTTACCTACACTGACACTTTCTGGATGGTTCCTCCCTGTGCCCTGTCTTTAGCTCAGCTGACGGCTCAACTTTATATCCCCAAATCTGGACCTTTCAGCCCACAATTACGTGAGGAGGCCTCCGAGCACACGACCCACCCAATCCCAACAGAGCTCTCTGCAAAGAACTCTCTCAGCCCAGGGACCGACCTCTTTCTTACGGGTGGAATTCCATGCCACCAACATCCACAGTAAAAAGCATGGTGCACGGCCGGGCGCGGTGGCTCAAGCCTGTAATCCCAGCACTTTGGGAGGCCGAGACGGGCGGATCACGAGGTCAGGAGATCGAGACCATCCTGGCTAATACGGTGAAACCCCGTCTCTACTTAAAAATACAAAAAAAAACTAGCCGGGCGACGAGGCGGGTGCCTGTAGTCCCAGCTACTCGGGAGGCTGAGGCAGGAGAATGGCGTAAACCCGGGAGGCGGAGCTTGCAGTGAGCTGAGATCCGGCCACTGCACTCCAGCCTGGGTGGCAGAGCAAGACTCTGTCTCCAAAAAAAAAAAAAAAAAAAAAAAGCATGGTGCAGGGATGGGTGGAACCCACTCAAAGAAAGGGTAGGTCGCTGGCTGAAGTAACTGGTGGCCAAGTCACCCAGGAGTCAGGGGCATTAAGTCAGTCAGTGATGGGGCAGCTAGAAGTTCAGACGTCCCGCTGGGGCGTCAGAGAAGCCTGGTTCACCTCCCAAGCACAGTGACTTACTAGCTGTGTGACCATGAGTGGGTTGAGTGCCTGTGCCTAGTCTCCTCATCTGCAAAATGAGAGTCGGAACTGCCTCGCCTCATCAGGCTGCGGTGATACGATGGAGTAAAGCAAGCAAGCAGCACTGCCTGATGATCGTCCCATCAAATTCATGGGGGCTACTGCAACCACTGTTATTACTGTCATAGTATTATAACACACACAAGTTTGGGAGCTAAGGGTGCCTCCCCATTGGCATTGTGAAAAGGATTCAAGCCATTCATTTCTGGTTCAAGACTGCTCAGAGCCCAATGCCCTAGAAGTCTACCTTCCAGCACAGATGAGCATTCCATCTGCTAATGACCACAAGAGCTGGGTCCCTAATGGGACACAGGATTAAGCCTGATAGAATCAAGATGTTTCTTGCTCGGTGAGCTGCTGAATGAACTGGCAGTGTGCTCCAGTGTGCAGGCCACCGCAACTCCTCCCGCAGATTCCCGGGCAGTCTGCAGGGGCCAGGCTGGGCCACTGCTGACACAAAATTAAACACAAGGTCCATAAATTCAATTTGAAGTTCCCTAACATGATTTCTTTTTCTAATGGGAGATGGGGGAGGTTTTGATATTAAAGTGATCTTTAGCCATTAAAGCAGTTCATTGCAAGATAACTGGGGGGGAGGGAGGGACAACTGAAAACAAATGCCTCCCTGACAGTAAGTGGTTAAATAAACTTTTCGTTCAAGCAAGAGGAAAACAGGCTGCTGTGAAAAAGAGTAAGAAAGGTTTGTTTGTTCCAATATGAACAGGCTTCTATGATGTATTAAGGCAAGGGGATAATTTGTAGAAAAGTATAAACTATACAATCCTGTTGTTCAAGAGTCATGACTGCATCTGAACAGAAAGATCTGGAAGCATGAACACCAAACTGTCCTCACTGGCTCCTTCTAGGAAGAAAACTAAGAAGCCAATGGTGGAAGATGGGCTTTCATTTTATTGTTGTTATTTATTCTGCATTGCTTGAATTTTTTTGTTTGTTTGTTTTTGTTTTTAAATGGAGTCTCACTCTGTCACCCAGGCTGGAGTGCAGTGGCACAATTTCGGCTCGCTGCAACCTCCACCTCCCAGGTTCAAGCGATTCTCCCACTTCAGCCTCCCAAGTAGCTGGGATTACAGGCACCGACCATCATGCCCAGCTAATTTTTGTGCTTTTGTAGAGACAGGGTTTCACCATGTTGGCCAGGCTGGTCTTGAACTCCTGACCTCAGGTGATCTGCCCACCTCGGCCTCCCAAAATGTTGGGATTACAGGCGTGAGATACCATGCCCAGTCCAAAAAAATTTTGAATTTTTAAAATTTAAGCTACATATGTTACTTTTTTTTTTTTTTTTTTCTGGAGGCCAGCGGGAGACAGGGTCTCACTTTGTCACCTAGGCTGGGGTGCAGTGGGGCAATCACGGCTCACTGCAACCTTGACCTCTGAGGATCAGGCTCCCAACTCAGCTTCCTGAGTAGCTGGGACATTCGGGTCCCGAGTAGCTGGGACGGTCACCACCATGCCTGGATAATTTTCATAATTTTTGTAGAGACAGGATTTCGCCAGGTTTCCCAGGCTGGTATCGAACTCCCAGGCTCAAGCGATCCTCCCATCTCGGCCTCCCAAAGTGCTGGGATTATAGGAATCAGCCACCACGCCCTACCCATCTGTTGCTTTTATAATAAATCTTGACATACACCACCAAAAAAAGAAACATAGTAATATACATATGAAGAAATCTTCATCTTAACAAAATTGTTTGTCAGGATCTATAGGTACTAATGTGGGAAAATCAACAGGTATTATGAAATGATAAAAGCAATGTGTATGGCAGGTTCAAATTTGAGTACAGGGTACTACAGAAATCACATAATTGAATTCATCTATGTACAGACTATCTCTGGACAAGACAAAAAATTATTCCCGGACCACGCAGTTGCTTCTGGGAAGAGCAGCAAGGAATGGAGGTGAGGCGGGGTAGTAGGGTGATGGCCTTTCACCTGTTTGTTTAAACAGCTAGTGCAATGTTACCTATCAGCAAAGGAATACCTGGAGACTCTCTGGGTTTGCCTGATTGTCTTGCTGACGCTCCTTGGCTCAGCTTTCTCAGTGGCCATCCAAATGCCTTCCATTCCTCACCAGACACACCCGTCCTGGACAAGCAATCTCCCAGCCTCAGGAGATGGACTTTGCCATTTCCAAAAGTCCATTTCCAAACAGCTTGCCAGAGGAGTAGATGTTGAAGATTACATTGCAAAAGATGGAGTCATTTGGTTGCCTTTGGGCATGTTTTTCTTTTCTTTTCTTTCTTTCTTTCTTTCTTTCTTTTTTTTTTTTTTTTTTTTTTTTTCTTTTTTGAGACAAGGTCTTGCTCTGTTACCCAGGCTGGCCTCAAGCAATACTCCTGCCTTAGCCTCCCATGTAGCTGGGACTACAGGGATGTGTGCCACCACACCCAGTTAATTTTTTGGGTCAGCCAGGCACGGCAGCTCACGCCTATAATCCTAGCACTTTGGGAGACCAAGGTGGGAGGGTCACCTGCGATCAGGAGTTCGAGACCAGCCTGGCCAACATGACAAAATGCCATCTCTACTAAAAACATAAAAATTCGCTGGGCATGATGGCACATGCCTGTAATCCCAGCTACTTAGGAGGCTGAGACAGGAGAATCGCTTGAACCTGGGAGGTAGAGGTTGCAGTGAGCTGAGATTGCACCACTGCATTCCAGTCTGGGCAACACAGCGAGACTCCATCGCAAAAAACAAAAGAGAGGGGGTCTCACCATGTTGCCCAGGCTGATCTCAAACTCTTGGGCTCAAGCAGTGCTCCCGCCTTGGCCTCCCAAAGTGCTGGGACTACAGGCGTGAGCCACCACACCCAGCCTTGGGCATGTTTTTCAAGCCACCAAAAAACAAAAACAAAAAAACACTCACCTTCCTAACTCCCTTGTGCCCCGTTCACCTGCACCCTAAAGAGAGCCTGTCCATTATGCAGAGGTCCGATCTCCCAGTGAGAGGTGAAGCCCGAGGGCCTGGTCCCGTGCAGTTACCCCCTTGAATCCTCACAGCTGCTTTAAGAGGAACTGCTGTTGGCTCCATTTTCCAGATTAAGAAAAATAATTAATAGGTCAATTAAACCCAAAGTCACAGAGTTGATAAGCAGCAGAGCAGGAATCTGAACCCAGGCCATGACTCTGGAATCCACTGTTGGCCATTTCACCCTGGAGACCCAAATGAGAGGACACAGGAAGATGCCCAAACAAGGACACAATGGTGTAACGAAGGCTTTAAAAACTCAGAACCAAGGAGAGGGAAAATGCTGAGGGTTACATCATCCTCCTAAAAGAGATTTATCACTGTGCCCCTGAACTCTGGCCCACGATAAACGGTCATAGCAGTAAGATAAACAGACCAAGTAACCAGCAGATCGGCTTTGCTGCTAAAAGGGGAACACATTCTAACATTCCTGAGGCACACTGTCCAAGGGCAGGGCAGGCGAGCAACATACGATGAATATCCAAGGCATCACCCCATCCACCAGCTGCTGCCGTGGCTGGAAACGCAGTCCACAGTCAGGGCTCTTTATGACCAGCTCATCTAAACAGTCTGCGCCTGAGTCAGAAGCTGCTTCCCGGCTCAACAAGAACCCCAGCTGCAATGTCTACATCTCAGAGCAGCTCTGCCTGAACCTAGCTCTGAAAAGCTAGGTCCAACATCCCCCTAGACCACACTCACAGACAAGGCTCTCTCCTCTTACCACCTGGCCCATTTACTAAAGTTTTTCCTTCACTCATGTTTTCTTTTTTCCTTAGCTTAAGTAATTATGTCCTGGCAATTACAGGTTTGATACATTTGTTGCATTTTATAAATACATGAAAAATACATGTTAGAATTTTCAAATGTGTAACATGAGTATCATCTTCAGTACCACCTCTTAGAAAAGACTACTAGATGTTAGCTGGTTTTTCCAGAAAAAGGGTTTCAGTGGCCAAACAACTGGAGGCACACTAGACTAAACAATTTTTTAACTGCTGCAGGACTTCTCAGAGCCTTTAACATGCCAGTGTACACTGACAATCTCAAAGAGAGGGCTACGGTGTCACAGGGAATTTGCCAACACTATTGGACTAGGGGATGTTTAAAAGTTTCATAGTTTCATCTCAAAGAGACTAATGTTCTCCAGAAGGCAGTTTGGGTAAGTCCACTTTAAACTGCTCTTCAGATCCTCTACAAACAAGTCTTCCAAACATTCCCAGAGGCTGGGAGGTTACATTCTATAAAACTGGCAGGAGTGAGGATGAGACACAGGCAATAAACACACAAAAAAAGGAAGACAGGAAATAAGGAATTGGAGCTTTCTCTAATCTACAACTTTCTGTGGCAGTGATTAAGAAATTAGAATCTTGCTATTTGGATTCAAGAAGTTTTGCAGATAAAGGACAATAAAAAGCAGTTTTCAAAACGTTGTCCCTAATTAAGGATGCTAAAGGGAAGCACACCCTTTTGCACAATCCTTAGCCACAGTGTTTATGAAATTCTGGTGACAACCAACTCACTTAAAAACCACATTAAGGAACATCTTATTGTTTCAGTGCAAACTGTAATTCTTAAACAACAGGCGATGATTTTGAGGAATTTGGGCTAAAACCAGCTTCTCCTCCTTTCTAGGTTTCCTTTAGAGCTTCTAATGCCAATATGTTGTCTGTGATGAAGATTTAGACAAGTAGGAAGATGCAGGGATGGAGCCCCATAATTTGGCCCACTGCTTACATCAGTAGAAAGAGAGGGAGTCGTCCAGATGTGGACAACTGGAACATCAAATTATGTGAAAGGGGGAAAACTTCAGAACCTCCAGCCAATTGCTACTTCACTCTAAACTTCCTACACAGGAGAGGAAAGAGAATTTAGTAAAAGTTAGTAAAAATTATTTCTGTAATAACTAAAACATCCAAGTAGCATCCCTAATGCTACTTAAAGATAAAATGCTCACATGCACAATAATAGCAATGAGCCACGAAGCTTGAGTGCTAATAAAATCTACTCAACTGGCTGGGCACAGTGGCTCACACCTGTAATTCCAGCACTTTAGGAGGCTGAGGTGGGCGGATCACCTGAGGTGGGGAGTTCAAGACCAGCCTGACCAATATGGTGAAATCCCCATCTCTTAAAAATACAAAATTAGCCGGGTGTGGTGGTGCATGCCTGTAATCCCAGCTACTCAGGAGGCTGAGGCAGGAGAATTGCTTGAACCCGGGAGGCGGAGGTTGCAGTGAGCCGAGGATTGCTCCACTGCACTCCAGCCTGGGCAACAAGAGCCAAAAAAGTCTCAAAAAAAAAAAAAAAAAAAAAAAACACTCGACTTACATGTGGTATTAGATCCAAATCTGAGATTCCATCAACTATAATGTAAGTGTAACCAACCTAACAACAACCACTAACCAACAAATAACAACCAAGGGACGACCCACCCAGTCAACCAACTACCAAACTACCCATAAAAACCCAATTGGATTCATCCTAGACTACTCTCTCCCACCAAATCTACTCTCCCTGAATCCTGTTAGCTGTCTCTAAGTTGTTCCCTAGCCCAGCGGCCACCAGCTAATGTCAAGTCCCTTTATGGGTCACTCCATCTAAGCCTACAAATCAAAACTCTTCCCAAATCTCCTCACTGAACTCAGAGGGCAACCTCATACCCCTTAGGCACAGCTCCTTCTCAGGAACCAACAAAACACTTCTAAAGCTGCGTAGAGGCAGACAGGACAGGCTGGGCATAAAACATTAGAAAATTGAAAGGAATTGAAATTAATAGAAGTATAATTCAGAGCTTGCAGACTATCATCTTCACTAATTACTAACTTTGGTATTTATAGAAGTTCCAGGCCAGGCATGGTGGCTCATTCGCCCCTGTAATCCCAGTATGTTGGAAGGCCAAAGTGGGTGGATCGCTTGAGCTCAGGAGTTCAGGATCAGCCTGGGCAACACAGTAAGGCACCATTTCTACAGAAAATACAAAAATTAACCAGGCATGGTGGCACATGCCAGTAGTCCCAGCTACTCAGGAGACTGAGGTGGGAGGATTGAGTCCATGTCAAGGCTTCAGTGAGTCCTGTTCATGCCACTACACTCCAGCCTGGGTAACAAAGAGAGACCCTGCCTCAAAGAAAAAAGAAAATGAGTTATAGGTTAGTTTTCTCATATCCCAACAATTTCCAAGTACACACTGATTGCTGAGAAATTACAGTCAATTTTTAAATAACTGAGTTAGTCGCAGGACGTGGTGGCTCACGCCTGTAATCCCAGCACCTTGGGAGGCCGAGGCAGGCGGATCACAAGGTTAGAAGATTGAGACCATCCTGGCCAATATGGTGAAACCCCGTCTGTACTAAAATACAAAAATTAGCTGGGTATGGTGGAGCGCGCCTACAATCCCAGCTACTTGAGAAGCTGAGGCAGAAGCTGAGGCAGGAGAATCACTTGAACCCAGGAGGTGGCGATTGCAGTGAGCCGAGATCATGCCACTGCACTCCAGCCTGGGCGACAGAGTGAGATTCCACCTCAAATAAATAAATAAATAAATAAATAAATAAATAAATAAATAAATAAAATTTATTAATAGCATTTCTTTCCATTATGAACGAAGACCATAAAACACAGGTGTATTAGCAGCACCTGTCGTTTTATCACCAAAGAAATCAGATCTTCTCCTGTCATGTGACAGAGTTTTAGATATAGTACAAACTATCCTTTATGCCACTGCTACATGAAAATGATGGTAGTTATTAGACTCACTGTTAGATCTTGTTATTACACATTTTAATACAGATGTGCATTTATCGCTATAGCTAAAAATTTTATTTCTGATATCTATTTCAATATCATTGGGTTTATTATTATATGGAAAGAAAGAGTACAGTCTTCAGAGAGCCCAAGGGGTCCAAGACATATTAAGTTAACAACTCTGGCTACAGTTAATAATTTTTAGAACCAAAAAGTAAAAGGACTTCAAAATTTGGCCCACAGGCCATAGTCTTCCCCACTACACACCACAGCACCACTGACTATTAGCACCACTGATGTGGTTTAGCTGTGTCCCCGCCCAAGTCTCATCTTAAACTGTAGTTCCCATTTGTAGTTCCTCATTTGTCAAATGAGACACAGATTAATGGAACCATTCCTGCCAGGGCAAGGCCTCAGTCATCTCTCATGCGGACTCTTGGAAGTCACTGAAAATGGGTCTCTCCACCAACATGGCCCGTCCACCACGACCAGAGTTATCATCTTAGGCCATAAATACAATCATTCATGTTACTCCTGGCTTGAACACCTTCTACTATACCCTACCATCTATAGAAGAGGTCAGCAAACTTTCCATAAAGCCAGAGAGTAAAAAAAATTTTTTTTTTTTTGGAGAGGCAGAATCTCACTCTGTCACCCAGGCTGGAATACAGTGGCATGATCCCAGCTCACTGAAACCTCTGCCTTCTGGGTTCAAGCAATTCTCGTGTCTCGACACCCAAGTAGCTGGGATTACAGGCAAGCACCACCCAGCCCAGCTAATTTTTGTATTTTTATTAGAGACAGGATTTCGCCATGTTGGCTAGGATGCTCTTGAACTCCTGACCTCAAGGGATCTGCCCACCTCAACCTCCCAAAGTGCTGGGATTACAGGCATGAGCCACCGTGCCTGGCCTGGACAGTAAATATTTAGGTTTTGTGGGCCACACAGTCTCTTTGCAACTATTTAGATCTATTGTTGCAGTGTGAAAGTGTCCATAGACAGTACATAAATAAATGGGTGTGGCCTGTATTCCAATAAAACTTTATAAAAATAGGCAGAGGGCCAGATTTGGCCTACAGGCCATAGTTTTCCCACCTACACACCACAGCACCACTGTCTAATAGCACCACTGATGTGGCTTGGCTATGTTCCCACTCAAATCTCATCTTACATTGTAGTTCCCATAATCCCCACATGTCACGGGAGGGACCTGGTGGGAGGTAACTGAATCATGGGAACGGTTACCTCCATGCTGCTGTTCTCACAAGATCTGATGGCTTTATAAGGGGCTTTTCCCCCTCTTCTCTCTGCACTTCTCCTTGCTGCTGCCTTGTGAAGAAGGACATGTTTGCTTCCCCTTCTGCCATGACTGTAAGTTTCCTGAGGCCTCCCCAGCCCTGTGGAACTGGGAGTCATTTAAACCTCTTTCCTTTATAAATTACCCAGTCTCAGGTATTTCTTCACAGCAGCGTTGAGAACAGACTGATACAAACGCTGTTCAATAGAAGCTTCTGCAACGATGGAAATGTTTTATATGTACACTGTCCAGAGCCTTAGCCACAAGTCACATGTACTTATTGAACACTGAATATGCTTAGTATGCCTGAGCTTAATTTTAAATTTGATTTAATTAATTTAACAAGCCACGTAACTGGAGGGTAGCACAGTCAAATCAAAGGTAACTTTTATATAACTTTTGAGGTTCTTTAGAACCCAGCCAGCAACATAACTGATCCTCCCAACGCTTCCCAAGCACTCAGCACCAAGTGCCAGAGCCAGTGAGTGGGCAACTCCAGGCACTCTCAATCACACTCCTGCACTTCCTGCTACTGGGCCCTTCTTTGCCCAGAAGGTCCTTTGTCTTCTGAATTCACCCCTTTAAGCCCCACTGTTCACCAACCCCACCACTGCCATGGGCCTTCTAGGACAGCCCAGGTGAAAGGTGTTGCTCTTCACGCCTCTGGGAGGCACTAAAATGAGATTTGTGTAGTAACTTATGCATACTTTCTCTGTCTTTACTTCTTCACTGTAAGATAGTGGAAGACAAGCCCATGTCCCTAGTACAGGGCCTGTAAAATTAGTAAGAATGCACTGTTTGTAAAATAAACACACTTTCATTTAAAAAAATAAATGTTTGGGCCAGGTGCAGTGGCTCACATCTGTAATCCTAGCACTTTGGGAGGCTGAGGCGGGCAGATCACAAGGTCAGAGATAAAGACCATCCTGGCTAACACAGTGAAACCCTGTCTCTACTAAAAATGCAAAAAATTAGCCGGGCATGGTGGTGGGTGCCTGTAGTCCCAGCTACTCAGGAGGCTGAGAGGCTGAGGCAGAAGAATCGCTTGACCCGGGAGGCAGAGGTTGCAGTGAGCTGAGATCGGACCACTGCACTCCAGCCTGGGTGACAGCGAGACTCCGTCTCAATAAATAAATAAATAAATAAATAATTAAATAATAAATAAATAAATAAATAAATGTTTTGTTTTTGCTTAAATTTGTGTTTTAAAAATGATTTGGCTATGAATAGCTCAGTTAATTTAACAAATGACTGTGACTTCTCAGCAATCAATGATGTATACTACAGAAATTAACCAGGCATTGTGGCATGTGCCTGCAGTCCCAGCTATTTAGAAAGCTGAGGCAGGAGGATAGACTGAGCCCTAATACAAACTCTAACTTTCTAAAAAATAATAATAATGTCTTTCTGAAATTAATAGACTTACCTAAAAACCTGTTTATCACATTTTTTAAGAGCTAGACTCTAGACACAGATGGGAAGTCTAAGGCTCAAATGGACATCAGATCTACAGCAGAGAGGTTAGGCTACCTGGGTTAACATTCCATTCTGCCACTGAATGATATCACCCTCTCAAAAACTCCATTTCCCTCATCTGTAAAATGGGCTGACAATGTCTACACCTTGTAGGAACAGTACACACTAAGCACAGTACTGAGAGGCATAAATCGCAGTTGCTTAGCAGAAAAAAATACCCCCATGTACACACGAAATGGAGGAGACACATAAACTAGACTTGGCACAGGCAGAAGTGTAGAAACACAAGGGTGACTATGGGGTTTCAGTGCTATAGCTGCTCTATCTCTGGACAGGGCAGGGCAAGCCCTTTACACACAGCTGTGCTCCCTAATGTCCTCCGAGCATACTGTCCATACCCTTAGTACTGCTCCTATGGTGTGCTCAGCACTGAAGTCACTAGGGGCAGGTCAGTTCACACACCTCGGCCATCAGCCAGCCCGCAAGCTGTGTGCTGCCGCCCTGACTGCTCAGATGACAACCTGCCATCCACACCGATGTCATGACCACGGCACACTAACGTCTGGAAGCTGCAATTTTTGCAGCTTCTGGGGCTTCTCGAAACAGATAAGACTGAAGTCAGTCCGGTTTTTCTGACCAAAGGCCCTGTTTCCCCTCTTACTCAGCTGTCTTACTCACCAGGCTGGGTGCCAAATGACTCAGCCATTGTTAACAATCAAATCCATCCACAGAAGACCTCAGAGGGGACTCAACAGTGGGCTGGGTCCATCTTAAAGCTGGATCCAAGAGCAGTTTTGGACCCTGTCAGTCCTGTTGGAAGAAGTTCCTAATCTGAAGAAATTCTTGTCCCCTCATATGGTGGTACTAATCTACATGGAGTGATTTTTCCTGATTAATTTTTCCTAATTATAAAATGTCCCACTACAATCAATCCAAATTGTATTCCAAGTGTGGATACAATAAAGCGAGTCGAGGCTGGGCACAGTGGCTCACACCTGTAATCCCAGCACTTTGGGAGGCAGAGGTGGATGGATCACCTGAGGTCAGGTGTTCGAGACCAGCCTGGTCAACATGGTGAAACGCTATCTCTACTAAAAACACAAAAATAGGCCGGGCGCGGTGGCTCAAACCTGTAATCCCAGCACTTTGGGAGGCCGAGACGGGTGGATCACGAGGTCAGGAGATCGAGACCATCCTGGCTAATACGGTGAAACCCCGTCTCTACTAAAAAAAAATACAAAAAACTAGCCGGGCGAGGTGGCAGGCGCCTGTAGTCCCAGCTACTCGGAGGCTGAGGCAGGAGAATGGCGTAAACCCGGGAGGCGGAGCTTGCAGTGAGCTGAGATCCGGCCACTGCACTCCAGCCTGGGCGACAGAGCGCGAGACTCCGTCTAAAAAAAAAAACACACAAAAATTAGCCGGGCGTGGCGGCACATGCCTGTTGTCCCAGCTACTCAGGAGGCAGAGGCACAAGAATTGCTCGAACCCAGGAGGCGGAGGTTGCAGGGAGCCAAGATTGTGCCATTGTACTGCAGCCTGGGTGACAAGAGTGAAACTGCATCAATAAATAAATAAATAAATAAAGAATCTTCCTTGACCCCATCCATCCAGCCCAGCTCTCCAACAGGTCAGGGGTGCTCTGGGCTAATGCCAGGCACATGACTTTGGTCCTATCTCAGGCATGGCTCTTCCAACTTTCTTCTCAAGCCTTAACACTTCTCTGTTACTCACAAAAATCACTTCAGTTTCAACCATGGCTACACATCAAAAAGCTTTAAAAAAAAAAAAAAAAAACTGCCCCTCCCCAAAACAAAACAAAATCAGCATCTCTTGGGGAGTGGGGCTGGGGTATCAGCAATTTAAAAGCTTTCCAGTTGGGTCTACCTTCGGAATCACTGTCTCCACAGGAATCCCATCACAGCAAAATCACTACTCAAGAAGACAACCCTTTATCCACATGCAGATGGACCCGTAGCAGACCAGAAAAAGTATACAAAGACAGGGAAAGGAGAGCAAGTACTGTACATACTTGCAGAACTGGAGGTGCCGAAGGCTATTGAGCGAAGCCTCCTTCAGTGCAGACATGCCAGCCACTTGTCTCAAGGTAACAAAACCACATTCTAACAAAGAAAGGGATGATTCTGCCAGTCCCTTGGAATAAATATGCTGCAATGGTGAACAGTGAACTAGAAGGGGCATGTGTCTCCCTTTTTCTTCAGTAAAGAAGAATAGCCACTAATAGCGAAATCTTACACAAGGAAGCAGAAGGGTGTTAGAGACGTGAGAGGCAAGCCCATCACTCATTGGAGAGGACCTGCCCTTGATTCCTGGGACAACTCCATGGCATATCCATTTTACAGTGGGTCAGAGAGACCCAGAGGGTCCCAAGTGACGAATGGCCAGGCTGGGACAAAGCATATTCAAAAGCAAAAGTGTGATCAGGCCCAACTCTTTTGATGGCACAGATTTCCTCTAAAATGCCACTTGCCCAGCCAATATCAGCTACCCACAGAGTTAGTTACCTGAGCACCCCAGCAGCAGTGCTTCACCCACAATAGGAACAAATATTGCCCCATTTCACAGATGCCAAAACAAATACTGGGAGAGGCCTATTTGCCCAGAACCACATGCCAGTGAGCAGAGGGGCCCCAGGGGAAGCTGTGGAAGAAAAGGGGGTACAGAGGACCTGTCTCAGCCACCCCATTTCAGGAGCTACCCAGTGCACCAATCTGGAGACTAAGGGTCTTCCAAATTCTAATATGATGTTGAATGTCAGGTGGGATGGAGGCCAGGGTTTCAGAATCAAGCTCAGCGCCTCCCAGCTGCTCACCTGTGAGTCCTCACTGGTACAGCGTGCAGGTAATCAATACAGCTGGGCAGAACTGGCTTGGGTAACTGCTTAACGGGAATCTCCAACAGGCCCGGAGAAATTTGAACCGCAAAATCCAGTCCATGATTGAAACTGCCCACCCACCCCTGGAACCCCTGTTTTCTCCAGAACATTTTATGGGAGACTTCAAATAAAATTAAATGGCTGTAGTTACCATACTCAGTCCTTGATTTAATTCAGGTCCCCCCTTCTGGTCTGAGAGCCCACTCCTGCACAGCAAATTACCCTTTAAAAATGAAAAAGAGGCCAGGCGCAGTGGCTCACGCCTGTAATCCCAGCACTTTGGGAGGCCGAGGCGGGTAGATCACGAGGTCAAGAGCTCGAGACCGTCCCGGCCAACATGGTGAAACCCTGTCTGTACTAAAAATACAAAAATTAGCTAGGCATGGTGGCATGCGCCTGTAGTCCCGGCTACTCCAGAGGCTGAGGCAGGAGAATTGCTAGAACCCAGGAGGCAGAGGTTGAGGTGAGCCAAGATCGTGCCACTGCACTCCAGCCTGGCGACAGAGCAAGACTCTGTCTCAAAAAAAAAAAAAAAGGCATTTTCTATTTCTTCCAACGAACACGGTAAAAGGAAGTTTTGTGAGTGTCTAAATCCAGAGGACCCTCCCCCGCCCCCATCCATGGGGTCCTCCCACAGTAGTGGGTGAGATCAGAGGGGCAGCTAGGGGTAGATGCCCACAGATTACACGTTTTCTCACACTGCCCTGAGCAGTCTAATGAACAACTTTCACATCAGCCTCCCCCCCTCCCCAATTTAAGGGGAGCTGCATAACAGTCCTGACACCCCCTTTGCAGCTCCTGGAGTGTTCCCCAAGAGCAAGGCAATTTTTCCAGGGCATTGAGCCAACAGTGTAATCACAGGCTGTGGTGGAAGCTTCTGGTAGTTCAACAGAACTCAGAAACCTGGCTGGGGGCTGCACACAGGCAGGAGGCTCCATCAGGCTTCCTGTCATAATAAATTCCTCCACACCCTACCTGTGAAACTCCATTTCCATTTATTACCAAAACTGGAGCCCTGGCTTTCAAGCTTTTTCCTGAGGCCTGAAAGCTGGCCTTCCAGCTGATGACATCACTGACAAGCTTCTGACAATGGCTCCCTGGAGCCTAAACCTCTGCTAATACCTAGCAAGGGCACATTCTTCATGGGTGAGGTCATATTTAGCTAATTATTCATCTAGCCCCCACCCCAGTGCCCAAGGCCACAGCAAGGAGATACCACTACAGTTCTCTCCTCCTCCAAGGCCTTTGCTGCAGCTGCAAACACCACCAGGCAGCAAATACAAATGGTGGCCATCCCTGAGAAGGCGGTGGGACATGGGCTTGGAAGATTTTATAAATAAAAACACAAGATATCAGTTACATATGAATTTAGATAAACAACAAATCATTTAGTATAGGTATGTCCTATGCAACGACTTATAACATGTGAGAGCTGTCTGCCATACTTGGAACACAAATACTAAAAAGTTATTCATCGTCTATCTGAAATTCAAATTTAACCGTATTTTCTCTGGCAACCTTGGTAGGAACACAGGTGAGTCTCGAGCCCTTCATATGGCCTACAGGATTTCCTAAACCATTACACAGGACAACAAATGCTCTAACAAAAACATACATAGAGTGAAATGTACTGAGAAGCTGTAAAAGCCGATGTTTAAAACACAAATGACAGTTATCAGTTACTAGCTACATTTTAAAAACAAAAATTACACCGGGCGCAGTAGCTCATGCCTATAATCCTAGCACTTTGGGAGGCCGAGGCAGGCGGATCACCTGAGGTTGGGAGTTTGAGACCACCCTGACCAACATGGAGAAACCCCGTCTCTACTAAAAATACAAAATTAGCCAGGTGTGGTGGCACATGCCTGTAATACCAGCTGCTCGGGAGGCTGAGGCAGGAGAATTGCTTGAACCCAGGTGGCGGAGGTTGTGGTGAGCTGGAGATCGTGCCATTGCACTCCAGCCTGGGCAACAAGAGTGAAACTCCGTCTCAAAAAAATAAAAAATAAAAATTACACACATACAAACAATTAACATAAGAGCCACGTGTTACCTGCAAGGGATTATAACTATAGGATGCTATTATTTTTCCCAAAACAGTTCACCAATGAGTGAAAATTGCTGGGGAACAGGATATTCATGTAGTCTCAAAGATAACTTATCAATTACAATCACAGGTTACCTAATCATTACACTAGGAGAAAGGTACTGTTCCAACAGAGAGCAGGCAGACACCACATGAAGCAGGTGACCACACTTAACACCACGAAGTCACAGGACAAACTGAGATTGTGTGCCTGTTCTGTGAGGCAATGGGAAGTACCTACGACCTCAGGAAGTGCCCTAGCCAAAAATATTTAACTTGAATTTAATCACAAGGAAACAGACCTAGAATGTGGAACATTCTACAGCCGAAGACCGGCTGCACTGGCATCACCGAGATGCTGGCTAGAAAGTGCAGATTCCCAGGCTCCACCCTGTTCTTCCGAATCAGAATGTGCATTTTACCAAGACCCTCCCAAGCACACTTGAGAAACACCAGTTCTACAATGGGCCTGATTTCTTCAAAAATGTAAAGGTCATGAAAGACCAAAAAATGTGAAAAGGTAGGGGGGCTGTTCTTGACTAAAAGAAAGGCTGAGATGTGTGACTTTGAAACCAAATTCAATTGAGTAATTGGTTCCTGGATCCAAAAAAATGCCATTTTTTTTAAACTGCCATAAAGGACACTTGGGAGCATTTTGGGAAGTTTTACACAAGATGTTATTACTATATCAGTGCTAACTCCCAGGTATGCAGTGACGCTGTGGTTAGAATGTCCTGGGTCTGCAGAGACACTGTGGTTAGGAGAATATCCTTGTTCTCAGAGATTCTTGTTGAAGTATGTGGGGGTGAAGGGTCATGATATGAGCTGAGTACTTTCAAATGATTCAATAAAAAATACGCATGTGGCTGGGCATGGTGGCTCACTCCTGTAATCCTATAGCACTTTGGGAGGCTGCAGCAGGAGGATCACTTGAGGTCAGTAGTTCGAGACCAGCTTGGCCAACCACATCTCTACTAAAAATACAAAAATTAGCTGGGCATGGTGGCCTGTGCCTGTAATCCCAGCTACTCAGGAGGCTAAGGCAGGAGAATCACTTGAACCCAGGAGGCAGAGGATGCAGTGAGCCAAGATCATGCCACTGCACTCCAGCCTGGGCAACAGAGCCAGACTCTGTCTCAAAAATAAATTAAAAAAAGAAAAGTATGTGATACGCATTTTTAGAACAAGTGATAAAGCAAGCAAATGTGTCAAAACATTAACAATTGGAGGCTCTGGGGAAGGTTATATAAGAGTTGGCTATAATCTTCTCTCATACTACCTATAAGAGTGAGGGTTTCCAGACCAACCTGGACAACAAAGTGAGATCCCATCTCTAAAATAAATAAATAAATAGGGTTGATTGAGGGTTTCCAATAAATTTGGGAGTGGGAAGGAAACATTATTGCTAAAATGAAAACTGTTAAAATAAGTCAAACATCTGGAAAATAAATATAAGAAAAAAGTTCATTACAACTCTGGGTCTTGAGCATATATCTTAATTAACATGCATTAATTTTCTTGGCAATAAAAGAAAACACACTTTCTTCTAGAAACTAATTTTTCTCATTGGTGTCAAAACATTTAAGAAAAGCAGCAACCACTTAGGTACAGGGAGTTTGAGGAAGTTTCTCATTTAAGGCTAGGCATGGTGGCTCACGCCTGTAATTCCAGCACTTTGGGAGGCCAAGGTGGGTGAATCACGACGTCAGGAGATCAAGACCATCCTGGCTAACATGGTGAAACCCTGTCTCTACTAAAAATGCAAAAAATTAGCCGGGAGTGGTGGTGGGCACCTGTAGTCCCAGCTACTTGGGAGACTGAGGCAGGAAAATGGCGTGAAACCAGGAGGCGGAGCTTGCAGTGAGCCGAAATCGCGCCACTGCACTCCAGCCTGGGCAACAGAGCGAGACTCCAACTCAAAAAAAAAAAAAAAAAAAACAAAAAGTTTCTCATTTAATCTCCAAATGTAGAAATTGGCTTTCCAGGAAAAAACACACCAGACAAAGTAAAAATAAATCTGAAAACTTTACAGCTTTATTTGAAAACTCGAATCCTACACATTCCAACACTTGGCCATGAAAAAGAATAAAGTACAGACATAACATGGCTGAACCGTGAAAACATGCTGCTAAGTGAAAGAAGTCAGTAACACCAGAACACATGTATGATTTTACCATATGAAATGTTCTGAATGGACAAACCTATAGAGACAGAGTAGATTAGTGGTTTATTGGGCCTGGTTGGGGAAGGGAAAGGGGGAATGACTGCTAATGGATACAGGGGTTCTTCTGAGGGGATAAAAATATTCTAAAATTGGCCGGGCACAGTGACTCACACCTGTAATCCCAACACTTTGGGAGGCCAAGGCAGGCGGATCACCTGAGGTCAGGAGTTTGAGACCAGCCTGGCCAACATGGTGAAACCCCATGTCTACTAAAAATACAAAAATTAGTTGGGTGTAGTGTCGTGCACCTATAATCCCAGCTACTCGGAAGGCTGAGGAAGGAGAATCGCTTGAACCTGGGAGATGGAGGTTGCAGTGAGCCAAGACTGTGCCACTGTATTCTGGCCTAGGCAACAAAATAAGACTCCATCTCCAAAAAAAAAAAAATTCTTAAATTATAGTGATAGCTGCATAATACTAAAAATTGTATACTTTGAAAGGGTGAATTTTATGGTGTGTGAGTTATATCTCCGTAAAGCTGTTTTGGGGGGGATTTTTTAAAAGAAATAAAATTCCTATAAATTCCTCTAGCCTATAAGCCCTTATTCTTCCTAGCAGAAGGCAGTATTATAGTTACAAGTAGGACTAAGACAAGCCAAATCCCTTGGTCCCTGTGACCTGGAACTGAGGAGGCCCAGGTTCTAGCCCAGCCCAGCCACCACAACTCACTGTATTACCTTGAGTATGGCCTGTCCTTGTCTGAGATTCTGACTTTTTTTTTTTTTTTTTTTGAGACGGAGTCTGGCTCTGTCGCCCAGGCTGGAGTGCAGTGGCCGGATCTCAGCTCACTGCAAGCTCCGCCTCCCAGATTTATGGCATTCTTCTGCCTCAGCCTCCAGAGTAGCTGGTACTGCAGGCGCCCGCCACCTCGCCTGGCTAGGTTTTTGTATTTTTTAGTAGAGACGGGGTTTCACCGTGTTAGCCAGGATGGTCTCGATCTCCTGACTTCGTGATCCGCTCGTCTCGGCCTCCCAAAGTGCTGGGACTACAGACTTGAGCCACCACGCCCGGCCTGAGATTCTGATTAACAGAATATCTTCCAATCTGTAAACCTGGCTGGACCAGAAGGCATCTTAAGGTTCTCCAAGGTATTCTATTAGAACCAACTCAAGTCTTTTTTTTTTTTTTTTTTAAGACGGAGTCTTGCTCTGCAGCCCAGGCTGTAGTGCAGTAGTATGATCTTGTTCACTGCAACCTCCACCTCCTGGGTTCAAGAGATTCTCCTGCCTCAGCCTCCTGAGTAGCTGAGACTACAGGTGCACACCACCATGCCCGGCTAATTTTTATATTTTTAGTAGAGACGGGGGTTTCACCATGTTGGCCAGGCTGGTCTCGAACTCCTGACTTCGAGTGATCCACCCGCCTCGGCCTCCCAGAGTGCTAGGAGTATAGGCATGAGCGACCGCTCGTGGTCCAACTCAAGTCTTTTACCTCTATTTTACACAGCACAGTTATTGAACTTTCGTGAGCTTAAGAGAATCATAAAATTTCATTTGGTTCATCCAAGATCAAGTTTCAGGTTCACAAAATTGAGTTACTTCCTTTAAATCAGGGGTGTCCAATCTTTTGGCTTCCCTGGGCCACACTGGAGAAGAATTGTCTTGGGCCTCACATAAGATACACAAACACTAACGATAGCTGATGAGCTTTAAAAAAATGCAAAAGGCTCTCATAATGTTTTAAGAAAGTTTACAAATTTGTGTTGGGCCGCATTCAAAGCTGTCCTGGGCCGCCTACGGCCCGCAGCCTGCGGGCTGGACAAGCGTGCTTTAGAAGATCTTGGGACTCTCAAACTCATACTCAGCATCGCAACTCAGTTCAAAAGACAAAGATGTGAGGGGAACGTCATTTTCAAACTGATCATGGTGAGGATTTTTATGAAGCTGTCCCAGCAAACTTTTAGGATTCCATTTAAGCAAGTAATACTATGATTCCCCCAACTCCACCCCCGAGTGTTAATGCTGGGGGCAGAGCCAACCTATGACCTATGAATTTGGCAATCAGGGTTTCTTACACCTAGTAGAGGTCAGGATGGTGAAGGGCACATCCCTTCACCCAGGCTCATCCGTACAAACTCATTTCTCATCTTCTGGGCAGCACAAGCCAGACACTGAAGCCACAGTGGACAAAACTCCACAGAGCCAAAGGCAATACCCTGGAAGTAATCAGCACTGATTAGTGTTTGGGGAAATCCTTGGCTGTAGCACACTCTTTGATTCAGTTTTTCCAGTCAAAGCCATCTCCGAGTCATGCTGACTTGGGCCTAGAAGGAGGAAATTCTCATTCATGCCTCTCAGACAGTGCTGTCTCCTCTGCAGGAAGGAAGGGCCCACACTGGAGCAGAGGCAAGCTCAGAGGGGTCCCAAAGTGCTGATCTGGGCATCGCTTCCAGGCAGGAAGCAGCCATCCACGTAGCTGGGCTACAGCTTCAGCTGATATTTTCCTAGCTTGGGAGAGGGGCCTTTGATTTTATTTATTTATTTGTTTGTTTGTTTGAATTTTTTATTTTTTGAGACAGGGTCTCACACACAGCTTGCTGCAACCTCGGCCTGCCAGGCTCAAGCTACCACAGTTTGCTGCAACCTCAACCCGCCAGGCTCAAGCGATCCTGCCACCTCAGCTTCCTGAGTAGCCGGGACTACTGGTGTGTGCCATCATACCTGGCTAATTGTTGTTTTGCTTGTTTGTTTTTTGTCGAGACAGGGTCTCTTTATGTTGCCCATGCTGGCCTTGAATTTCTGGGCTCAAGCGATCCTCCCACTTCCGCCTCTCAAAGTGCTGGATATATAGGCATGAGCCGCTGCACCTGGCCTAATACTATTTATCATCATCTTGGACTTTAGAGAATGCTTCCCAACCAGACAATGAGAGGCACCTACCAGTCCCTTCTGGGCCATCAGCTAACATCACAACTTCATTAAGCACAGACTCTACCCACCCAGATTTGTCTTAAACGGCCCAGCCTCATCCCCTCTCAGTCCACAACTGATTGGACTGGGGTGGAACCTGACTTAATCCAAGCTGAATCAGATTCTCCCTGAGGTCTCTGCCTATGGCTACACCAAGTGAAATGTAAACAGCAGGAATTGCAGGGCAGCCCCATTGCCTACAGTGATAGCGGGACTCCTCTACAGAGAAAAGGGGACGAAACAGATACCAGGAAGACAAGAAAAAACCATGGCTTTCTGATTTTGGGTTTCGAGTCTTCCTGAGGCCCTGCTGCAGGACTGCACTTAAGTCTGTGAACCCATGGTTCATTGTAGGGATCACTGGTTGTTTCTGATGCCCAGTATCGGGGTGGGTGCATGAGACAGGAGCCTCCTAAACATAGTCATTGGCTCAGAGCTGGTCACATGGTTCAAGGAGTCTAACAGCAAATCCTGGACTTGTATAGGAGCCATAGGAGAGAGTTTTGCACTCAGCACTGTCACTCTTCTTTCTGGCTGGGTTTGGACCTGGGAGGCATAAAGGTCCAGAGATGCCAGAAGCCCTTCTGCCACCACATAGAGCCAAAATGAATGAAGCAGACTGAAGATGAGGAGAGAGATCAAACCCTGACGACCCGTTTGAGACTTGGGACCAAGTAATGCTTGGGGGCAGTCGGCTCTGGGATATCTCAGTTACTGGGACAAGTAGCTCCCAGTAATAATAGCTCGTCTCGGCCTCCCAAAGTGCTGGGACTACAGACTTGAGCCACCACGCCCGGCCTGAGATTCTGATTAACAGAATATCTTCCATAATAATAATAATAATAGCATGAGATGGTATCTCATTTTGGTTTTGATTGCCGTTTATCTAATGACCAGTGATGATGGTAAGCTTTTGTTCATATGTTTGTTGGCCACATACATAATAATAATAAATAATAGCTCACAAATTAGCTCTTTTGTCTTTAAGCAGTTTCAAAGGGGTTTCCATGACTTGCCACTAAAAAGAAATTCATGAAACTCTCCTGACAAAGAATGTTTTCGCTTAAGCCAGCTCAAGTTAGTTTCTGTCACTTGTACTCAAAAGAATGCCAAATTACCAGCCTGGTCAACATAGTGAAACCCCATCTCTACTAAAAATACAAAAATCAGCCGGACATGGTGGAGCGTGCCTATAGTCCCAACTACTTGGGAGGCTGAGGCAGAAGAATTGCTTGAACCTGGGAGGCAGAGGTTGCAGTGAGCAGAGATCATTCCCCTGGGCAACAGAGCGAAACTCGGTCTCAAAAAAAAAAAAAAAGGAATGCCAAATTACCAAAATGACTTATCCAGTTTACACAGCTAGAGTTTAAGGTTTATGTTCTCAAAACAACACAATAATGCAGACAAAAATCCAGGAAATTTCCCAATTCCTCCCCAGTCCATCAGAAGA
The DNA here is from genome assembly GCF_007565055.1 of Rhinopithecus roxellana. NCBI lineage: Eukaryota > Metazoa > Chordata > Mammalia > Primates > Cercopithecidae > Rhinopithecus > Rhinopithecus roxellana. Next base: position 79,920,913 of record NC_044549.1, on the reverse strand, counting down.
ATTGATAAGAAGTTACAGGTGTCAAATGACTGTGGCCAACAGCATGACACGGCCCAATATTGGGCCTCCTGGGATTAATTCCCTCTCAGCACCCTGCCAACCATCACAAATAAACATTCCCAGTAGAAAGTCACAAGTCGGGTAAGAATATAAGAACTGCTTTCGTAGCATGAGATGAAAGAGGGGATAAATCTATAATGACTAGGCCAGGCGCAACGGCTCACAGCTGTAATCCTAGCACTTTGGGATGCAAAGGAGAGGGTATAACTTCAGCCCAGGAGTTCGAGTCCAGCCTGGGCAACATGGCAAAACCCCGCCTCTACAAGAAAAAACACAAATTAGCTAGGCCTGGTGATGCGTGCCTATAGTCCCAGCTACTTGGGAGGCTGAGGTGGGAGGATCCCTTGAGACTGGGAAGTTGAGACTGCAGTGAGCCGTGATCGTGCCACTGCACTCTAGCCTGGGTGAGAAGTGAGACCCTGTCTTTAAAAAGTAGAAATAAATTAGCCGGGCATGGTGGCACACACCTGTAGTCCCAGCTACTCAGGAAACTAAGGATCACCTGAGCCCAGGAAGGTGGAGGCTGCAGTGAGCTGTGATCATGCCACTGCACTGCACTCTAGCCTGGGTGACAGAATAAGACCCTGTCTTAAAAAACAAACAAACAAACAAACAAACAAAAAAAAACACCTAAGAGACTAAAGCTCCTAAAAGGTAAATATATGGTAAATAAATAACAACAAAAACCAGTAAGATCCTCTAATCAAACAGAGCTAGAGCTAATGCAAATCTAAAGTTTATCCTGAATCAAGGAGGAGGCCAAGTCCACTACAGCCACATTTCCAGGCCAATTAGAAAAACTAGGCCAGCACGAATCACCAATTGTTCAGGATTCTAGAGGACTTGCTCAACCTAGGTTTCAGAAAACCCATACACACCAAACACAGGTGGCTTCATGGAGAATATGAAGTTGGGGAAGAATGGGGTCAACTGAGAAACTTTAGAAATGAAATGGTTCACCAAAGTGACCACAGAAAGAACTTCAAGAATGCTAAAATCTCTAAACTCTCTAACGAGTCTCAGAACTCTCTAAAAAGAAAGCAAAGAGGGCACTTGGGGCAAGACAGCTGGATGAGGAACACTTCTGGGGTTGTTTGACAGTTAAATTGTGTGGCTGGGACCACCCAGCTGGCTATAGTCAAGACAAGCTGTTCCGGAAGCTTCCCTCCTAAGGGAAGCCCACAAAGAAAAGCCAAGCAGGGTTCCAGGAAGGATTTGTAAGGTAGGTTTGAGACAATTTCAAAAACATGACCCAGGTGACCAAGCACATAACTGCCTTACCCTGGGTCAAAGCTATTGGCTCGGGCGTGGTGGCTCACGCCTGTAATCCCAGCACTTTGGGAGGCTGAGGCGGACAGATCATGAGGTCAGGAGATCGAGACCAGCCTGGCCAGCATGGTGAAACCCCGTCTCTACTAAAAATACCAAAAAAATTAGCCGGGTGTGGTGGCGGGCGCCTGTGGTCCCAGTTGCCTGGGAGGCTGAGGCAGGAGAATGGCGTGAGCCTGGGAGGCAGAGCTTGCAGTGAGCCGGGATCACAGCACTGCACTCCAGCCTGGGCAACAGAGCGAGACTCTCTCTCAAAAAAAAAAAAAGGCTATTGGCTCAAGGCACGGATTCAAGGCAGGAGTGTTTGTCTTCCCAGCCCAGTGATGGCAATGGTAGTGGGTAAGTTACTATTCTTTGGAAAATTAAGTTAGGAATGAAGAGGTTGGCTTACAGCGCATGGGCTAGCCACACTGGTGGTGGTGGTGGTTGGTGGGGAGGGTCGTTCAGGAAAAGCAAGGAGTCCTCTGAGTCCAGCCACGATCCCCCTACCACTGAAGGCCTGCTGACATCCAAAAGCCCAGAGGTCCTAACAACATTTCCTGCAGCTCACAGACTAACCCAGCACACCAGGGCCGCTCAGCGGGAAGAGACGATGCACACATTGGCTGGTTCAGTGCTGAGAATCCTTGCCCACCTGGCAGCTTCTCTTATAAATGAGAATAATCTGGCTTTTCTTCTGAAAATAAATACTACAAGCTCATTGTACTATCATAAAATGATACTGAAAGCAAAAAGAATCAGGTTAAATCCTTGTGTAAACAGGGATACCACACAGGAATCTGGTCTGTGGAGTTCCCCAGATCTGCTGCTGCTTCAGGCTCAGCCACTTGCTTGCCAGTTGGGTGACCGTAAACATAGCCTCAGTTTCCTCAGCTGCAAAATGGGGATTAACACTGTTTCTCAGACCTCATGTAAGTGACATGAGGCATAAAAAGCCACCTAGCACACAGTAAGCACTCACTCACTATGGTTAGCACTCAAATAATAGTCTAATTAAGTTTCTATAATGATCAAACTTTAACATGTATCCATTCTGTGATCCAAAAAAAACACAAGAAAGATTTAGAAAAAGATTTAGAGAAAAAGACAAAAAAAAAAAACCACTCAGATGCAGTTCAACTCCCATATATGAATGGGGTGGAGGGGGGAGTGTATTTTAAAGAAACCTTGTTGGCTGGGGACAGTGGCTCACGTGCTGCTATAATCCCAGCACTAATCCCAGGCTGAGGTGGGTGCATCACTTGAGGTCAGGAGTTCGAGACCAGCCTGGCCAACGTGGTGAAACCCTGTCTCTACTAAAAATATAAAACTTAGCCAGGCATGGCGGGATGCACCTATAGTCCCAGCTACTCAGGAGGCTTAGGCAGGAGAATCGCTTGAACCCGGAGACAGAGTGCCTTTGCACTCCAGACTGGGTGACAAGAGCAAGATTCCATCTCGACAACCACAAAAAAAAGAAACCATGTCCTCAGAGCTACCCCTTACACCCTGTCAGGTACCCACACCCATGAGGACTTGCAGGCGTGGACCAGAAGCTGCCCCCACCTTAATGAGAGGGCCAATGGTTCCATAAGAGTAAGATGCAAACAGCTATCATGTTGCTGGCCAGAGGCCAGCTCTATGAGGGTAGAAGGTAACTGTTTACTCACACTCCCCTGCAGTTTCAGTTACTGTCCTGTTTGCTTTTGCTCCCTGGGTCAGGGTGTATTGCTTATTATTCAACAAACACTAATCCCACAAGAGAACCTGAGAGGTCAGCACTGGGTAATTTGCCATTGCAGCACCCCAAGATGTGGCTTGCTTCTTTTGAGATGGAGTTTCACTCGTTGCCCAGGCTAGAGTGCAATGGCACAGTCTCAGCTCACTGCAACATCTGCCTCCCGGGTTCAAGAAATTCTCCTGCCTCAGCCTCTCAAGTAGCTGAGATTGCAGGCATCTGCCATCAGACCTGGCTAATGTTTGTATTTTTAGTAGAGATGGGGTTTCACCATGTTGGCCACGGTGGTCTCGAACTCCTGACCTCAGGTGATCTGCCCACCTCAGCCTCCCAAAGTGCTAGGATTACAGACGTAAGCCACCACGCCCTGCCCTGACTTTGCGCATCTCTTCACAACGTGAGATGTTCCTCCTTGCTGGGAGCATACACTAGTGCTACCCTCCCTACCACCTATGAATGAATCATGGTGACATTCTGGGCAACAATGAGAAGAGGCAATAAAGTGAATGGTGTCCTTCCAAAAGCAAATCAGGGCACTTCTGCATTATTTGGGATGAAAAGAACCCTCAATAAGTTTCCACTTTCAGATCGCAAAAAAGTTAGTTCTGTTTCTTCTGGTCATTGTGGTTCTTGTTTGCTACTCAGAAACTTGAATTACATGTAAAGTCTAGTAGGAAATGCACTAAGCTGGGAAAACAAGGCAAGGAGGGTGGTGACCTAGTTCCCCCAATCAGACTAGCCCCTAGTCAGCTGTGAACCTCTGGGCATCAGTGTTCCCATCACGAAATAAAATGTCTGCATCACTAGGCTTTCCCTTAGATACAAGTTGTAGTGAACACAGAACCAAGACACCGTTTTCCATTAAAAATTTGCTCAAGACTGGGGCTTGAGGAAAAAATCACTTTTCTACACTTTTTTTTTTTAACCTATCAAATTCTAATCCAACGAGATGTAATTAACAAACCAAACCCACAAAAGTCTGGTTTTCCATTCAACAGTTCTGATGATCCTTATGCAATTCTTCCGTTTTTTATTTTTTTCCCCTGTAGAGACAGGGTCTCACTGTGTTATCCAGGCTGGTGTTGAGCTCCTGGCACAATGGTTCATTCCTTGACCCCACGTGGTCAAAGCTGCAGTGAGCTATGATCATGCCACTGCATTTCAGCCGGGGTGACGGAGCGAGACCTTGTCTTTTTAAAAAAAAAAAAAAGAGGCCGGGCGCGGTGGCTCAAGCCTGTAATCCCAGCACTTTGGGAGGCCGAGACGGGCGGATCATGAGGTCAGGAGATCGAGACCATCCTGGCTAATACGATGAAACCCCGTCTCTACTAAAAAATACAAAAAACTAGCCGGGCGACGAGGCGGGCGCCTGTAGTCCCAGCTACTCGGGAGGCTGAGACAGGAGAATGGCGTGAACCCGGGAGGCGGAGCTTGCAGTGAGCTGAGAGCCGGCCACTGCACTCCAGCCTGGGTGGCAGAGCAAGACTCCGTCTCAAAAAAAAAAAAAAAAAAAAAAAAAAAAGAACTAACTTCAAGCAACCCTCCCACCTCAGCTTCCCAAACTGCTGCGATTACAGGCATGAGCCACCATGCCCAGCCCAATTGTTGCTTTTGACAGTAAATAAAGACACAGCAGGTTGGGATTACAGTACCACATTGTTCAACATCATCTACAGAGAACTATCTCTTCTATGCACTGGGTGCCAGCTGACAGTCAGCACCGCCTTTCCCAACAAGGGGCAGTGCAGACAAAGCAGCTGCCTACAGGTAGTAACTGCCAGAGCTAAGGAGGTGCATGGGCAGAACTTTAAAATCCAGCCAGGCACAGTGGCTCACTCCTGTAATCCCAGAGCTTTGGGAGGCTGAGGCAGGAGGATCACTTGAGGCCAGGAATTTGAGAATCTGAGACCAGCCTGGGGAACATAGTGAGAACCTGTCTCTACCAAAAAAAAAAAGAAAAGAAAATTTAGTTAGTTGGGCATGGTGGAGCATGCCTAGCAGTCCTAGCCACTTGGGCAGCTGAGGCGGGAGGATCACTTGAGCCCAGCAATTTGAGGTTATAGTGGTCGTACTCCAGCCTGGGCAACACAGTAAGACCCCCAACTCAGGGGGGAAAAAAAAGCCATAAATTCAAAAATAATCAGATTCTGACAAGAACTAAGTCAGTCTTGACTTGGTGCCAAAAAGATGTCAGCAGCTTTCACACAAATCTCTCTTTTTAACAGTAAGAACAGGCTGGGCATGGTGGCTCACACCTGTAATCCCCACACTTTGGGAGGCCAAGGCAGGTGGATAACCTGAGGTCAGGAGTTCGAGATCAGCCTGGCCAACATGGTGAAACCCCATCTCTACTAAAAATACAAAAATTATCTGGACATGGTGGCGGACACCTGTAATCCCAGCTACTCGGGAGGCCAAGGCAGGAGAATCGCTTGAACCCAGGAGGCAAAGGTTGCAGTGAGCCAAGATCGCGCCATTGCACTCCAGCCTGGGCAACAAGAGCGAAACTCTGTCATAAAAACAAACAAACAAACAAACAAAAAAAAAACAATAAGAATAGGCCTCAGGCTCAGAGTCTTCAACAAACTTTTTGAGAATTTAGTAACACATTGTTTCCATTGACTTTATTTTTTAATTTTTTCTTATGCTATCTCCTCTAACTTATTTTTTCAAAGCCTAGTTACCTATTCTTTCTGGCAAGTGATCGTGGTTTTCATTTAAGATCATGTTCTCTAGTTTCCTTTTATGAGTAAAGTACTATAAAGATGAGTAGATGTAAAGAAAAAAACATTCACAAAATAATACTGGCACCTGGAGTAGGCAGAAACCATGCCAGTGATCTAAAAAAGCCAGAGGGCAGAGAGGCTCGTCTGGTGGAGGGCCAGGGTCATAAACAGAATCGTGGCCATTTTACAAGGATTCTAATTTGTGGGCACAGTGCTGTGGGAACGCAAGGGAAGAAATGAATAAGTCTACCTGGGGGGTTTCTAGAGGGCTTCACAAGGGAAATCATCTGAATTGGTTTCTGAACTACAAGAAAAAAAATGAGTGGTCGGCCAGGCGTGGTGGCTGACATCTGTAATCCCAGCACTTTGGGAGGCTGAGGTGGGTGGATCACTTGAGGTCAGGAGTTCAAGACCAGCCTGACCAATATGGTGAAAGCCTGTCTCTACTGAAAATACAAAGATTAGCCAGGCATGGTGGCGCATGCCTGTAATCCCAGCTACTTGGGAGGCTGAGGCAGGAGAATTGCATGAACTCAGAAGATGGAGGTTGCAGTGAGCCAAGTTCACACCACTGCACTCCAACCTGGGTGACAAAGCAAGACTCCATCTCAAAAAAAAAAAGAAAAAAGAAATGAGTGGTCAAGCGGAGGCAGGGGGAGGCAAGCGTGAAGGAACCTCCCCATTCATTACAAGGGGCTTTAGCTGGCTGATATGAAGGTTGAAGCCAATGCTAGTGGCCCAATGAGGACAGCTTGCATCGCAGGCTAAAATGACTCTAATGTTGGCCAAGCATGGTGGCTCACGACTATAATCCTAGCACTTTGGGAGGCCAAGACGAGTGGATGGCCTGAGGTCAGGAGTTCCAGACGAGCCTGGCCAACATGGCGAAACCCCGTCTCTACTAAAAATACAAAAATCTGCTGGGTATGGTGGCGCACTCCTATAATCCCAGCTACTCAGGAGGCTGAGGCAGGAGAATCGCTTGAACTCTGGAGACGGAGGTTGCAGTGAGCTGAGATGGAGTCACCGCACTCCAGCCAGGGTGATAGAGTGAGACTCTGTCTCAAAAAAAAAAAAAAAAAAGACTCTAATGTCAAATCTGGGCCCAGTAGGAAAGAATATCGTATCAACTGACTAGCAGTGTTTGTCACGAAGAGAGGAAAGTATAGCCGGGGTGCTATTTGCTGACCCTGATTCTGGTTCAGTCTTCAATGTTTACAGATGAGAAACTGAAACCGCCTTTCAAAAACTATAGACAATGAACGAGATCAGACCTAACTGACTCCATATTGTTTCTAACCTTTAAGCTGTCCTTGTTCATTCCTGGGCATAGGCCAAACTAACCTTGGGAATGAATTTAGTTTATGGTTTCACTCTGAAACAAAACTAATAATAGCCCTTTCCCAAAAAGACCCTCTTCTTGCCTTGGGAGCAGTTTGCCTTTGTAGGACTAACAAATTAGCTACAAGATTAGAAATTAAGGTTTAGGGGTCAGAAGCTGCAAGAGTCTGAACCTCCCCAAATTGCTTCTGGAGATAACATCACTACTGTAAAACTTAACATCAGTGCTGGAGATATTTTGCAGACCCTGCACTCCATGGATCAGCTGACACCTCCCAGAGCGGTAATCTAGCTCAACCAGTTCTGCCATCCCACCCAGGAACAGAAGACAGCAAGAAAACCTCACTTCTACCCCCTATGACTCCATCTCCAACTTGCTCAATCAGCACTCCCCACTTCCTGAGCCCCTACCTGCCAAATTATCTTTAAAAACTCTGATCCTAAATGCTCAGGAGACTAATTTCAGTAACAATAAAACTCTAGCCTCCCACACAGCTGGCTCTGGGTGACTCTTTCTCCACTGCAATTCCTCTGTCTTGATAAATCAGCTCTGTCCAGGCAGCAGGCAAGGTGAACTCGTTAGGTGGTTACAAAACTGAGGTCCAAAGCCCCAGAGCTGACGAAGAGCACAGTCAGAACAAAGAACCTGGTATCCTGAGTCCACGTCCTTCTCATTCTATGCTCCACGATCCTCTTTCATCTGAATCAGCATTTACAGCCATGGATTCATTATAAAGAAAAGCAAATCTGTCCTAAGTCTTGAGTCAATTAATTAAGGAGTTTAAATGTATGGGTCCAAAACAATTAAGCTTTGTGGAATAAGAGCCCAGGTGAGCTCACCAGTGAGAAAAGGATGGTCTCATTTGAAAGTGCATCTCTGTAGAAAGTTAATTCCAATAAAAATCTTTCCCATGTTGCCGCCCCAGGCCGAGAATGTTGTACTGAGCCAAACTTCACACGTAGCCGACTAATCCATCCAGCAAAGAGTGGTCTCCTTTAGCTGGGGCCGTGATCAAGAGGCATTCCGTCCAACTAGCAATTCTCAAAACTTCCACTTTCCTCCTAGCAGAACCTTCCAATCTGGAATCACACTCACAATGACTGAGGCTGCTGGCTTGTCAGAAGTCCAAGCCCTATAACCACAGATCTTTTTTTAGTTTTTAATTGGGGAGAGTCACTGTGGTTGAGCTACATTTTCCTCTCCTTCAACACGGACCCTGGAAGGCAATCAAACCCCCTATTTCTCACACGTTCATTCTTTCTTTCAACTCTTCCTCCTAAAAAAGTTGGGGGTGGGGGTACATGTTGTGTTCCCTAAGCCACCAATCTGCCCCCTCTTCAGCTGGAAATCCCTCAAGTCTACAGACTGAGGCTCACAAATGAAGTTACCTGATATTTTAAGAGGCATGGAAATTACACCACTTAAATTTGAAGTCAGATTTTATTTCATATCCAAGTCTAAGTAACAGCTTTTAATTATACAGACAGCTTAAAAGAAACCTCAAGCACTCTACAATTTACTTGTATTTGAGGTTTGGTTTTGTTTTTGTTTTCCTGTTTGATCTGCCTGTGAGGTGAAGAGGTAATCTCATTTCACAGATGTGGACAAGGTGATTACTCTAAGTCACACAGCCTGTGACAGACACCAGGGTTTCATCAAACGAAGGGGGATTCTAAAGAATAAATGGCAACCTAGTGTCACAGAAAGCCACGTGAAACACCTCCTTGAGGTCCACTCCACCAATCCTCTGCAATGTCCCTAATTTCAGGTAGAACATGTAATCTAGGTTAAGCCAGTCCCAAGAGTCATTCCCAAGAGTCAAACACCCTTGCCAGTGGTTAGCTGAGATGTGAGCAGGTGACACAGGCTGATCCAATCACAGTGAACCTCAGGGCTTTCCTGGGACTACTGGGATCAGAGCCTGCCTTCTTCCTCTGGGAGGTGTGGGGTGTGGCTGCGGGCCTGGGACTGCTACACCCACCCATCTGTGGAGAGACAACAGAATCAGAGAAGCAGAGCCACGGTTCTCTGATGCCCTGGAGACTTCCATATCCAACTGCCTGCCTACCCCTTGACTTTTCAGTTACGAGAGCCAATGAGCTCCCTTTTTGGATAAACCAGGATTAGGTTGATTTCCTATGACTTGGAACCATATACATCCTAATGGATACATGTATACTCAAAAGTCTTTCTCTACTGCTTCCTGGCTGTGCCACAAGTTACTAAACCACTCAGTGCCTCGGTTTCCTCATTTGTAAAATGGTGGAGCATTAGAGTGAAGTGAGATACTTGGTGTAAAACACCAACTGAGCACAGTCTCTGGTCTGTAACAGGGATTAGCTTACCACTACACTCCAGCCTGGGCAACAAGGGCGAAACTGTCTCCAAAAAAAAAAAAAAAAAAAAAAATTGTCTTTAAAAAACAAAACCTTTTGTGGTGAGGATGTGCAAGAACTAGACCTCTCAAACACTGCTGATGGAAATGTAAAACAATACAACCACTTTGGGAAACAGTTCGGCAGTTTCTTGAACAGTTAAACATATACCTATGATGTATGATCCTAACATTCCACTCAGAAAAATAGAAATATACATCCGTACAAAGAGTAGTAAAATATGTTCGTGATAGCTTTATTTAGAAACCACCCAGCTGGGCTCGGTGGCTTACGCCTGTAATCCCTGCACTTTGGGAGGCAGAGGCAAGCAGATCGCCTGAGGTCAGGAGTTGGAGACCAGCATGACCAACATGGTGAAAACCCGTCTCTACTAAAAATACAAAAATTAGCCAGGTGTGGTGGCAAATGCCTGTAATCCCAGCTATTCAGAAGGCTGAGGGAGGAGAATTGCTTGAACCCGGGAGGTGGAGGTTGCAGTGAGCCAAGATCGCACCACTGCACTCCAGTCTGTTTGACAGAGTGAGACTCCGTGTCAAAAATAAATAAATAAGAAACCACCCAAATTTATCAACAGAAGGATGAATAAACAAAATGTAGTATATCCATACAATGGATTACTACTCAGCAACAAAAAGGAATAGGACTATTGACACAAGCAACAAGGATGAATTTCAGAATAATTATGCTGGAAGAAGCCATTCAAAAAGAGTACATACTGGCAGGGCGTAGTGGCTCATGCCTATGATCCTATCACTTTGGGAGGCCAAGGTGGGTGGATCACCTGAGGTCAGGAGTTCGGGACCAGCCTGGCCAACATGGTGAATCCCCATCTCTACTAAAAATACAAAAATTAGCTGGGCGTGATAGCATGCACCTGTAATCCCTGCTACTCAGGAAGCTAGGGCAGGAGAATCGCTTGAATTCGGGAGGTGGAAGTTGCAGTGAGTCGACATCGTACCATTGCACTCCAGCCTGGGTAACAGAGTGAGACTCTTGTCTCAAAAAACAAACAAACAAACAAATGCATACTATATGATTCCATTTACATAAAAGGCTAAAAGATGAAAACTGACTTATAAGGACAGGAAGTAGATCAGTGAATGCTTGAGGATGGGGGTGGAAGGCATGGAGAGATAAAAGGCAAGAATTACAAAGAGGGACAAGGAAACTTCCGGGGCTCGATAGAGAGGTTCGCTGTCTTGATTATGGTGATGGTTTCCTGATGTGTGAGTGTACATGTGTACATAGGAGTGTGTGTATAAACTTATCAAAATGTGTTCTTTATTGTATGACAATTATACCTCAATATTTTGGGGGTTTTCTTGGCGGGGGTGGGGAGATTGAGACAACATCTCACTCTGTTGCCCAGGCTGGAGTGCAGTCATGCAATCTCGGCTCACTGCAGTCTTGACTTCCCCGGCTTAAGCAATCCTCCCACCTCAGACTCCTGAGTAGCTGGGACCACAGGTGCACATTACCACACCCAGCTACACCCAGTTTTTTTTTTTCTTTTTTGGGTAGAGATGGGGATCTCTCAGTGTTGTCCGGGCTGGTCCTGAATTCCCAGGCTCAACAGATCCTCCTGCCTTGGCCTCCCAAAATGTTGCAATTACAGGCATGAGCTACCACACCCAGCCAATAAAGCAGTTTTTAAAAAATTAAACCCATCTGAGCTCATATATTCAGGTGTCTGGGGTACCATACCACAGCCCACTAGATGGGGACCACCAAACCACAAAATGGACCTGCTTGAATTTGGCCACGGTGTAAAGTTGTTCTTAGAATGCAACTCTCTCTTAACACTCATTCCACTATTGAACCAACCCCTACTCTAGACTTTTACCTACTTTTAGAGACAATGCAACTGATTCAGCAGTCCCTTGAGATAGTACCTTAGGCAATATCTCCTTCTGCTTAGACAAAAAGCTATTGATGGGACGCTCCCGGAAGCAAGCTTCTGAAGCCCGCTGTCTCTGAGAATCCCAAGTCTCCCTCGTTCACAAGCAACAGAGGAAGCCTTACATTCTAAGGTAATTAGCTCAGGCATTTCAACACTTGGGGTGGGGGTAGGGGGAGGACAATCCTGCTAAGCATGAAAGTCTTTTGACAAAATATCATCCTGACACCCTAAGGATGGTCTGTTTTCTTTCTTATAAGCTGGGCCCAAACTTGTCTTTAAAACAAACAAACAAGCCAGGCACAGTGGCTCATACTTGTAATCCCAGCACTTTGGGAGGCCGAAGAGAGGATTGCTTCAGCTCAGGAGTTCAAGACCAGCCTGGGCAACCCTGTCTCTACCAAAAATACAAAAAAATTAGTCAGGTGTGGTGGCACACACCTGTAATCCCAGCTACTTGGGAGGCTGAAGTGGGAGGATGGCTTGACCCTGGGAAGTGGAGGCTGCAGTGAGCCATGTTCATGCCACTGCACTCTAGCCTGGGAGAAAAAGCAAGATCCTGTCTCAAACAAACAAACAAACAAAATAATAAACACAAGATATTTTTCTTTCTCTTCCCCTGGTCAAGCTTAGTAATGCAGCATTAAAATGACACTTTTGACACTTAGTAATATCAGCATTAAAATGACACTTAGTAATATCAGCATTAAAATGACACTTTTGGGTGGGGCTGCAGTGGCTCCCGCCTACAGTCCCAGCAATTTGGAAGGCCAAGGCGAGAGCATGGCTTGAACCCAGGGGTTCAAGACCAGCCTGGGCAGCATGGCAAAACCTTTAAAAATAGAAAAATTAGCCAGGCTCGGTAGCACATGCCTATAGTCTCAGCTACTTGGGAGGCTGAGGTGGGAGGAATGCTTGAGCCTGAGAGGTAGAGGCTGCAGTGAGCCATGATCAGGCCACTGCACTGCAGCCTGGCCAACAGGGCAAGACTCTGTCTTTAAAAACAAACAAAAAAACAAAAAAACAAAAAGCTGGGCACGGTGGCTCATGCCTGTAATCCCAGCACTTTGAGAGGCCGAGGCAGGCTGATCATGAGGTCAGGAGACCAAGACCATCTTGGCTAACACGGTGAAACCCCATCTCTACCAAAAATACAAAAAATTAGCCGAGCGTAGTGGCGGGCGCCTGTAATCCCAGCTCCTCAGGAGGCTGACTGCAGGAGAATGGTGTGAACCCAGGAGACAGAGCTTGCAGTGAGCCGAGATCGCACCACTGCACTCCAGCCTGGGCGACAGAGTGAGACTCCATCTCAAAAAAAGACACACTTTTTATAAGAAAAATATTCCACACAAAACAAGGGGGAGTGAAGAATCACATAACCACCACGGGACTGAAGAAATAAAACACTACAAAGAGTTGAAAGCCCCTACACACCTCTTCATGACTGTATAGCCCTCTCTGCCCATCCCCAGAAACCACTATCCAAAAGTTTGGTAATGATCATTCCCCTAAAGGTTATCTGTATTTTTATGACATATGTAAAACTTCATATAAACAGTATCATAGCATATGGAAATCTCTGCAATTTGTTTTTTCTAATTTTTAACTTGTGTGGATACACAACAGGTATATATATTTATGGGGTACATAAGATTTTGTTGTTGTTGTTTTTGAGACAGGGTCTCACCCTGTTGCCCAGGCTGGAGTGCAGCGGCACAACCATAGCTCACCACAGTCTCATGCAACCTCCACGCCCAGGCTCAAGTGATCCTCCCACCTCAGCCTCCCGAGTAGCTGGGCCAACAGGCGCCTGCCACCACGCCTAGCTAATTTTTGTATTTTTAGTAGAGATGGGGTTTCACCATACTGGCCAGGCTGGTCTGGAACTCCTGGCCTCCAGTGATCTGTCCACCTTGGCCTCCCAAAGTGTTAGGATTACAGGCATGAGCCATCGCGCCCGGCCCCTCCTAGATTCCTGATAGGAGTCTGGATCCACCCGCTCCAGATAGGACCCATGGGCCTCAAAAGAAGCCACTCCACCCCAAGCTCTGGGAAGGCCTGATTGGTCAGAAGCTCTGGGAAGGCCCCACTGGTCAGAGTAGAGTTCTCACAGGAACTCTACTATGGTAAACCACAGGAGAACCAGCTTTAGGATGAAAGAAACCAACAGAGCAGAGACCCAAAAAACCTGGGTTCTTGATGTTATCACTTAGATGCTGGATCCCTGAAACCCATAACTCGCTCTGCGTCTGGGCTTGCTGACATAAGCCAATCATTTTCCTTCTATGTGAGCCAGTTTTCAGTTCCTTGCAGCTGAAAGGATTCTAACTGCCCTACCTCCCTCCTTGAAGGCTATTCTTGCTATCCTATTCACCCCATACACAATGTCTCAGGGCTCATGGTGCCATTTGTATCAAACTCTGTATCTCTTCTGAGTGTCCTGATGCCATTAGCATGTTCTAACCAAGCCCAAACCTGATATCCCCTTTGCCTAGCTCACTACCAACCTAGAGTAATATAAACTGGCCCTTTCCATTAGGGAAGTGTAGGATTACCCATTAGCACATCCTGACTTCTTCCCATGTCTCAGGCACTTTACAATCTAGCTCGTTAAATCTTCACACCCACTCTTTCAGATAGAAACTATGATTATTCCCAGTTTATAGATGAGAGCAGTGAGGACGGAGGCCTCAGAGAAAGCATGTCACTCAGTCAATTCCAGATTCAATCCCAGAGCTGCCTGACTCCCAAATTCTCATTCTTGGCTGGACGAGGTGGCTCCCACCTATAATCCCAGCACTTTGGGAGGCTGGCAGGGGGGGTGGATCACAAGGTCAGGAGTTTGAGACCAGCCTGGCCAACATGGTGAAACCCCATCTTTACTAAAATTACAAAAAAATTAGCCAGGCATGGTGGCGGGCGCCTGTAATCCCAGCTACTTGGGAGGCTGAGGCAGGAGAATCACTTGATACTAGTAGGCGGAGACTGCAGTGAGCTGAGATTGCGCCATCACACTCCAGCCTGGGCGACAGAGCAAGACTCTCAAGAAAAAAAAAAAAAATTCTCATTCTCCCAGAAACCCAACAGAAGAAAGGGGGCCCTAAGCTACCGGCAGAACAGAAAAATCAGACTGAGCTTCATATCCCATTATCCCAAAGAACACTGTTCATTCCCAGAGATTAACAACGGTATGAGGCTTTTTAGAGGTCCAATTCTGGTGTATATCTTGCTTTGCAGAGAGTATAGAACATGAGGCCGGGCGCTGTGGCTCACGCCTATAATCCCAGCACTTTGGGAGGCTGAAGTAGGCGAATCACTAGGTCAGGAGATCGAGACCATCCTGGCTAACACGGTGAAACCCCATCTCTACTAAAAATACAAAAAAATTAGCCGGGCGTGGTGGCGGGTGCCTGTAGTCCCAGCTACTTGGGAGGCTGAGGCAGGAGAATGGTGTGAACCCGGTAGGCGGAGAGCCGAGATCATGCCATTGCACTCCAGCTTGGGCAACAAAAGTGAAACTTTGTCTCAAAAAAAAAAAAAAAAGTTTTTTTTTTTTTGGTAGAGATGAGGTCTCCCATGTCGCCCAGGCTGGTCTCAAACTCCTGGCCTCAAGTGATCCTCCTGCCTCAGCCTCCCAAAGTGCTGGGATTACAGGCATGAGCCACCGCACCCAGCCAACACAACTTTAATGTATTTAGAGCTTCTCTAGAATCATTCTGGAATGAAACAGATTTATTACACATTTCATCAGAAATTTAAATTTAAAAAAAAATTCTAAACAACTCTTATTTGTAGACCCCATATACACATGACAGAACTTAGTCCTGTGATTTTCCTATTAAACTCCTGCAGCCTGCTCGGACCTTCGTTTACATTCACTATTCTCCTATGACCACCTCCCCACTACTAGTCCACAAGCAACCGGAGGTCGGTGAACCAGTCCCAATCCCCTCTATACTCCTAGCCCCTCTACACCCCTGGCACATGGTAATGGCTGCAAAAGTATCCGAACAAAGCATCTATACATTACTACTCTGAGCTCTGGGTCACACTCAGGCACTTTGCATCACAAAAAGACGTTATTCTCTTCCCAGTTCTCCTAGTGCTTTCTCAATCCTTCTGAGCAGGTCAAGGAAAAGGCTCAATGTAGTGCTAGGTTACCTTCAACACCTCTCCATCTCTTGCTAATTTTCCTTTTTAACCAAAAGAGAGTATGCCTCATGCTGTGAACAGGCAACAGTGCTGGCTAGAATTTAATAACTGTTTGGGGTTTATTTATGGTCACCTTCCATTTACCTAATGACGCTGTTTTTCCATTATTACAGTGACACAAAGTCTCCTTTTCAAATACATTTGTTTTACAAGTGAGTCAACTGCAGGGGAAAATAATATTAAGTGAAAAATGAAATAGAGACAGCCGTGGGATATCGCAAAATAGTAAAGGTGGTTCCTTTAGGAATGATGTAAGCTTGGGGGACCTAGTCTAGTTCTCCCATTTTATAGATGGGGGAAAAGCTTCAGAGCGAGGGCCCCAGTGATGGTAGAGGTAGACCCAGGAGTAAGAGCCAGAGTCTGGGCCAGGCACGGTGGCTCATGCCTGTAATCCCAGCACCTTGGGAGGCTGAGGTGGGCGGATCAATTGAGGCCAGGAGTTCAAAGCCAGCCTGGCCAACATGGTGAAATCTCGCTGATACTAAAAATACAAAAATTAGCTGGGGCCAGGCACGGTGGCTCACGCCTGTAATCCTAACACTTTGAGAGGTCGAGGCGGGCGGATCGGGCCACCGCACTCCAGCCTGGGTGACAGAGTGAACCTCTATCTCAAAAAAAAGAGTTAGCTGGGCATGGTGGTACACATCTGTAATCCCAGCTACTCAGGGGGCTGAGGCAAGAGAATCCCTTGAACCTGGGAGGCGGAGGTTGTGGCGAGCCAAGATCACGCCACTGCACTCCAGCCTGGGAGACAGAGGGAGACCCTGTCTGGGAAAAAAAAAAAAAAGAGAGAGAGCCAGAGTCTAAGTCCGGACATCTGCCTGGGACCTGCAATCTTGCCAAATCCAGCATGTCCTACACCTTTCCCAGAACCAGAAACAGGTCTCCAGAAGGGGAGTGGGTTAACACCAGCTGATCATACTCATAATGCCTAACTCATAGTCACCTTTAGTAGCTGGAGAAACAAAAGTCGTTGTGCAAGTGTTTTAAATTTTTGCCCCATCACATGGAAAAAGTACCTAGGCTGACAAATTTCTTCCCATCATTAAAACATAAAGATCTGCATTAGTCACTTAGTGAAGTAAAACCCACACAAATTCTACCTTTGGGAAAGGTGTTGGGCGTTCCCT
Organism: Rhinopithecus roxellana; assembly: GCF_007565055.1. Classification (NCBI taxonomy): domain Eukaryota; kingdom Metazoa; phylum Chordata; class Mammalia; order Primates; family Cercopithecidae; genus Rhinopithecus; species Rhinopithecus roxellana. The sequence goes on along the minus strand of NC_044549.1, from coordinate 79,904,104 downwards.
GGCTACACCAGAGACGGCCTAAAACTGACATTTGGTAGCGCGGCAGTATTAGAAATCTGGCCCAATTATGAACAGCAGGCAGCTGGTATCCAAGCAGCAACTGGGGGAAGTACACGGTTCATGCAAGACACAGACAGATTCCTTCGATCCCTCAGGGCAAAGACTATACTAGCCAACTCCTCAAATACTGACTCAAAATACTGGCCCCCAACCTCCCATATCCATTCCTGTCCCAGGAGCCAGAGAATTCCCTGTTGGCAGCCTCCTCTGTCACCCTAGCCCAGTGACTTTGATGCTGTTTGTACAGGGTATAACCCAGAAGTCCAGTTTCCAAGCACTAACCACTGTAAAAATATTGTCGACAGCTCCATGACACCAGGTTGGATAGTGAGGGGTTTAACGCCACACCCAGGGCAGCAAAAATTTTGACAGATGGCAGGCGGCCCCACCATGACCCCAGATGCCAAAGAGCTAGGAGGGAAGTGCTGCCCAGGGCCAAGGCAGGGACGAGTCAGACTCCTGGGGTATGGGAGCAGCTGGCACAGCCACCCTTTACTCCAGGTTGAAAGCACACAAGGCAGTCAGCACAGCCTCAGCCTCAGGGAGGATGTAACCCTGGCAGTCCCTGACGTGTCTCTCCAGCTCCACCCTCCTCCACGAAGCCCTGAAAAGAGAAGCGGTAGCCCATGGCATGAACGTTAAGACTTATTTTTCCAAGGCTAAGCGGGAAGTGCAGGGTCTCACAGCAACATTACTGACACTAACACCACAATAGCAGCAGCTCACATTTACCAGGCACTTAGTATGAGCCAGGCACAGTGCCAAGAACTTTAGATGCACCTTCTCTTTTATACCTAAGAACTCTGTAAGGCAGAGCAATTTTTGTTTGTTTGTTTGAGACAGTCTTGCTTTGTTGATCAGGCTGGAGTGCAGTGGCATGATCTCGGCTCACTGCAACCTCCGCCTCCCAGGTTCTAGCGATTTTCCTGCCTCAGCCTTCCGCGTAGCTAGAATTACAGGCACATGCTACCACGTCTGGCTAATGTTTGTATTTTTAGCAGAGATAGGGTTTTGTCATGTTGGCCAGGCTGGTCTCAAACTCCTGGCTTCGAGTGATCTGCACGCCTCAGCCTCCTGAATTGCATGAGCCACAACGCCTGGCCGCTGTTAGACAGACCATTTTAGGATCACATTCAGCATATGGACGACAGACTCCTGGAGGGAAGCAGCTCCCTGGTATCAGCCAGCTAGCTACAAAGGAGCAAAGCCAAGACTCAGGCCCAGGAGCAAACACAAGACCAGGACCTTACTGCTGCTGCTGGGAGAGCATATTTCCAAGAGGGTGGTCTGGGACAGGGAAAACCAGGAAAGAAAAAAAATGGGAGGGAAGGCCAGGTGCAGAGGCTCATGCCTGTAATCTCAGCACTTTGGGAGGCTGAGGAGAGAATATCCCTTGAGCCTAGGAGTTCAAGACCAGCCTGGGCAACATGGCAAAACACTATCTCTACAAAAAAATGCAAAAGTGAGCCAGGTGTGGTGGTGTGTGCCTGTGGACCCAGTTACTCAGGAGGCTGAGATGGGAGGATCACCTGAGCCCTGGAGGTTGAGGCTGCAATGAGCCATGATCGTGCCACTACACTCCAGCCTTTGCCACAAAATGAGATCCTATCTCACAAAAAAGAGAAAGAAAGAAAGGAAGGAAGGAAGGAAGGAAGGAAGGAAGGAAGGAAGGAAGGAAGGAAGGAAGGAAGGAAGGAAGGAAGGAAGGGAAGAAAGAGAAAAGAAAAGAAAAAAGAAAAAAAAGAAATGGAAGGGAAGGGCATTACAGGAGACAAAAGAAAGGGTGAGGAAGGGCAATGGAGCTACTTAAAAAAAAAAAAAAAAAAAAGGAAGGCTGGGTGCAGTGGCTCACGCTTGTAATTCCGGCACTTTGGGAGGCCAAGGTGGGCAGAATATGAAGTCAAGAGATTGAGACCATCCTGGCCTGGTGAAACCCCATCCCCACTAAAAATACAAAAATTAGCTGGGCATGGTGGTGGCACCTGTAGTACCAGCTACTCAGGAGGCTGAGGCAGGAGAATCGCTTGAACCTGGGAGGCAGAGGTTGCAGTGAGCCAAGACTGCACCATTGCACTCCAGCCCAGCGACAGAGCAAGGCTCCATCTCAAGAAGAAGGAAAAAAAAAAAAAGGAGGCTTGTCCAGAAGACCAGAAATGTAGAAATGCCACTCATGATGGTTCCTACTCAACAGTTATCCAAAAACCCAGGTTGCCTCTTCTTCTAAAAAGAGTCTTTTAGGTAAGAGAAGGTATCTTTGACCTGTTTCTGGGAGTATTCCCAACCACCTTTTACCTTCCTAGATAATTGGGTCGCTTCTTCATCTAGTCTGGAGAGATCACCCCCAGGTCCAGGAATTAGGGGTGTGAAAGACGGGAAAGGAGAAAGAAGAGAAAAAGGAGGTGGGGGGGCATAATGACCACCATTCATGGGGCACTTACCCCAGCCCCCACCACCGCCTCCAAGGACTGGGTCAAGTGATTTATCAGGATTATATCATTTTATCTTCGACAATGCCAGAAGTGGGTACTGCTATAGCCTGGGACACAAACTCAGATCAAATAACTTTCCCCAAGTCTGCCAGCTAGAAAGCAGCAAGGTCTATCTGACCCATGCTCTGAAGCACTCGGGAAGTGGCTGGATCTGTATCCAGAAGTGGTTTCCATTCCATCTCCTTTGCCTCCTGGCTGAGACAGGATGGCTTCATGAGCCTGGTATTCTGAGGGCTGTTGGGAAATGGTGCCTCCAAAAAACAATACAATGAAGACCTTAGGGCTACCTATAATTTTCAGACTTCTCAAAGTTCCCAGGCAGTCAAGGGTGAACCGAGCTGCCCAACTACATTGTCAGGCTCACATCTGAAACATGTTTAAACAGCTAATGGAGCTGAGCAACTAAAAGCTAAATGAGTTTCTATGCTGGGCTGCCTATGAGACAAGGTCACAATAGTTACCAAGTATAATAACTATTATTAAGAGATCTCGGCAGTCCCAATAAAAGTGGGTCCTAAAAACTTTTAAGAGACAGAAAGTAGCTGGAACACCTCCATGCCGTGGTTGACCAAACATACTTCTAGACCAAGGGAGACTTACAAACCACAATAAGACTCAAATGAGACCTTACATTTAAATGCTGGACAAAGCTCAGCAATAACTCAATTGAGGACGAATCTCATCATAACCATCAGTATGACCAAAATTATTTCACAAAGCGCTTCCAGTCCACAGTCACTTTTTTCCTGAGAAAGGAATCTCCTTCTTCCCTGTTCTGATTAAAAAGCAACTGTAAGCAAAATTCCCTAAAAGTAGAAAGATTCATTACAATTCTTCGCAGGTGATGTTTTTTCTTTATATTTTTCTGTGTTCTTGCAATTTTTTGCTAAGAGTAAGAACTACAGATATAACTTTTTAATGCTCCAATAAAAACTTATTAGAAGTGACTTTCAGGCCAGGCACAGTGGCTCACTCCTGTAATCCCAGCATTTTGGGAGGCTGAGGCAGGCGGATCACTTGAGGTGAGGAGTTCGAGACAAGCCTGGCCTTCATGGCAAACCCTGTCTCCTGTCTCTATAAAAATACAAAAATCATCCAGGCATGGTGGCACGCGCCTGTAGTCCCAGCTACTCAGGAGGCTGAGGCAGGAGAATCACTTGAACCCAGGAGGCAGAGGTTGCAGTGAGCCAAGATCGCAGCCTGGGTGACAAAAGGGAGACATCATTTCAAAACAAAAAACAAAAAAGGCTGAGTTCAGTGGCTCATACCTGATCCCAGCACTTTAGAAGGCTGAGGCCGGTTGATCTCTTGAGGTCAGGAGTTCGGGACCAGCCTGGCCAACATGGTGAAACCCTATCTCTACTATAAATACAAAATAGCCAGGCGTGGTGGCATGCACCTGTAATCCCAGGTACTTGGGAGGCTGAAGCAGGAGAATCGCTTGAACCCGGGAGGCGGAGGTTGCAGTAAGCCAAGACTGCGCCAACGCACTCCAGCCTGGGTGACAGAGAAAGACTCTGTATCAAAAAAAAAAAAAAAAAGCAGCAGCAGCAGCAAATTTCAAAGACATGCTGAGCTGATGTCTTTCCTTGGGAAAGCAGTAAAATAGGAAGATTAAAATCTCAGACAAGGATCTGAGTAATAACCACATACTCACTGGCCAATCTGGGTGTGCCTCAGTTTTCTCATCTGCATAATGGGAATTACAACAATAACTACTTCTCAGAATTGCAATGATATTTCGTATAGCTATTAGTAAGAAGTGTTTACCACAATGCCTGATACTTAGTACTTGCTCTCTCTGCATTCACTATAACTAATGAAACTGTTACTATGATTGTGACTTTCACTCGTTTCCTATTAAATTCATTTTCTGAGCTTCACCTGGAAAAGGACTTGTTCTCTAACAGTTATTGAAGCAAATCACAGATGTCCAGAGAATGAACATGAAATACTAAGTTCTTTTTTTTTTTTTTTTTTTTTTTTGAGACGGAGTCTCGCTCTGTTGCCCAGGCTGGAGTGCAGTGGCCGGATCTCAGCTCACTGCAAGCTCCGCCTCCCAAGTTCACGCCATTCTCCTGCCTCAGCCTCCAGAGTAGCTGGGACTACAGGCACCCGCCAACTCGCCCAGCTAGTTCTTTTTTTGTATTTTTTAGTAGAGACGGGGTTTCACCATGTTAGCCAGGATGGTCTCGATCTCCTGACCTTGTGATCCGCCCATCTCGGCCTCCCAAAGTGCTGGGATTACAGGCTTGAGCCACCACGCCCGGCCCAAAATACTAAGTTCTTTAAGTTCAGCATCACAGTCCAAAAGTGAAGTGTTCCACCGGGACCCCAGACCCAGCTGTCTACTACATATAATTCCCACTTCACTAAAGGCAGCAAAGAGCCACTGTTTTGCATTTTCTGAATTGCAAATAAGTCAATGTACCAGACTTAATACTCAACCTATTATGCTAGAGACTGTTTATTTAACAAGTTATTTATTAAATTTCTATTAAGTGCCAAGCTCAGAGCCACAGAGATAAACAAGAGACACAGCGCCTGCCCCTGGAGCACTGAAAACCCGTGGGAACGTAAGAAGGCCATTTAGAACACCAATACGGCTCAGTAAGAGGGCAGTGTGGCCAAGCGCGGTGGCTCATGCCTGTAATCCCCACACTTTGGGAGGCTGAGGCAGGCAGATCACTTGAGCCCAGGAGTTCAAGACCAGCCTGGACAACACAGCAAACTGAATCTCTACAAAAAATACAAAATTAGCCAGGAGTATTGGTGTGTGTGCACGTAATTGTGACTACTTGGGAGGCTGAGGTGGGAGGATCACTTGAGCCAAGGAGGTCAAGGCTGCAGTGAGCTGTGATGGTACCACTGCACTCTAGCCTGGGTGATAGAGCAAGACTCTGTCTCCAAAAAAAAGAAAAAAGAGAAAAACAAGGTGTTGGGTGCCCAGGAGAGGACCTCACGCCCAACTTTGGGTGTGACTCCCCATGGATGTCAGACAAGAGTGCCAGAAAAAGGGAACAGGAGAGACAATTAGGTAAGAGGTACATGCCTGCAGGAAGTGTAATGTGACACCTGGATTACTTCCTGTGAAGGACTCCCTGACGGGAGAGCCATTCCCCAGGTGCTAGCTTTCCTCCTTTGGTGGAGATAAGGAATGTGACAAGCCACTGCCCAGGTGCTTTCAAGCCAATTCTCCCAAGGCGCCTCGCTCAGAACACATTCCGGGTTCTGCCCCCGATGGCTGGAAGCTCCACCGAGGGCCCCCGTCCCAGTGGCAGCACATCCCTGGTCTTCCAGCAGGTACCCCTGCCTCTGCTGAGAGGGAATCTTGTAAACAGAACCCTGAACTCTGCTCAACTGATAGCACTATAGACTCACAAAGGCCTTTTAGGGTCTCAGCTCAAAGGCTTTGCACCTCAGGTCCCCTGGGAGGCAGGGCCTGGTCCCATACTCTGGCCTGCTTTACCCCACACCAAGGGAACAATCAGTTTGTTCCTGGGCAAGAAGCACCAGGCCGGGCCCCTGCTCCCACAATAGGCTGTAGATGCCAAACCATTCTTGTGTCCCTGGAATCTGATAAACCACTTCAAGGAGGTTTAGGGAAATCAGGGTGATACGCACAAGAAGTGTGGTACAAGCATGATAAGAACTTATTTTCTTGGGACACGGGGGAAACTGAGAAATCTTATTTTAGCCACCAAGAAACCTTTCCTGGCCTCCCTAGGAGGCCTGCCTCTCCCTCAGTCACACTCAGCACAGGCGGAAGGTAGCACCGCTCCTGTCTGTAGAAGGCAAGCTGACTGCTGCTTGCCATTTTTCATCTTAAAGTCTGAATTTATGGGCTGCGGCAAATTTACATAGTGCCTGCCACAAATCCCCACCCATTTCCCTATAGCTCGAATGCCAAAATTCCACCCTGCGTTCCAAGTAACTCCAACCTCTTTAGTAGCTTTTTTTTTTTTTTTCTGGAAAGGAAATTCCAGAAAAGTTGTCTGGCGTGGTAAAGGCTGACAGCCTTATGAAAATACTCAGAAAGGTGACCCATTTAGTCAAAAGAGCTTTCAGATCTCTATGAGAAAAGGAATTCATGCCAGCATAAAGGGCCTTCAGAGAGAGAGAACAGGAGTGCTGTGTTAACACCCAAACCTTTCAGCAAGCCAGCCCTGCCACGGCTGGGGAGGCTGAGCCCTGAATGGGCTGGACAGACCAGCTTTCTGTCTCGGGAGAGGTGCGCCTCAGGAGATGCCCGTGGGGATCACAAGTTCAGCTCTGGCTCACGCAGCTTCTTGCTGCAGTGCACAGCAAGAGGTCTGCCCACGAGGCTACCTGCAGATGAGCCGAAAGCCGCCTGGCTGGATTGGAAGCAGGCTGCCCACTTGTGCCAGGGCCATGAGACTGATAAAGGCGGGGTGCCAGGCCTGGAAAGAAGGGTGCAATTGCTGGGCTCACCAGCAAACACAACCCAGCACACCCTCCCACCAGTTAAATAAGGTAGCAGAAGAAAAGGCTGTGGGTGAACTCATTCCTGACAGAGCACAGCTGTGCCTATGTCCACTGTCACCAAGGATCTCCTGGCATAGTTGGCTCTCAACAACACTCCCCCCAGCACGCACGTGCGCGCGCACACACACACACACACACACACACAGACATGTCCTGTGGTGTCATGGTGTGTGCTGTGAGCCCTGCAGCCACGAGGAGTTTCAGGGGCTTCTCTTTCCTCACCTCTGGTTTCCAGACCTCACAAAGAAAAGCCCTGCCCACCTTCCCCAAAGCAACCTTTAGCTAGTCCCTATTGTCCACACCTGCGGTGACATTACTGCCCCCCCCCCTCCCCCCGCGACCAAAGACAGGGAAAGAACTAGAGCAATGTCTCCAAAAACTGTGGAAAGGTCCCAGTCAGAGCTCCATGGTGTGGGAAAAGATATATGGCAGGTAGCCCCCAGAAAGTTTTGTTTTGTAGAAGGAAATTTCAGTTTCACATGAATCAAGTGCAAATGAGTCAAGTTTGGAGGAAAGCAAAACAAGAAGAAAAAAATCCACAGAAGCAGAAAACAGTCTCTTCCATACCCTCTCACTACAATATATCTATTTTACTTTACAGAGTGTCAAACCCAACTTTGATACAAAAGTCCTTTACAGCATGATGCAGGCAGGGATTAAGCTTGACCTGTAAAGTGAGGCTGAGCCGAGCCTCAGTTTTCTCATCTGTAAAATAGAAACAGATGTCAACCTAAAAGAAAGAGGCTGCTGAGCCTTAAAATTTAAACTATTAAAGAGTTTACCTGAGCCAAAGTGAAGACCAGCTGCCTGAAAAACTCAGGCCCAAGTAACCTTGGATATGAGCTCTGTTTGGCCTTTGTTACAAGCAGGTTTTTAAAAGCAAAAAAGGGGACAGACAGGCAGTGGACTGATACAAAGTTGTTTGTCAGGAATTCCTATTGGCTTACAGAAATAGCATTGATCAGTGGTTGACCATCCATCATTAAGCTATAGGGTGTGGATTATAGTATTGCGTGCAGCATTATTAGATTAATTTATAGCTAATTGTGACAATAGCAATTTCTTTGTTTCAGAAATGGGTCTCACTCTGTCACCCAGGCTAGAGTGCAGTGATGTAATCATAGCTCACTGCAGATGAACTCCTGGGCTCAAGCTATCCTCCCATCTCAGCCTCCTAAGTAGCTACGACTATGCAGGCTTTTGCCACTGCAACCAGATAATTTTTTAATTTTTTTGTAGAGATGCGATCTCACCCAGACTGGTCTTGAACTCCTGGCCTCAACAGATGCTCCAGCCTTGGCCTTCCAAAGTGCTGGGATTACAGGACAGGAATGTACCACCACACCTAGCCAGCAACCAATTTTAAGAAATGAATACATAGGCAGGGCACAGTGGCTCACACATGTAATCCCAGAACTTTGGGAGACTGAGGCAGACAGATCACTTGAGGTCAGGAATTCAAGACCAGCCTGGCCAACATGCTGAAACCCTGTCTCTACTAAAAATACAAAAAATTAACTGGCTATGGTGCCAGACACCTGTAATCCCAGCTACTAGAGAGGTTGAGGCGGGAGAATCGCTGGAACCCAGGAGGCAGAGCTTGTAGTGAGTCAAGATCGTGCCACTGCACTCCAGCCTGGGTGACAGAGTGAGACCCCATCTCAAAATAAATAAATAAAATTAAAATACCAAAAGTAGCCAGGCAAGGTGGCAGGCGCCTGTAATCCCAGCTACTCAGGAGGCTGTGGCATGAGAATCACTTGAACCCTGGAGGCGGAGGTTGCCATGAGCCAAGATTGCACCACTATGCTCCAGCCTGGTAACAAAGCAAAACTCTGTCTCAAAAAAAAAAAAAAAAAAAAAAATTAAAAAACTAAGTCAATGAATACATAGCTCAAAGAGGGTACTAGAATGTGATTGCTGTCTCATTTAATGTCTTTCCAGGCCTGATACTTTAAAAGGACTCGCCTTCCTCCGATAAAAGTTCTTTTGTTTTCTCATAGATGTAAAGCCACTAGTTTTGCAGAGTTCATGAGGTTTAGAAGTAGTATAAGTAAGACAGACCAATGCTCAGCAGATGGCAGGTATGAGAAATACTTGATGTTATATTAGAGGATAAATATCCTCAACGGTGCACGCCTCAACATTCGGTACACAGTCAGCAGTATTTGTATGTATTCTTGGTACCAAGAAGAGCCAAGGAATAGTATGTAGGAGGACAAGGATCCTCCTTGCCAAGCTTTCTACATGTGCTGCTTAGAAAAGCCAGGTTTTGATCATGGGAAAGGGAGAGACTCAGCGGCTCTGTCACAGTAACTCAGTCTGATAGGCAGTCTTGACTAAGTGAAAAACCAAACTGCTCCTTTGCTTATAATACAAGAAAATTTTGGCCAAGGACATTCTACTGCATGGGATCTGGCCAAAACTGTTCTTTGGTAAATGCTGTTCTCAAACAATAGGCGTAAGTAAAATCTCATCAAATTGTTTTTAAAAATAAACTGTTTGCAGAAGAGTTACAACAACCATCTACAGTTTATCAAAGGAACACATTTAAGGCAGCTGCTGTAAGGCTCTTAGAGGGCAGGAGCTTCAAACATAGCTCAGTATTTTTCTTTGTTCTCTTCCCCTCCCACAGAATAAATCCTGACACTGGCCAGGCGCGGTGGCTCACGCCTGTAATCCCAGCACTCTGGGAGGCCAAAGTGGGCGGATCACCTGAGGTCCGGAGTTCAAGACCAGCCTGACCAACATGGAGAAACCTCATCTCTACTAAAAACCCAAAAAAATTAGCCAGGCGTGATGGTGCATGCCTGTAATCCCAGCTACTTGGGAGGCTGAGGCAGGAGAATCACTTGAACCCGGGAGGCGGAGGTTGCAGTGAGCTGAGATAGCACCACTGCACTCCAGCCTGGATGATAAGAGCAAAACTCCATCTCAAAAAATAATAATAAAAATAAAATGAAATAATAAATTGTGATACTAAGCAGGCCTGATTAAAATACCCAGTAATTCTGTCCTCTATACCATCTATACCTATTCGCATCTACTGGTTCATCACTTTAGTCATAAAGAGACCCATTTGGTTTTCTAATCATTTTCCCCAAAAAGCTTCCTTCCTGGTACATGGACTCAGTTTCCTATGAAAAGTGAGCTAGGCACCTTAAAAACACAAGATCACTTCTCAGGCTCCCGAAGAAGAAAGTATTGTTGTTTATTATACAGTAACCTGAGCCAATTTAGGGATTACTACGCCCGTTTAATGAATAACTAGCAACAGTAATGTAAGATGTCTTCTAGTAGAATGTCATGAAAAGCAATTGTAATCATTATAAAAGCAAGAAATAGCCCCATTTAGATTAAAATGGCTCATTCCATTGAATGTTTTCATTTAGTTAAACTTATTGTTGGGGGAAGGGGTTACAATTACAGATCCAGCTCCTTAATTTAGAATACTCAAAGATGAAAATTAGAAGCAGAATAACAAGAATACGGAAAAAAGAAAAAAACTAAATGGGGAAACACAAGCCTTCACAGGAGCCTCCAAAAGAGGTATATGCACTCCAAGGGCACACAAGATAATCCGTTAGAGCCAGAAAAAAAACCAGATTTTATATTCGGATTTGTCATCTAAAAAGAAACTAAGCTTTACTAATATTTAATATATAAATTGACGGCAGAATATGTTTATAGCTTATAAATATATATAAACATATAGATATAAATATGAATATAAATATATATATATATGAGGAAGAGGCACATACAAGACTTTCTTCTAATAGGAATGATTGGAGCAACAGGTGATATGCCTGAGATAGATGACCCCTTTCGCCTGGGTTTACCACCCTACACTAAACAAGGGGCTGGATGCAGTGGCTCACTCCTGTAATCCCAGCACTTTGGGAGGCCAGGCGGGTGGATCACCTGAGTCAGGAGTTCGAGACCAGCCTAACCAACATGATGAAACCCCATATCTACTAAAAATACACAATTAGCCAGGTGTGCACATGCCTATAATCCCAGCTACTTGGGAAGCTCAGGCAGGAGAATCTCTTGAACCCAGGAGGTGGAGGCTGCAGTGAGCCGAGCTCATGCCACTGCACTGCACTCCAGCCTAGGCAACAAGAGTGAAACTCCAACTCAAAAAATAAATAAATAAACAAACAAACTCAAGGAGCACACCCCATAGGCAGCCTCCAGTCTCAGAAAGTCCTTGGTAAGCCAGCCCTGCCCACCCCTCCACGGCCCCCTGACCTGAGTATCAAGACCTCTAAACTGACACGCTCATCTGCTCCTGTGCTAAATGTTTGTTTGCCTGCCTAATTCTAGTCATGCTTTAGGTCTTAGCTGAAAGGTCCCTTCAGCTAATCTAGAAGGTTCCAGGGAACCTTCTAGATTACCCATACCCAGCCTGGGGGTAGTGCTCCTCCTTTTCAGAGGGCTTGGCACCTAGATCCTTGCTACTCACAGCGCGGTCCACAGAGAGCAGGATCTGAAGCTGGCTGGAAAAGCAGAATCCCAGCCTCCTCCACCCCAGCACCTACTCAATCAGACCTGCATTTTTAACAAAGTCCCCAGGTGATGAGCAGGGGCCTGAACGTTTGAGCAGCTCTCCTCTGCATGGCTCACCCTGCTTGCTTGTCTCTTCTCCTCTGAGCAGTATCTGAGGCAAGCAAAGGACATGATCCTCTCATTCCTGTGGTCCTAGCACCCAGCACAGGGCCTGGTTCAGAGATGGGCTTTCAGATATTTGTTGAATGAGGAAAAGAAGAAGGGATCTTGGGAGACATCTTCATCAGAGGTTCTGAACTTGGAGAAAGTGAACAGCTAACACACCAGATGACAGCAATAGGATTCCAAAAATATCTGGACTGGCCAGAGAATAGACAGAAGACAAGACAAAGTCCTGGACTTGGGTCCAAAAGCACAATATTAATAGTGATAGTGACAACACTGTGCTATAACTTAACCTAATCAAATATAATGCTTCCAGCAATGAAAAGATAGCAACTATTTTGCTCTTGCATTTTATAGACAGGGAAGCAGGCAGAGAAAGGTTAAAAGAGTGGACTAGAGTTGCACAACTGGTATCAGGCAGAGTGCGGATTAGAATCCAGACAGTCTAGCTTCAGACAGAGGCCCTGCAGGCAGAGTGCGGATTAGAATCCAAACAGTTTAGCTTCAGACAGAGGCCCTGAATCATTAGGCTACATCTAGTTTTGCCTAGGATGTGCTACCTGGAGACTGATGTAGCAAAGCTGGCCGGGCCCGGTGGCTCACGCCTGTAATCCCAGCACTTTGGGAGGCCAAGACAGGCGGATCATGAGGTTGGTAGTTCGAGACCAGCCTGACCAACAAAGTGAAACCTCACCTCTACTAAAAATACAAAAATTAGCCAGGCATAGTGGTACACGCCTGTAATCCCAGCTACGCAGGTGGCTGAGGCAGGAGAATTGCTTGAACCCGGGAGACGGAGGTTGCAAGTGCCAAGATCACACCACTGCACTCCAGCCTGGGCAACAGAGCAAGACTCCATCTCAAAAAAAAAAAAGAAAAAGAAAAAGCAGGGTGACTGGCACCCTGACCATGGAGCCACTGGAGGCAGGGCCTAAAGGCTCCAGGCCCTGGGTATCTGCTCCCCCAAGGAGCAGGGCAGCCATCCTCAACTAAGTCAGCAGCCCACTGCATGGTACCTGCCTCACAGCACAAAACCAGGACCCGAGACACAATTTGGCTCCAAATCAAAGCCCTCCTTTAGCACAGACTCTCCAAGAACGAAGGCGGCTGCTGACTGGCATGCTGGCTCCGCTGTTGCTGGGAGAACTCCACAGAGGCCCAACCACCATCTGGAAGTGATTTGGCCCAGAGATTCCTGAACGGGGTGGGAGGTTGGAATGACCAGCCGCCTGGAGCTCCCTGTCCAGCCTGGAAACAAAGCTGGTATGAATGGGCCCCGGAGGCAGCCACAACATACCAGGGGGCAGCCCCTTTTCAGGGAGGCAGGGGGCAGCCCCTTTTAAGGAGGCAACACCCTCTAGGCAGTCCATAGCCATATTATAGCAAGTAGGATCAACCTTAGCCAACCAAGCTGTTCTCCCCAGAGTGCGCTGATTTTAAATGACTTTTCAGTGTGCAAACCTTTCCGGCATGACTTTTGAGATTATTAGACAGTGTCTTATTTAATTAACAGGCATTCACAGAGCACTTACTATGTACCATAAACTGGGCCAAGCACTTTAAAAATTATTAACTTGTTTAATCTTTACAACAGCCTTTTAAGGAGGTGGTTATTATCCCCATTTTGGTGATAAGAAAACCAAGGTACAGAAGTTTCTTAATAGCTACTTAGTGGCAAGTGGGATTTGAACCAAGAATCCTTGCTCTTAACTACTACACAAGTGACATTGAATGCTAATGTGCCACCTTGTTGTACATGGCCCAGAACTTGTTATTAATAATTCTAACAAAGCATGCTACTTTGCTATTTTTTTGTTTTTGAGATGGAGTTTTGCTCCGGTTGCCCAAGCTGGAGTGCAATGGCGTGATCTCGGCTCACCACACCCTCCGCCTCTTGGGTGCAAGCTATTCTCCTGCCTCAGCCTCCCGCGTAGCTGGGATTACAGGCATGCACCACCACGCCCATCTAATTTTGTATTTTTAGTAGAGATGGGGTTTCTCCATGTTGTTCAGGCTGGTCTCGAACTCCGGACCTCAGGTGATCCACCCACCTTGGCCTCCCAAGGTGCTAGGATTACAGGTGTGAGCCACCACGCCCAGCCAACTTTGCTACTTTTTTTTTTTTTTTTTTTTTTTTTTGAGATAGAGTCTCGCTCTGTCGCCCAGGCTGGAGCACTGTGGCACGATCTTGGCTCACTGCAACCTCCGCCTCCCGAGTTCACACTATTCTCCTGCCTCAGCCTCCCAAGTAGCTGAGACTACAGGCGCCCGCCACCACACCCAGCTAATTTTTTTGTATTTTTAGTAGAGATGGGATTTCACCATGTTAGCCGGGATGGTGACCTGACCTCATGATCTGCCCGCCTCAGCCTCCCAAAGTGCTGGAATCACAGGCGTGAGCCACTGTGCCCAGCCAACTTTGCTACTTTTTAAGCACTCTCTGTACTGCCTAAAAGACACGCTGGCATCTGCTAGACGTGCAAGAAAGAGCAGAACTTTAAAGTTATTTGGAAATTATTTTGGTAGTAGTAGCACAAAAGGGAGAGGAAGGAAAAGGAGCTGACTGGACCAGTGACCCGCCACCCTGGAAACTGCCCAGTGACCCGAAGTCTTGGGAACACATACCCTGCCTGCTCTGGCGCTGGCCTGGTGCAAGTCAGTCAAGTAAACTTTAGGGTCAGACCACATCCTCTGAAAAAGAAACAATTTCTTTCTCTAAAGGCCCAAAACAAAACACACCACCCAAACTTCTAGGCCTTGATCATCATTCTTGGGCTGAGAGACCCCTTTTCCTCCCAGCTGGCTGGGCTGCCCCATGTCAGAAAGGTTTTTGGAAAAACAAGTAAATAAAACTGCCAACTCCTGGCAAACATCTGAAATTAAAGACACTGAGGCCTCGCTATGAACTGCCCACCACATAACAAGAAACGTAAGGAAATTTTCAACTTTTGGATGGTGCCTAGGGGCCTACCTTACAATGAACCACAAACGTGAATAAATAGCCAGGATTGTGTTTCAGTGAATTCTAGGCAGAAAAGCCAGAGTCCTCTGGCAGCTGTTGAACCACCACCTATCTCAGAGTTGGAGGCATGTACACAATTCTAATGACTCCCCCAACTGTCTGGCCTTATCCAAAGCATACAAAACCCTGTATTCGTTCAACGATACCTTCCCTGACGATGGAATAAAACATCATCCATTGGGCAGTAGGAAATCTCAACCAACCAACCAAAAACAAAACATAATGAGGAAAACACAAGAGGCAAACTGACCCCACTTAATTCCCAGCTGACTCTCAACTTGTGAGACGCTCATCACAGCCCAGATGATTCATCCTGCCAATCATGGAAGGCCCTGACATCCCTATTTTGTCGAAGGTCAGAGGTTCAGAGTATGGGTATCCAGCCACCACCCTAACACCTAAGACTTGCAAACCTAGTGTGTCACAGGACCCTCTGATGTGGAGAGAAAAGCTGTATTTTACTCATCTCTGAAACTGGAAGGCAAGTCAGTTAAGGCTTCAATTCAACAGCTGGGCAGACCTGGGTTTCAGACACCATTTACTAGCTAGCTGGGTCACTTCCACAAGTGGCTTCACTCCTGTTTCCCATCTTTAAATAAAGATAATAATACTAACTGCGGCAAGAGTAGGATCAACCAAACAGGAACAACTAGGCTGTACTCCCCTGATTTTGAATGTCCCTTCAGTGTGCAAACCATTCTGGCATGATTTTTTTTTTTTTTTTAAGGCAGAGTCTCACTCTGTCTCCCAGGCTGAAGTGCAGTTACACAAAGACCTCGGCTCACTGCAACCTCCACCTTCCCAGTTCAAGTGATTCTCTTGCCTCAGCCTCCCGAGTAGCTGGGACTACAGGTGTGCACCACCATGCCCAGCTAATTTTTCTATTTTTAGTAGAGATAGGGCTTCACCATGTTGTCCAGGCTGGTCTCAAACTCCTGACCTCAGGTGATCTGCCCACCTTGGCCTCCTAAAGTGCTGGGATTACAGGCGTGAGCCATGGCATCCAGCCCTGGCATTACTTTTGAGATAATTATTAGACAGCACCTTATTTAATTAACAGGCACCATTTTCTAAGCAACACATGCCCAGGACAGAGTTAAGCCCTGAACTCTCTAAGTGACTTGCAGAAGCAGATCATTAGAGATAGGGCAGTAGTTGCTATCAATCAATGATTAGCATGAAGATTCAATGGGGTGATCAATAGAACACACTTAACACCCAGTAGGTGCCCCCCAAATAGAAGCTAGTGTCATTGTCAGCACAATGTAACACAACCTAAGCAGTGAATATATGAACCTTAGTCCAAGCTGGAGGTAACTTTGCCTTGAAGGACCATTACCCACAACAGCCTCAAGAGCTGAGGGAAGAAACCTCCTGCTTTATCCCCACAGCAGTCCTAGCACTTGCCAAGGCTCTCTGTGGTCTCCAGAGGCTGAAAAACCTGTTTGTTGCAAGATCTCTCGGGAGAGCAATTAGACAGCCAATGATACAAGTCATAAATGTGGTCACACCCTTTAACCCAGGAATGTCACTCTGGGGAATATGATCCAAGAAATCATTAAAAAGGAAAAAACTAGAATGTAAGTTGTGGTAGGAACAGGAAGAAGCTGCCAACAGCCCACAGGCCCAGCACAGACGAAGGGGAACTAACCCTGGAATGTCGGGACAATGGGAGTAGCCAGGGCCTGAGTGGATTTGAAAATAAAAATCAGGAGGACCGGGCTGGGCGCGGTGGCTCAGGCCTGTAACCCCAGCACTTGGGAGGCCGAAGCGGGTGGATCATGAGGTCAAGAGTTCAAGACCAGTCCGGCCACCATGCTGAAACCCCGTCTCTCCTAAGAACATAAAAATTAGCCGGGCGTGGTGGCACGTGCCTGTATTTCCAGTTACTCAGGAGGCTGAGGCAGAAGAATCGCTTGAACCCAGGAGGCGGAGGTTGCAGTGAGCGGAGATGGCACCATTGTACTCCAGCCTGGAGACAGAGCAAGGCTCCATCTTGGGGCGGGGTGGTAGGGAGCAGGGGGAGCAGGGAATCAGGAGAACCAAGTAAAAAAATGTAAGCGACCAGACAAAATCTAGAATGAGACCCACAGCCCCAGGCACTGATGACAGACAGTGCTGGAAGTAGCTGCTGCCTTTGTAAACAGTTGGTACATCAGGCAGTCTGTGATTTGCTAGTGCTGCGGTTTGGTTTTGTTTTGTTGTTGTTGTAGAGATTTCATGTCATATCTGGATACTTCTGGTTTACTTTAAGTTTCTTTATTCAGTTAATTAAATAAATACACATTTTGAAAACAAAGAACAGATCGAAGTTGAGCCCAGCTGGGCCTTGGGATTCTTCAGAGGGGAGGCTGGTTTCTGAACCGTAAAGAATTCCAGAAGATTCTGAGGTTATCCCTCCCCAGTACAGGAGATGGACCCCAGAAAGAAGACAACAGCATGGCATGTGGATTTTTCTGCCCGGAAGCCACCCTTGGGGAGGGGGAGGGCTGCTGGAGATCCGCTGGGTGGTGCGGCTGGGCTGGGTGGTGCGGCTGCCCAGGAAGCAGGAAGCAGCCCTACCTGCCAGGACAGGTGTGGGGGAAGAGAAGGGTGAGGCCCTGAGCCTAGGGGAGGCTCAGCCTAGAGGGAATCCCTTTTCCACTGGAGAAAGTCCTGGCAGCCACACCCATCTCCCTTTCTTCCTGTCACTAGGGTCATTATAGTGACCTGGTTTCCTCAGGAAAAGACCCAAGTCACAGGCCAGGGCCAGTCCCTGGTTCTCCTTAGGAAGAGATCCAGACTCAGGACCCTCCCCCGCCCCAACCCACCTACCCACCCACTCCCCCACACACACACGTAGGCGGATATACATTCTCTGCATACAAACATACTCTGCACACCCATTCCGTGTACATGCAAACTCTCTTTGCATATGCACACACTATACATACATGCTATGTGTGTACACACATTCTCTGCACAACATGTCCACATGCACACACACATACTACAAACTCCTTGCCCCTACTGTCACAGCCCACACTCTCAGCAGCCTTGTGGCCCTCCTGGAAGCCCCCAACTATCTCAGACCACAAGGGAAACTTCATCCTTATTCTTCCTCCCCAGTCCAGCTGGCTCAGTCCAGCAAGAGACACCAGTTCCCTCCCTCCTTTCAGGAAGACCCTGGTGTGGGTTTAGGAGGGGAGAGGAAAACAAAGCCTTCTTCTAACTGTCGCCCACTTCCTTCAATTCTCAGCTGGGCCCTACTTGCTGACCTTGGACAGGTCAACTAACCCTCTGGACCCCCTTATCTCTAAAACGGGTCTAGCCTCACCCCAGCTCGCAGGATGTGTAGGGACGGAGATAACTTAGAAGGCTGACGGTACACAGAGAACGCTAGTTGGGCTCCCTACAAGACAGCAATTACTGTTACCACCACCATCCCTAAATTATAACTTCGGCAGCAAGGAGTGGGTTCAACCTGCGGCGCGCGGCCAGAGCTGAGCTGGGAGCAGAGGGAGCGAGGACACACACCCGCGCCTCCCCTTGCAACCTCGGGGCCCACACCCATTCCAGCGACAGCAGGGGAAGGTACCAGGTCTCCGTCTCCACCTGGGCGGGGAGGCCCCAGGCGCAGAGAACGGTTCCTCCCCAGGTCTCATGGTCCGGCCTCCGAGCCAACGCCCATTCAGCTGCCGCAGAGAGCACCAACCTGGGCGCAGCCGGGCGAGCGCTCCGGAGAGCATCTGACTCTAGGGCCCCGCGCCCGGGAATGGCGAACGAGGGTTTCTAGTCCCCTAGCTCCCATACGGGCGCCCCAGGTGCAGAGAAATGCCACAACTCCACCTCTCCTCCTGTGACCCCAGTCCAAACCCTCAACCCTTAGCCAGCCAAAGGTGCACTGCTGGGGCGCACGGCGGGGAGCGATCACACCAGGTCCCAGCCCAGAGGAGGGTACCGGGGAGGGGATCTAGGCCCCCTATATCCCACCCCCGGGGACGACTCCCCCTTGTCTCCGAGGGGGGGGCGCGCTGCGGGAAGTCTTCGCCCTCCCCAGGGGTGCACGCGCGGGGGCGGGTCGGCACCACAGTCGGCTCCTGGGCCTGACCAGAGAACTCACCGATGGACACGAGCTTGATGCTCTCACGGTCCAGGAACTCGAGCGCCACCGACACGTTCTCGAGCTGCATCTGGCGAAAGGTGGGCCGCTGATGGTATTTGCGGTACATGCGCTTCTGGCTGAGCACCTCGAGCAGCGCGATGAGCCGCAGCCCGTCGCTCAGGTCGGTCTGCAGGTTGCCGATGCGTTTGTTCACGCACTTGAGGTGCTCGTTGCACCAGCGTGTGAACGTGTTCTGCTGTATCTTCTTCCAAGGCGCGTCCTCCGCCAGATCTTTCTCGGTTACCGGCATCCTGGTGGCGGGGAGAACGCAACGCGCAACGAGCTGCCGGGGACTGGTGTTTGGAGGCCCAAGGGCCGAAGTAGCGAGAACCGAAGCGGAGCGGGAGCGGGGTTCGAACTTGCTGCTACCGGAGCCACGGCCGATGCTGCTCTGCGGCCGCCCGCCTCCGGCCGCGCGAGGCGCCTGGCCCCGCGCCTGCGCGCTGAGCCGCCCCGGCCCCCCTAAGCCCCGCCCCGTACCGACCCTCCCGCGGAATTTCCTGGGCCACGCTCGCCCCCTGCCGCCTGCTGCAGGCACTGCGCCTCACGGCGTCCTGGGACTCGCGCTCGAAGCCCACCACCCCAGCATGACGTAGGGCTGCCTAAATCACCCCGTCAGCCCTGGGATGGGGGGACCCGCGGGGGCTGGGAGCCGGGCAGAATGGGTCGGGCAGCAATGGGACTTGCGGGAGGGGCGCGCAGAGCGGAGGTCTACATCCACATATACATTCAATAAAATTCAGTGAGGGCTTTTATTGAGCTCCACCTGTGTACCAGGCATTCTTCTCAGAGCCTGCCAACCAGTAGTAAATCAGACAAACGTATTGCACAACCTCAAGGAGTTCACAGCCTTATGAGAGAGAAAAGTGTAAATCCACCATCACCAACAGCCCAGTAGTGGTGGTAAAAATGAACAATAAGGCTTGCTGCCTGTCTTAGGTTCCAGTTACTGCTGTAACAAGTTACCAAAACTTAGTGTCTTTGAAAACACACACGCACAAATGTATTACTGTTAAGTTCTGTAGGTTCGATGGCCCACATGGGTCTCGCTTAGCTAAATTGGCAAGATGCATTCCCTTCTGGAGGCTGTAGGGAAGAATCTGTTTCCTTGCCTTTTCTAACTTCCAGAAGCTGCCTGCGTGCCTGACTCCTGCCCCTTTTCTCTGTGAAAGCCTGCAATGGGCTGGGCACAGCGGCTCACGCCTGTAATCCCAGCACTTTGGGAGGCCAAGGTGGGTGGATCACCTGAGGTCAGGAGCTGGAGACCAACCTGGCCAACATGGTAAAACCCCATCTCTACTTAAAATACAAAAATTAACCAGGTGTGGTGGCGCATACCTGTAATCCCAGCTACTGGGAAGGCTGAGATAGGAGAATCGCTTGAACCTAGGAGGCGGAGGTTGCAGTGAGCTGAGATGATGCCATTGCACTCCAGCCTGGGTGACAGAGCAAAACTCCGCCTCAAAAAAAAAAAAAAAAGAAAGAAATGAAAGCCCGCAATGTCAGGTGGAGTCTCTCACACAGTCCTCTCTCTCTCTCCATAGGCGCATCTTCCTCTTTTATTTTTTTTTCTGTGACGGGGTCTTGCTCTGTTGCCCAGACTGGAGTCCAGTGGTGCAATCTCAGCTCACTGCAACCTCCTCCTGGGTTCAAGTGATTCTCCTGCCTCAACCTCTTGAGTAGCTGGGACTCCAGGCACCCGCCACCACGCCCCGCTAATTTTTGTATTTTTAGTAGAGATGGGGTTTCACCCTGTTGGCCAGGCTGGTCTTGAACTCCTGACCTCAAGCGATCCACTGGCCTCTGCCTCCCAAAGTGCTGGGATTACAGGCGTGAACCACCTTGCCTAGGGCCTTTTTTTTTTTTTCTTTCTTTCTTTTTTTTTTTTTTTTGAGACAAGGTCTCACTCCATCTCCCAAACTGGAGTGCTATGACTCAATCTCAGCTTCCTGCAGCTTCAACCTCCCCACACCTGGCCCTTTTAAGTACTCTTAAGATTACATTGGGCCAGCTGGTTAGTCCACCATGATCTCCCTATTTTAAAATCAACTGATGAACAACCCTAATCCTGTTTGCAACCTTAATTCCCCTTTGCCATTTAAGGAAATGTTCACAGGTCCTGGGAGTTAGGATGTGAACATCTTTGGGGGCTGTTATTCTGCCTACCACAGCATACATTGAGCACTTACTCTGTACTCATCCAGGTTCTGTGCTAGGTTCTGAGATATGGCAGAGTCTCAGGCCAGCCCTCTGTTGACAAAAGCCTGAGTAATTACAACAGCAAGCATCGAATGAACACCTGCTGTTTCTCTGTGCCAAGCACAGTGCAAAGCAATTTCTTTCAAGTTGGGTGCGGTGGCTCATGCCTGTAATCCCAGCACTTTGGGAGGCCGAGGTGGGCATATCACCTGAGGTTGGGAGTTCGAGACCAGCCTGACCAACATGAAAAAACCCCGTCTCTACTAAAAATACAAAAAATTAGCTGGGCCTGGTGGCACATGCCTGTAATCCCAGCTACTTGGGAGGCTGAGGCAGGAGAATCACTTGAGTGCAGGAGGCAGAGGTTGCAGTGAGTGGAGATCGCGCCATTGCACTCCAGCCTAGGCAACAAGAGTGAAACTCCATCTCAAAAAAAAAAAAAAAAAAAAAGAAGTAACCGAGTGGTTGAGCGGCTTGCCCAGACCACACAGCACAGTTAGAACCATAATGCAAGTCTGGAAGAGAGGCACAGGGTGCCCTGGTACCAGAGAAGGGGCTGCTAACCTCGTTTGGGAGAGGAGTTCAGAGCAGGGAAGCTTCTGAGGAGGAGAGGTTGAGCAGGACTGCGGGCAAGGGCTTGCAACTTTGAGGGCTGCCCAAGAGAGGCCAGCCAATTTATGGGTAGAACCATTCTGTAACAGGTTATTTGTATACAATCAATGTCAAAGTGCTTTGTTCAGACAGATGAACTGACTCTCTAGAAATGGTCACAACAGCCTGGGGGTGAGAATATATTACCTGGCCCTGGCTCACAATAGGGACTCAGTAAGTACACTCCTGTGTTGCTTAACAATGGGAATGCTAAAGGATTTTGTCATGATAGGAACACCAGAGAGTGTGCTCACACAGACCTAGATGGTACAGGCGACCACTCACCCAGGTTAGAGGGGATGGCCTGTTGCCCCGGGCTACAAACACGTACAGCAAGTTACTATATTGATACTGTAGGCAGTTGTTACAGTAAGTATTTGTGAATCTAAACATTAAAAAGGTATAATAAAAATACAATATAAAAGATAAAATTGGGCCAGGCGTGGTGGCTCATACCTGTAATCCCAGCTCTTTGTGAGGCCAAGGCGGGTGGATAACTTGAGATCAGGAGTCTGAGACACCCTGACCAACATGGCGAAACCCTGTCTCTACTAAAAATCCAAAAATTAGCCAGACATGGTGGCAGGCGCCTGTAATCCCAGCTCCCTGGGAGGCTGAGGTAGGAGAATTGCTTGAACCTGGGAGGCTGAGGTAGGAGAATTGCTTGAACCTGGGAGGCTGAGGTAGGAGAATTGCTTGAACCTGGGAGGCTGAGGTAGGAGAATTGCTTGAACCTGGGAGGATGAGGTAGGAGAATTGCTTGAACCTGGGAGGCTGAGGTAGGAGAATTGCTTGAACCTGGGAGGCAGAGGTTACAGTGAGCCGAGATCGCACCACTGCACTCCAGCCTGGGAGACAGAGCGAGACTCCATCTCAAAAACTAACTTACTAACTAACTAACTAACTAAATAAATAAATAGATAAAAATGGTCTACCAGTATGGGCAGTTACCATAAATGGAGCTTGCAGCACTGGAATTTGCTCTGGGTGAGTCAGTGAGTGAGTGGTACGTGAATGTGAAGGTAGGACATTACTGTGCACTACTGTAGACTTTGTAAACACTGTACACTGAGGTTATACTAAGTTTATTTTTTAAATTTTTCTTCTTCAATAAGAAATTAACCTTAGCTTACTATAATTATTTTATTTCATATATTTTTTAATTCTTTGACTTTTTGGCTTTTGTAATAACAGCTTAAAACACAAACACATTATAAGCTATACAAAAATTCTTTCTTTCTTTACATCCTTATTCCATAAACTTTTTTCTGTATTTAAAACTTTTTATTGGCCAGGCACGGTGGGTTACGCCTGTAATCCCAGCACTTTGGGAGGCTGAGGTGGGCGGTTCACCTGAGGTCAGGAGTTCAACACCAGCCTGGCCAACATGGTGAAACCCCATCTCTACAAAAATACAAAAAAAATTAGCAGGGCATGATGGTGGGTGCCTATAATCTCAGCTACTCGGGAGGCTGAGGCGGGAGAATGGTTTGAACCCAGGAGCAGTGAGCTGATATGGTGCCATTGCACTCTAGCCTGGGTGACAGAGCAAGACTCTGTCTCAAAAAAAAAAAAATATATATATATATATATAATACAATTATGCATACAGTTATGTACAGTATATAATATTTGATAATAAACAAGTATGTTGGCTGGGCACGGTGGCTCACGCTTGTAATTCCAGCACTTTGGGAGGTCGAGGTGGGCAGATCACCTGAGGCCAGGAGTTTGAGATCAGCCTGATCCAACATGGTGAAATCCCATCTCTACTAAAAATTTTTAAAATTTTATTATCGACCTCCTTGGGCTCAGGTTATGTTCCCACTTCAGCCTCCCGAGTAGCTGGGACTATAGGGGTGCACCACCATGCCTGGCTAATATTTGTATTTTTTGTAGAGACAGGGTTTCACCATGTTGCCCAGGTTGGTCTCAAATTCCTGGGCTCAAGCAATCCTCCTGCCTCAGCCTCCCACAGTGCTGGGATTACAGGCGTGAGCTACCATGCCCAGGCAATAAAAAGTGTTTTTTTGTTTGTTTTTTGTTTTTTTGTTTTTGAGACGGAGTTTCACTCTTGTCGCCCAGGCTGGAGTGCAGTGGTGCAATCTCGGCTCACTGCAATCTCTGCCTCCACAAGTATAAGCCACCGTGCCTGGCCCATGCTATATTTTTAGAGGACTGCAGCACAGAAGGTTCTGATGACACCAGCATCACCACAAACACAAAAGTAATGTGTTGTGCTGTCTGTTTTGGACAGAAATGTCATTATGGGCATATGATTATATTTGAATGCTTGTTCCCCTCATTAGTGATTAAGTGATAAGATTTGCTATTGGTCAGCTGGTAATGACTGGACAAAGCTGAACTTGAACCTGGGTCTAACTCCAAAGGCTGTATTTTGCCCAAGGGCCCCCAGGCTTCCCCAAGCCTGGAACATGGTTTTGTCCATACCATTGGTCCCCTGAGCAGCAGATTCACTCGAGGCAGAGTTGGTAACCTCTTCTTCCCCCACGACCAAGGCCCTCAGTTCTTCGTACTTTCCTCCATTCACACTCATCCATCAAAACTCATCAGCCAGTGTGACTCCTAGGGCCCTCCTTCCTGCTAGGTGAAATGAGCAAATGTGATCAACTCCACCCAACAGCCACTAACATGCTAAGGCCCCTGTAAGTGTCACTCAAAAAGTAAAAAATGCCAGGCACGGTGGCTCACGCCTGTAATCCCAGCACTTTGGGAGGCCAAGGTGGGTGGATCACCTGAGGTCAGGAGTTCGAGACCAGCCTGGCCAACATGGAGAAATCCCATCTCTACTAAAAATACAAAAATTAGCTGGCCATGGTGGTGCATGCCTATAACCCCAGCTACTCAGGAGGCTGAGGCAGGAGAATCACTTGAACCCAGGAGGCGGAGGTTGCAGTGAGCTGAGATTGCGCCATTGCACTCCAGCCTGGGTGGCAGAGTAAATCTCAAAAAAAGAAAGAAAAAAAAAAACAGTAAAAAAGAAATAGGTAAAATTTATGACAATTATATACTTAACCCAAAAGTAGGGTAACCCAATGTCCAGGTTTGCCCAGGAATAAGATATCTCCTGGGATGCAGACCTATCAGTGCTTACACCAGTAAAGTCCCTGACAAACCAGAACAAGTTGATCACCCTACCCAGAAGATCTAAAATGTTATCACTTCAACATGCAATTGATATTTTAAAGTATTTTTATATTTTTACTTTGTTTGGGTACTGTCTTTGAAATCCAATGTGTATTTCGTACTTAAAAAGCATCTCAGCTTAGACTGGCACATTTCAGGTGCTCACCAGCAACCTTTGGCTACTGGTAGCTTTCCTGTTGGATGGCGAAGGAGTAGAGATAGGCTTGATGTTGAAATAAACCAGTGAATAAGTGGTCTCACCAAGCTCTTAACCTTGGGACCGACCTCCCTCCCTTCCTTTCTTCCTTTTTTCCTTCCTTCTTTCCTTCCTATTTATTTTTTTAATCTATTTTTTTGAAACAGAATTTTGCTCTTTTTGTCCAGGCTGGAGTGCAACGGCACGATCTCATCTCACTGCAACCTCCGCCTCCTGGGTTCAAGCAATTCTCCTGCCTCAGCCCCCACAAGTAGCTGGAATTGCAGGTATGCGCCACCACGCCCAATTACTTTTTGTTTTGTTTTGTTTTGTTTTGAGACGGAATCTCTCTCTGCCGCCTAGGCTGTAGTGCAGTGGCATGATCTCAGCTCACTGCAACTACTGTCTCCTGGGTTCAAGTGATTCTCCCGTCTCAGCCTCCTGAGTAGTTGGAATTACAGGCACCTGCCATCATGCCCTGCTAATTTTTGTATTTTAGTAGAGAGAGGGTTTCACCATGTTGGCTAGGCTGGTCTTGAACTCCTGACCTCACGTGATCTGCTTTCCTCAGCCTCCCAAAGTGCTAAGATTACAGGCGTGAGCCACCGTGCCCAGCCTAATTTTGTATTTTTAGTAGAGACGGGGTTTCACCATGTTGGTCAGGTTGGTCTCGAACCCCTAACCTCAGGTGATCCATCTGCCTCGGCCTCCCAAAGTGCTGGGATTACAGGCATGAGCCACTACACCTGGCCTATTAATTAATTTATTATTTATTTTTATTTTAAGTTCCAGGGTACATGTGCAGGATGTGCAGGTTTGTTACATGGGTAAACTTGTGCCATGCAGCCCCTATTTGCAGCCCCTATTTGCTGCACCTATCAACCCATCACCTAGGTATTAAGCCCAGCATGCATTAGTTATTTTTCCTAATGCTTGGACTTCCATTTCTATATGTGAAACCCACTTGCACAATTCAGGAATCCCAGCTCTGTGAGAGGGGTCCCAGGTGAACCTTTATTCTGTGGTTTCTTGGCGTCCTGGGGTCCACTGTTGTAGTTGTTATATTCATGTCAGGATATTCGTAATAGTGAAAGTAGTAGTAGTCATAACAATAGAAGCTTCCATTTCTGGAATACTGATGTTATCTCATTCAGTCTTCACAAGAACCCTAGGAGGTGTTGTTATTATCCTCATTACAGGTAAGGCAATTGAGGCTGAAAGGGGTAGTCATATGCCTAAGATCACAGAGTGGCAGAGCGTGGATACTAGAGAAGGCCCCTGGCAACAGTTATGATTAACTGCAAGGACCTGGAGCTGCCCGGAGTTTGTTTCCTTATGGGTAACTGACATTGTTAACATATCTTCCAGGAGTTTCTGATAAATGAGAAACTGTGTGCATAGAACTCAGCAAATAAGTAACAACTGAAGGAGTTGATACTGCTATTATCATGATCATCACTGCACCTTCATGACTGAACCTCCAAAGAATGCAAGCTGAAGCTTCCAGATTTAGAAGCCTGCTTTCCAAGGGGAATAGAGATGGAGAGCCAGGACTTGCAAAATGAATTCATGTCCTCCCCAGGGTGGGGCCCCAGGAGTCCTCACCCCAGGGCGGGGGCCTTCTCAGTTGTAATTTTACACCAATGTCCACACCCTGTCATCAAGAAAGAGAAGCAAAATCTAAAGAAGCATATTTCCTCTGCCTCCACCCTGGTAGGAAGGAGGAGCTGGTTTCTCAACAGCTCCCTAGAGAGGTGGGTGGGCTCACCCTCCAGCCCCAGTCTGGCTGTGAAGGTCCTGAGACCATCTGGGTAGGGTGCTGGGAGGAAGCCCACTCCTTTGGGAAGAAGAGGAGGAGTGCTGGGAGGAGGCCTTCCCCACTGGGTAGCAAAAGACAATGGCCTTTTGCAGTTCCAAAATCAAAATGGCACCACCAGCCAGCCTTGACCTGAGATAAGGCAGGGGCTGCTGGCAGGCAGACTGCTTGAAGAAGGCATGGGAGTCAGGCCGGCGGGCTCATGCCTGCAATCCCAGTCATTCAGGAGGCTGAGGTGGAAGGATTTCTTGAGCCCAGGAGTTGGAGACCAGCCTGGGCAACATAGTGAGACCCTGACTCAAAAAAATAAAAAAGAAACCACAGGCCTTCACCTCAACCCTCCTCCTCTTAACCCAGTAGCCAAGGTTGAGTTCAGAAGGGGCAGGGCGGAGCAATGTTCATGAGAGCAATTCTTTACTGCCTGTCTATAAACACAGAGGGCTAAGTGATTATATCTATAGTCGCTCCTTTGATCCTCACAGCTGTAAGTAATGCCACACTAAGCATCTTCACATGGGTTCTTTTTTCTTTTCTCCTTCCTTCCTTCCTTCCTTCCTTCCTTCCTTCCTTCCTTCCTTCCTTCCTTCCTTCCTTCCTTCCTTCCTTCCTTCCTTCCTTCCTTCCTTCCTTCCCTTCTTTCTTTCTTTTTTTTTTTGAGACAGGGTCTCACTCTCTGTAACCAAGGCAGATTGCAATGGGTCATGGTGACTCACTGCAGCCTCGACCTCCCAGGCCTAAGCGATTCTCTGCCTCAGCCTTGTGAGTAGCTGGGACCACAGGTGTACACCACTACCACGCCCAGATATTTGCATTTTTTGTAGAGATAGGGGTCTTCCGTGTTGCTAAGGCTGGTCTCAAACTCCTGGACTCAAGTGATCTGCCCGCCTCTGCCTCCCAATGTGTTAGACGTGAGCCACCACACCCTTTTTTAAATCTCAAGAATTCTGTGAGTGTGATACAGTAGTCCCCCCCTTACCTGTGACATACATGTTCTAAGACCTCCAGTGAATGCGGGAGGCTGCCCACAGTGCTGAATCCTATATCTCCCATGCTTTTTCAATCTGATAACTAAGAGGACTATGAGCAGGTGGCGTAGAAAGCATGTATACACACTGGACAAAGGGATGATTCATGTCCCAGGCAGGACAGGGTGGGACAGGGTGAGATTTTATCATGCTACTCAGAATAGTATGCAATCTAAAACATGAATTCTTTCTGGATTTTTCCATGTTTTTTTTTTATTGTAGTTAGCTGTAGCAAGCTGGAATCATGGATAGTGAAACTGGATAAAGGAGAACTACTGTACTAAGATTATCATCCCCTTGCCGGGCGCGGTGGCTCAAGCCTGTAATCCCAGCAGTTTGGGAGGCCGAGACGGGAGGATCACGAGGTCAGGAGATCGAGACCATCCTGGCTAACACGGTGAAACCCCATCTCTACCAAAAAATACAAAAAAAAAAAAAAAACTAGCCAGGCGAGGTGGTGGGCGCCTGTAGTCCCAGCTACTCGGGAAGGCTGAGGCAGGAGAATGGCGTAAACTCGGGAGGTGGAGCTTGCAGTGAGCTGAGATCTGGCCACTGCACTCCAGCCTGGGCAACAAAGCGAGACTCCGCCTCAAAAAAAAAAAAAGGAAAAAGATTATCATCCCCATATCACAAGTTGAGAAACTGAGGTTCAAAGAGAAAGTCACCTGGCCGGGCGCGGTGGCTCAAGCCTGTAATCCCAGCACTTTGGGAGGCCGAGACGGGCGGATCACGAGGTCAGGAGATCGAGACCATCCTGGCTAACACGGTGAAACCCCGTCTCTACTAAAAATACAAAAACTAGCCGGGCGAAGTGGCGGGCGCCTGTAGTCCCAGCTACTCGGGAGGCTGAGGCAGGAGAATGGCGTAAACTCGGGAGGCGGAGCTTGCAGTGAGCTGAGATCTGGCCACTGCACTCCAGTCCGGGCGACAGAGCGAGACTCCGCCTCAAAAAAAAAAAAAAAAAAAAAAAAGAGAGAGAAAGTCACCTATGCACGTTCCTGTAGGTATTAAGTGTCAGGATCTGAATTTGAACCTTAGTCTAACCAACTCTAGAAGTCAGCTCTGTATCTTAGAAATCTCTTCAATCCCTCAGAACCCACAGTCCTAACTGCTCAAAGCACAGCTTACCTTTCTATGGTAAGAGAATGAAGGCGGCGGCCACCCTTCACTCCACATCTGCGTGTTGTTTGTCAGCAGAGGTGGGGAGACAGGGCCTGCTAAGGGCCTCGACTTCCTCCCACTGGCCCTTTCCAGTCCAAGGTGGAACCCATGGCCAGAGCATGCCTTACACCCCACCCTAGTCTTGCTAGAATCACACACATGCAATTTGCAAATGACCGGGCTCTCTTCCTCCACCCAGTCTGACTTTCACTTCTTTAGAAGATTTATGTGTGAATCTGTTTTATTTTGTTTTAACTGCAGACAAATGCCACAGAGCACTTTCCTCTAAAGAAAACTGTCTAGCCACTGCTCACCTGGCAAAGCCAGTCTGCCTTCCAACTGGAACAGAGCTTCCTCTTTGCGAATGGCTTTACACTGACAAAGCCCTTTTCCATCCTTATCTCATCTACTTCTCCGCCAGTCAGGGGTAGCACTATTATTCTCAGAGCGCCCAAGAACAGTGTTTATTCTTATCCCTATTATCTAAAAGAGTGGAGGCATTTGTGATCGCTCACTGAATTGCTGTGGAGTAGGGGGAGCTCAGAAAGGTGAAGTGACTTGCTCAAGGTCACACAGTGTCAGCATCAGAACTCAACCTTTGCTCTTCTTTCTTTCTTTCTTTCTTTCTTTCTTTCTTTCTTTCTTTCTTTCTTTCTTTCTTTCTTTCTTTCTTTCTTTCTTTCTTTTTCTTTCTTTCTTTCTTTTTCTTCTTTCTTTCATCTTTCTGTCTTTTCTTTCTTTCTCTTTCTTTTCCTTCTTCTTTCTTTTTCTTTCCTTTTTTTTTTTTTTTTTTTGTCTCTCTCTGTCCCCCAGGTTGAAGTGCAGTGGTACGATCTTGGCTTCTGCAACCTCCACCTTTCGGGTTCAAGCAATTCTCCTGCCTGTCTCCCAAGTAGCTGGGATTACAGGCACCCACCACCACACCTGGCTAATTTTTGTATTTTTAGTAGAGACAGGGTTTCATCATGTTGGCCAGGCTGGTCTGGAACTCCTGGCCTCAAGTGATCCACCTGCCTCGGCCTCCCAAAGTGCTGGGATTACAGGCATAAGCCACCATGCCCAACCACCCTTTTGCTTTCTGACTCCAAAACCTATTCTTTAGTGCTCCAAAATGTATCTTCAAGGAAGTTTATTGCACCACTGTTTACAGCGAGCTAAATGTCCCTCACTAGTGGACTGATAACATGCACTATAGCTTTGCCTCTCAAAATGTGGTCCCACTAGGGAGGGCGTGGCGGCTCACGCCTGTAATCCCAGCACCTTGGGAGGCCGAGGTAGGCAGATCACTTGAGGTCGGAGCTCGAGACCAGACTGGCCAACATGGTGAAACCCTGCCTCTACTAAAAATACAAAAATTAGCTGGGCATGGTGGCAGATGCCTGTAATCCCAGCTGTTCGGGAAGCAGAGACAAGAGAATTGCTTGAATCTGGGGCGGAGGTTGCAGTGAGCCATGACAGTGCCACTGTACTCCAGCCTGGGCGACAGGGTGAGACTCTGTTGCAAAAAAAAAAAAAATGTGGTCCCACTAGTAGCCTGGGAGTGTGCAGAATCTCAGGTGTCACCCAGACCCACTGAATCAGGAGCTGCAGTTTAATAAGACCCCTAAGGTGATGAATGTGCTCATTCAAGTTTGAGAGGAGCTGCATCACAGTACATCCATCAGATGGACTACCTTGGCACTTTAAAATTTTTTTTTTTTTTTTAGAAGTGGGTTCTTGTTTTGTCACTCAGGCTGGTCTCCAACTCCTGGGTTCAAGTGATCCTCCCACCTTGGCCTCCCAAAGTGCTGAGATTACGGGGATGAACCACTGCACTCAGCTGTACTTCTTAAAATAATGTGATGGATCTATATAGGCTTATCTGAACATTTATTGTAAAGCGGGGGCGGGGGGAAGCAAGTTACAGACCAACATGAATTTGTATGATTTAATTTGTGTGCACATTTTAGAAACAAAAATAGCAGTTGGGTGCGGTGGCTCACACCTGTAATCCCAGCACTTTGGGAGGCCAAGGTGGGCAGATTGTTTGAGCTCAGGAGTTCGAGGCCAGCCTGGACAACACAGCAAAATCTCATCTCTACAAAAAGTACAAAAATTAGCGGGGCGTGGTGGCGTGCACTTGTAGCCCCTGCCACTCAGGAGGCTGAGGTGGGAAGATGGCTTGAGCGTGGGACGTGAAGATTGCAGTGAGTTGAGATGGCACCACTGCATTCCAGACTGGGTGACAGAGCCAGATCCTGTCTCAGAAAAATTAAAAGTAAAGTTGAAACAATTTAAAAAGCACTAACAGCCAAGTGTGGTGGCTCACACCTATAATCCAGCAGTTTGGGAGGCTGAGGCAGGAGGATTGTTTTAGCCCAGGAGTTTGAGACCAGCCTGGGCAGCATAGCAAGACCCCCATCTCTACAACTACTTAGAAGGCTGAGAGGCTGAGGTAGAAGAATCACTGGAGCCCAGGAGTTTAAGACCAGCTTGGGCAAAATAGTGAGATTCTGTCTGTAAATGAAAAAAAAAAAAAAAAGCACGAATATATGTTAATGTATGGATTAATGTATGTTAATGTATGTATGGGTTAAGTTGCTCATCAGCCGGGCAGCCTCCCAGGGAGCCAGTCTAGGAGGGGAGCCGAAACAGGACTGGAAGAAATGGAAACACAGTGCCAGGTAACTCAGGTTTCCACATGAGGTGGACCTGTAACCCCCGGTGATCAGAGGTATATAGCACCACCTGGGGGGAACGCAAACACCCTCCTCCCCAGCACTAGTCTAGCTGCAGATTCTCTCAGGACTTCGCTCATGTCAGCTTAGTCCTTGGTCCGGGCTACATGCTGCGCCCAAGACCTAGTGATTTGTTAGTGCAGCTCCTCATCCTATGTCCTTTAAGACAGCTCTGCCAGGCGCTGTGGCTCACGCCTATAATCCTAGCACTTTGGGAGGCCGAGGAAGGTGGATCACCTGAGGCCGGGAGTTCAAGACCAGCCTGACCAACATGGAGAAACCCTGTCTCTACTAATAATACAAAATTAACGGGGCATGGTAGCACATGCTTGTAATCCCAGCTACTTGGGAGGCTGAGGCAGGAGAATCGCTTGAACCCGGGAGGCAGAGGTTGCGGTGAGTCGAGATCATGCCATTGCACTCCAGCCTGTGCAATAAGAGTGAAACTCTGTCTCAAAAAAAAAAAAAGACAGCTTCTAAAAGCTGACTGGCTTGGAGAACTACAATTCCAAGACAATTCCAAATGAGTCAAAAGGCCAGCTTACATTCTGTGCCTGTAATAAATCCTTTATTTTGAAAAGAAAGAGGCATGTTATTTTTTCATTAACAGAACATTGGTTTCTCCACATCCTGCTTAAATACATTTTGAAAAACTATCTTACAAATATCAGGTTGAGGGGATGCCAACTTTTTAACCTGCCCAGGGCACCTATGGGACTCAGTCCAGTTCTGTACATGGATAAGAAAAAAAAAAACCCTGGAAGGATTTATAGCAGTGGGTCAAGGCAATCATGATGAGGTAAAATGATAACTTTTACTTTTTTTTTCTTTTCCCAACTCTGTTGCCCAGGCTGGAGTGCAGTGGCTCAATCTTGGCTCACTGCAACCTCCAGTTCCCGGGTTCAAGCAATTCTCACGCCTCAGCCTCCCGAGTAACTGGAAGTACAGGCACATGCCACCACGCCTGGCTAATATTTGTATTATTAGTGGAGATGGGGTTTTACCATGTTGACCAGGCTGACCTCAAACTCCTGACCTCAGATGATCTGCCCACCTCGGCCTCCCAAAGTGCTGGGATTACAGGGGTGAGCCAATGCACCCAGCCAACTTTTACTTTTTACCTTAAGGACTTTATTTCTACCTTAAATGTTTCTCTAATGTTTTGAAAACATACACTGTTGGTAGGAATGCATAATAGCACACACCCACTTTGGAAAACAGGTTATTTGTTTGTTTGTTTGTTTGTTTTTGAGACAGAGGCTTGCTCTGTCACCCAGGCTGGAGTGCAGTGGCGTGATCTCAGGTCACTCCAACCTCTGCCTGCTGGCTTCAAGCAATTCTTGTGCCTCAGCCTCCTGAGTACCTGTGGTTATAGGCATGAGCCACCTCACCTGGCCTGGTTTTTTTGATTTTGTTTTTTGAGATGGAGTTTCACTCTTGTCATCCAGGCTAGAGTGCAGTGGCATGATCTCAGCTTACTGCAACCTCCACCTCCCAGGTTCAAGTGATTCTCCTGCCTCAGCCTCCCAAGTAGCTGGGATTACAGGCACTCATCACCATGATTGGCTAATTTTTGAATTTTTAGTAGAGATAGGGTTTCACCCTGTTGGCCAGGCTGGTCTCAAACTCCTGACCTCAGGCCATCCACCTGCCTTGGGCTAGCAAAGTGCTGAGATTACAGGCGTGAGCCACTGTGCCCGCCTGGCCTAATTTTTTTTTTCTTTTTCTTTTTCTTTTTTCTTTTGATATGGAGTCTCACTCTGTCACCAGGCTGGAGTGCAGTGGCACAATCCAGGTTCACTGCAACCTCTGCCTCCCAGGTTCAAGCGATTCTCCTGCCTCAGCCTCCCAAGTAGCTGGGACTACAGGCATGCGCCACCGTGCCCAGCTAATTTTTGTATTTTTAGTAGAGACAGGGTTTCACCATGTTGGCCAGGATGGTCTCGATCTCTTGACCTCATGATCCGCCTGCCTCAGCCTCCTAAAGTGCTGGGATTATAGGCATGAGCCACCGTGCCCTGCCCTAAGTTTTTTCTTAATGATAGAGATGGGGTGTTGCTCTGTTGCCCAGGCTAGTCTCTGACTCCTGGACTCAAGGAGTCCTCCCAGCTTGGCCTCCCAAAGTGCTGGGATTACAGGCATGAGCCTCCACGCCTGTCCAGGGAAACAGTTTCTTAAAAAGTTAAACATACCTACTCTATGATCCAACCATTCCACTTCTAGGTAATGACCCAAGGGAAATAAAAGCATGTGTACTTGGATGTTCATACCAGCTTTGTTTACAATTGCCAAGATGTAGAAACAACCGGAAGGTCCATTAACAAGTGAATGGATGAACAAACTGTGGTGCATCCAGACAATGGAATCCACCTGAGCAGTGGAAAGGAACTACCTACCATGCACACAACAACATGGACACCGATGAATCTCAGAATAATTATGCTAAGTGAAGGGGGCAAGGCCAGTTTTTTTTTAAAAAAACTGCATACTGTATGATTCCATCTTACATAAAATTCTAGAAAATGCCACCTACTCTATAGTGACAGAAGGCAGATCAGTGTTTGCCTGGAGATGTAGGGGGTAAGCAGATAGAGATGGAAGGAGGAGATTACAAAAGAGTATAAGGAAACTTTCTTTTTTCTTTTTGAGACAGGGTCTCCCACTGTCATCCAGGCTGGAGTGCAGTGGTGCCATCACAGCAGACTGCAGGCTCCGTCTCCTGGGTGCAAGTGATCTTCTGGCCTTAGCCCCCTGAGTAGCTGGGCCTTCAGACATGCACCACTACACCCAGCTAATTTTTGTATTATTTATAGAGATGGGGTTTCACCTTGTTGCCCAGGCTGGTCTCAAACTCCTGAGCTTAAGCAATTCTCCCTCCTTGGCCTCCCAAAATGTTGGGATTATGGGTGTGAGCTACTGTGCCTGGCCTGGAAACTTTCTGGGGTGATGAATATGTTCACTGTTTTGATTGTAGTAATGTTTTCATGGATACACACGTACATGCATGCACACACACACACATATATAGACACATATGATCCTATGTGTGTGTATATACATATCAAAACTTATAAAATTGTACATTTCAAATATGTGCAGTTTACTGTATGTCAATTACATCAAAACGAAATTACATCAAAAGGAAGGAAGAAGGATGGAAGGAAGGAAGGAAGAAAAAGTGTTTCAATTTTTTTTTTTTTTTGAGATGGAGTCTCCTTCTGCCACCCAGGCTGGAATGCAGTGGTGTGATCTCAGCTCACTGCAACCTCTGCCTCCTGGGCTCTAATGATTCTCCAGCCTCAGCCTCCTGAGTAGCTGGGACTACAGGCGCCCACCACCACGCCCAGCTAATTCTTGTATTTTCAGTAAAGACAGGGTTTCGCCATGTTGGCCAGGCTGGGCTCGAACTCCTGACCTCAAGTGATCCACCAGCCTCGGCCTCCTAAAGTACTAGGATTACAGGCATGAGCCACCGCGCCCAGCCTACGAGTGTGTTTCACTTTTATGGACAGAAAAAAGGCAATAAGGATAAATTCAAAGGCACACCCACAAAAAAAAGTGTGCTCTTTCACTATATAACAGGTTTGTCTTCTAAATCTCGTCTCCTCTACCTATCACTGCAGAGGGTAAGTGCACCAAGGTGCTCTTTTGTTCAACTTATTTAAGATGATCTATTCCTTTTTCTCCCCCATGTCTTCCCTGAAGAGTATATGAAGTGGGATCCCGCTGAAATGGAGATAAGGTTTCTTCACCTCCCTTGCTCCACAATGGCCCAGCTTCTCCCTGTGGAGGTTACAGGCTGTGAGGAATGTGATGATATGTTTACTTTGGAGCAGACCTTGGCCAATAAATACACTCCCAGCTCAGACCAGAATCAGCCTCATAGGAGATAGGTCCTTCCAAAATAGCTGGAGGTCAGTCCTTCCTCCAAATGCTGGGCTGGCCTTTAATAGTGAGGGGAGGGGAGGGTGAGAGTCAACACAGTGCATTTGTCCTGGGTTTCCCTAGATCCTAAACTAGGAGAGCTGTTGGTGTAGAAGCTCATTGATAAATATCAAGAGAACAATTACAATATGGTTGGCCAGGCTTAATGAAGTATTGGCAGGTCCCCCTATACTTTTAGAGTGATAGGTTCACCATTTTTATTTTAGTACCTTTGTTGGCTTGGATGGGTGACTAGTCACAGGGTCCCAAGTTGGTTAGAACTAGAGGGAATCTACTGGACCAAATGGCTTTCCAGAATGCAAGACTTATCTAGAAATTACAATAATAATCGTAACAACAATTGCCCCATGTACTTTATATCTGTTGCCACATTTAATCTTTTTTTTTTTTTTTTTTTCAAGACAGTCTTGCTCTGTCATCCAGGCTGGAGTGCAGTGGGGTGACCTTGGCTCACTGCAACCTCCGCCTCCCAGGTTCAAGTGATTCTCCTGCCTCAGCCTCCCAAGTAGCTGGGATTACAGGCACGCGCCATCACGCCTAGCTAATTTTTGTATTTTTAGTAGAGACAGGGTTTCACCATGTTGGCCAGGATGGTCTCAAACCTCTTGACCTCAGGTGATCTGCCCACCTCGGCCTCCCAAAGTGCTGGGATTACAGACATGAGCCACTGCGCCTGGCACCACATTTAATATTTACATAACCCCAAGAGCTAGGAACTGAGGCCCAGTGAGATTAAGCAAGCAGTTAATAGGTCTGACTCCAAAGGCCAAGCTCGGAACCACAGCACCACACTACCTACCAGGAAACCATGGGAAGTCCAGGCGTGGTGAGGTACTGGACTCAGATTCAAGTTCAAATCCTTATTTTGCATTGATGAGTTGTGTGGGAATAACAGTAATATTTAGATTACATGGCTGTGCTGAGGTGCTCATGCAGTAATGTCAGTAATGTGTTCTGGGCACAAAACAGGTGACCAAGAAGTGGTAGCTGTCATCATCATCATCATCTTTGTTAAGAAAGATCTTCAGCTGGGTGCAGTGGCTCACGCCTGTAATCCCAGTGCTTTGGGAGGCTGAGGCAGGCAGATCGCTTGAGCCCAGAAGTTCGAGACCAGCCTGAGAAACATGGCAAAACCTTGTCTCTACAAAAAACACAAAAATTAGTCACAGGCATAACGGTGTGAGTCTGTGGTCCCAGCTACTAGGGAGGCTGAGGTGGGAGGTTCACTTGAGCCTGGGAGGACGAGGCTGCAGTTGGTTGTGACTGTGCCACTGCACTCCAACATGGGCAAGAGAGTGAGACCCTGTCTCAAAAAAAGAGAGAGAGAATGAGAGAAAGAAAAGAAAAGAAAAAATAACTCTTCATCCAAATCTACTTCTGGTTTGATCCTACTGAGTCACAGTTACAGACATTCATATGCTTCACCCCCTCCCTTCCTCAAATCCACACTCAAAAGTCCAGGCTAGACACGGTGGCTCTTGCCTGTAATCTCAGCACTTTGGGAGGCCAAGGCGGGAGGATCGCTTGAGCCCACAAGTTCAAGACCAGCCTAGGTAACATGGGGAGACTCCATCTCTATAAAAAGTTTTAAAATTAGCTGGGCATGCAGTGTGTTTCTGTAGCCCCAGCTACTGGGGAGGTGGAGGTGGGAGGACCACTTGAGCCTAGTTCAAGACCAGCCTGGGCAACATAGCAAGATCCCTGTCTCTACAAAAAATTTAAAAATTAGCCAGGCATGGTAGCATGTGCCTGTAGTCCCAGTTACTCAGGAGGCTGAGGTGGGAGGACCACTTGAGCCCAGGAGGTCAAGGCTACAGTGAGCCATGATCGTACCACTGCATTCCAGCCTGGGTGACAGAGTGAGACCCCATCTCTAAAACAAAAAAGTCCTGGGTTGGGCACGGTGGCCCACACCTGTAATCCTAGCACTTTGGGAGGCTGAGGTGGGCAGATTGCCTGAGCTCAGGAGTTCAAGACCAGCCTGAGCAATACAGGTGAAACCCCATCTCTACTAAAATACAAAAAATTAGCTAGACATGGTGGTGGGTGCCTGTAATTCCAGCTACTCGGGAGGCTGAGGCAGGAGAATCACTCGAACCCAAGAGGCAGAGGTTGCAGTGAGCCGAGATCACGCCACTGCACTCTAGCCTGGGTGACAGCCAGACTCCGTCTCCAAAAAAAAAGTCCTGTTCTCTGTGAGGCATACACTGACCATCCCACATAAACTGAAATGCTCTTGTTCCTCCCTTGGCAACCCCCTATCCTCCTTCTCTGCCTTGTTTTTCTCCTTGGTACATATCATTTTCTGGTGTGTAGTCTATCACCTGTATACACTATATACTTTATTTATCTTGTTTATATTCTGCCTTCTCAAATAGCTGTGAAGATACCACTGCCTACAACATCCATGTCATTTGGCAAGTGCTCAGGATATATTGATGTTGAATAAATGAACCCTTGCTTGAAGTTTTAGATTGGAGGTCAGGGTCTACTTCTCTTTAGTCCTGTGACATGAATGAAGTTATTCAACCTCAGGGAACCTCATTTTCCTCAGTGGCTGAAAAAGAGCAATAATATTTTTGTTTCTCATGTCCCTGTTAGAGCCTAAGGGGAAGGCAAGGCCATGCATGGGAAAGAATTACCTCCAAATACTCCAGAGACAGCTACTGAATATCTGCTCCGGCCGGGCGTGGTGGCTCAAGCCTGTAATCCCAGCACTTTGGGAGGCCGAGACGGGCGGATCACGAGGTCAGGAGATCGAGACCATCCTGGCTAACATGGTGAAACCCCGTCTCTACTAAAAAATACAAAAAACTAGCCGGGCGAGGTGGCAGGCGCCTGTAGTCCCAGCTACTCAGGAGGTTGAGGCAGGAGAATGGCGTAAACCCGGGAGGCGGAGCTTGCAGTGAGCTGAGATCCGGCCACTGCACTCCAGCCTGGGCGACAGAGCGAGACTCCGTCTCAAAAAAAAAAAAAAAAAAAAAGAATATCTGCTCCATGCCAGGCAGGATGCCAGGCCCTGGAGGGTGCAGCCTGCAGAAAGCCCCTGCCCTCCAGGAACCTGCAGTCTACCTCAAGAGACAGACATGTCAACAGATACAACGTAACTTGAGTCACGATTCTTTTTTTTTTAATTTTGAGATGGAGTTTTGCTCTTGTTGCCCAGGCTGGAGTGCAATGGCATGACCTCGGCTCACCACAACCTCTGCCTCCTGGGTTCAAGCAATTCTCCTGCCTCAGCCTCCCCAGTAGCTGTGATTACAGGCATGTGCCACCACGCCCGGGCAATTTTGTATTTTTACAAAGGAGAGACAGGGTTTCCCCATGTTGGTTAGGCTGGACTCAAACTCCCGACTTCAGGAGATCCACCCGCCTCAGCCTCCCAAAGTTCTGGGATTACAGGCGTGAGCCACCACGCCCAGCCTGAGTCACAGTTCTGATCTACAGCAATCGTTTAACAAGCTAAGCACTTTGCATGGTCTCATGTAACCCTATATATTAGGTATCACCACCAGCTCTATTTTACAGACAAGGAAACTGCAGCAAGACCTTAAGAAACAAATACTTGAATCCAGGAGGTGGAGGTTGCAGTGAGCCAAGATCACACCACTGCACTATAGCCTGGGTGACAGAGTGAGACTCTGTCTCAAAAAAAAAAAAAAAAAAGAACAAAGACTTACTCCACACCCAGGTATATACCCAAGAAATGAAAATGTATGTGCACACAGAAATTTGTACATGAATGTTTATAGCAACATTATTCATACTAGCCCAAACACAGAAATGACTCAAATGTTCATCAATGGATGAATGGATAAACAAAACATGGTATAGCTATACAATGAAATATTATTCAGTCACAAAAAGGAATGAAGTACTGATACATGCTACAACATGGATGAACCTGAAAAACATTATGCTAAGTGAAAGAAGCCAAACACAAAAAGTCACATATTATGTGATACCTTGAGGGGCCGATATTTTGCTTTCCACAGTGGCAAAGTATGTGGGCTCTGAGACTGGAGATGGCTCTTGAATCTGGGTAGCTCAGCCTCTAAATTGCTGTGTCACCAAGTGATTTAACCTCCCTGTGCCCCAGAGTGCAGAGATCAAGAGGTGAGGGAGCCCAGCATTTTGAGGAAATGAAAGTAATTCAGGCTGACGGAGGATGGGTGGAGTGGAAGAGGTCTTTGGCCTCAAGCCCACGCTCTGAGTCAGTTTCCACATCTGTAAAATGGAAATGGTAACAGTTTCTTCTTCATAGTGCTGGCTGTCATAGGATTAAATGAGTTAAGACTTGCGAAATGCTGAGCACGATGCTTAACACAGAGACAGTGCTCAATAAATGTTGGCAATTTGATATTGTCTTAGTTTGAGTTTCCTCAAAAGCAGACCCAAGTCCAGGATTCAAGTAGAAGTTATTTATTTGGGAAGTGATTCCAAGAAATGCTGGCAAGGGAGGTGGGAGGTGAGGCTGGAAACAGAGGAAGCCCACAAAAGGTGCATTCATGAGTGGGCTGCTCCTGCGGGCAGCTGGAGCTCCACCCTGCAGGGGAACCTAAGGGCCAGATAGAGTGTACCCTCCAAGGCACCTGAAGAATTGGGGTCTGCATTTACCATTAGTCATTGGTTGAGGGCTACTGAGGAGGGGCTGTTAACTCACCACTCTCTGGCCGACCATGTGTGCAAGCACAGCCGGCTCCTGTGATCAGAGAAAGTCATGGCTGCATGGCCAAATGTGGTGGCTCAGGTCTGTAATGCCAGCATTTTGGGAGGCCAAGATGGGCGGATCTCTTGAGGCCAGGAGTTTGAGACCAGCCTGGGCAACATGGTGAAACCCCCTCTCTACAAAAAATACAAAAAATGATCTGGGTGTGGTGGCATGCTCCTGTAGTCCCAGCTACTCGGGGTGCTGAGGCAGGAGGATCGCTTGAGCCTGGGAGGTCGAGGATACAGTGAGCCATGTTCCTGCCACTGCATTCCAGCCTGGGTGACAAAGCAAGACCCTGTCTCAAGAAAGAAAGAAAAGAGAGAGAGAGAAAGAAAGAGAACAGAGAGAAGAAAGAAAGAAAGAAAGAAAGAAAGAAAGAAAGAAAGAAAGAAAGAAAGAAAGAAAGAAAGAAAGAAAGAAAGAAAGAAAGAAAGAAAGAAAGAAAGAAAGAAAGAAAGAAAGAAGGAAAGAAAGGAGGGAGGGAGGGAGGGAGGGAAAGAAATAATGAAAAGAAAAAAAGTCATGGCTGCTGGCAGCTAAGGTCAATGGTGTAGGCTGAAGGGGTATGGGTGGGCATTGAGTGTGCTGCAGACATCACACAGGGCCATCCCCATCCAGAAGCCTTGATCATTGGGACCAGGATCTGGTGACTATAAACAAAGGGACATCCACAGAAGAGTCTGACTCCTTCTGTCTTGGAAATGGGGCCTGAGTCTTCCAGGCCCCTCTGAACAGTTGGGAGAGGCTTTAAACCAGCTTAATTTGCTTTCTCCAGATGTAGGTGTTGTCTAGGGCAGGCCAAAGTGGAGGTGTTAACAGAGTTTGAACAGAGCCCCACTGGTCCAGGTGAGGTTTTCATGGCAGGTGGCTGGGAGGCCGGCTCTGTAGTCCAGCACCTCAGAGCCTGAGAGGAAAACGGTGTCTGTGGACAAATGCTTGGTCGGGGCTAAGCAGCTGAGAACACCAGTCACATCTCTGCTTTGTCCAGGGAAGCAGAAGGGCCATAAAGGGCCATGGGGGGCAAGTGGTGGAGCGCAGGATGGAAGATGACCTTTTAAAAGAACACAAGCGGCTGGGCACGGTGGCTCACGCCTATAATCCCAACACTTTGGGAGGTCGAGGCAGGTGGATCATGAGGTCAAGAGATTGAGACCATCCTGGCCAACACGGTAAAACTCCGTCTCTACTAAAAATACAAAAAAAAAAAAAAAAAAATTAGCTGGGCATGGTGACGCATACCTGTAGTCCCACCTACTCAGGAGGCTGAGGCAGGATAATCGCTTGAACCCGGGAGGCAGAGGTTGCTGTGAGCCAAGATCGCGCCATTGCACTCCAGCTTGGCCAGAGAGCAAGACTCCATCTCAAAAAATAATAATAATAGGCTG
The DNA here is from genome assembly GCF_007565055.1 of Rhinopithecus roxellana. NCBI lineage: Eukaryota > Metazoa > Chordata > Mammalia > Primates > Cercopithecidae > Rhinopithecus > Rhinopithecus roxellana. The sequence continues at coordinate 79,862,253 of NC_044549.1, read as the reverse complement.
GGCGCAGTGGCTCAAGCCTGTAATCCCAGCACTTTGGGAGGCCGAGACGGGCGGATCACGAGGTCAGGAGATCGAGACCATCCTGGCTAACACGGTGAAACCCCATCTCTACTAAAAAAATACAAAAAACTAGCCGGGCGAGGTGGCGGGCACCTGTAGTCCCAGCTACTCGGGAGGCTGAGGCAGGAGAATGGTGTAAACCCTGGAGGCGGAGCTTGCAGTGGGCTGAGATCTGGCCACTGCACTCCAGTCTGGGCGACAGAGCTAGACTCTGTCTCAAAAAAAAAAAAAAAAAATAATAATAATAATAATAATAATAAATAAACAAAAGAACACAGGCCAAGAGACTGTAGTCCTGGGTGGAGGGCAGGGCTGCTTTGGCTTTCTGAGATATTTTGGGCATGAATAATGCTCAGACTGTAGGGTGGACACAAAAAGGGAAGTGGGGAGAGGTCCCCAGAGACAGGGAAAGTCAGCTACCCTGCACAGCCAAAACCTGAAGAGGCCTTACCCACGTCTCCCTGCAGCGGACAGGCAAAGGTCGCTTCTGGTTCAGGAAACCTGCAGGGGCCCCGGGCCCACAGGAATAGGTTTGATTTGGACATGAGGACAGAACTCTGGGGTAGTGCACCCCCCAGCCACCCTGCACCCCCAGCACTTCCCAGTCCTCGCTCTGCTCTACACCCTGGGGGAACCCTGCTGACAGGATGTGGCCAGAGCTGAGAGCCTGAGATTCGGGACAGATCTTGACTTCATTTGAAGTTCCCCAAACAGGTCTTCCTGGAGGGGCTCCTTCCACCCTGGGACCTCCCTGCCCCTATGATAAGTACACATGACTTCATCTGTCTTCTGTGGGGCAGAGGAGGAGAATTCAGTGTCACCTGCCAGTCTCCCTGATCCAGGGGATCCTATGGTCAAGAGCCCATCAGCCTGCGTTCTGGTCCCAGATCTGCTAGCTGTGTGATTTTTTGTTTTGTTTTTGTTTTTTTGAGACAGAATCTCACTATGTCGCCCAGGCTGGAGTGCAGTGCAACAATCTTGGTTCACTGCAGCCTTCACTTCCTGGGTTCAAGCGATTATCAAGTGGATAATCTCCACTTGAGTAGTTGGGATTATAGGTGCACGACATCGCGCCCAGCTAATTTTTGTTTTTTGTTTTTTTTTTTTTTTGAGATGGAGTTTTGCTCTTGTCACCCTGGCTGGAGTGCAGTGGCGTGACCTCAGCTCACCGCAACCTCTGCCTCCTGGGTTCAAGTGATTCTCCTGCCTCAACCTCCCAAGTAACTGGGATTACAGGCATGCGCCACCACACCCGGCTAATTTTGTATTTTTAGTGGAGATGGAATTTCACCATGTTGGTCAGGCTGGTTTTGAACTCCTAACCTCAGGTGATCCGCCCATCTTGGCCTCCCAAAGTCTGGGATTATAGATGAGCCAGCGTGCCCGGCCTAGCTGTGTGCCTTTGCAAGTTATCTAACCTCTGAGCCTCCATCACCTTCCTCTCAGTAAATTGGCTGATCATAATGGTACCTACCTGATGAAATGGTGAGGCCCAAATAAGTTAGTTCCTGCAAAGCACTTACACAGTGCCTGGCACACAGGAAATCACCAACTTCTCTATCTGGTATGTGTTATGCCATTCATCCTGAAAACAGCCCAACTGCACTCACCTTGTACCTTGTATGGTCCCCATCAGATCAAATCATCCTGCTGCGACAGATTACAACATTCTGGTAACTTCTCAGACCCTTCCCTTGAAACTTCCTGTGCCAGGCACTCTTACTGCTCTGCTGTTGTTTTAGAGCACATGGGTGCTCTAAAAATATTCATGTTGAAAGAACTCTTGTTTGACAGGCCACCAAGCTGTGGGTGGAGGGTTTCAGGGACATATACATGGTTCCTAGCAATGGGCAGGGGACATTCAATATGCAGAGTCTAGCCCATGCTACTATGTCTTATCTGCAACGTTTGAGTGCCTTCTGTACATCAGGCCTTGGGCTGGGCACTGGGGAGAGACACAAAAAAGCAAGGAAACTCTCAGCTTTGTCCTTGAGGTGCTCAATTCTGCAGGGAAGATAAATTCACAAATGTCTGGAATACACCATGCATTCTACACAGGGGGCTCAGATCTTTGGGTCAGCCTTATGGCCCTATGTCCTGGCACATGGTGCTCAAGAAATATTCATTAAATCAGGTAGGGTGCAGTGGCTCAAGCCCATAGCCAGCACTTTGGGAGGCTGAGCCGGGCAGATCATGTGGTCAGGAGTTCAAGACCAAATTGGCCAACATGGTGAAACCCTGTCTCTACTAAAAATACAAAAATTAGGCTGGTGTGGTAGCGGGCACCTGTAGTCCCAGCTATTCAGGAGGCTGAGGCAGGAGAATCGCTCAAACCCGGGAGGCGGAGGTTGCAGTGAGCCGAGATTGCACCATTGCACTCCAGACTGGGCTACAAAGCAAAACTCAGTCTCAAAAAAAAAAAAAAAAAAGATATGGCCCAGGCTGGTCATAACTCCTGGACTCAAGTGATCCTCCCACCTCAGCCTCTCAAAGTATTGGGATTATAGGCATGAGCCACCATACCCAGCCTGCATCCTCATCTTTAAAAAGGGCACGATAGGCCGGGCGCGGTGGCTCACGCCTGTAATCCCAGCACTTTGGGAGGCCGAGACGGGCGGATCACGAGGTCAGGAGATCAAGACCATCCTGGCTAACATGGTGAAACCCCGTCTCTACTAAAAATACAAAAAACTAGCCGGGCGACCTGGCGGGCGCCTGTAGTCCCAGCTACTCGGGAGGCTGAGGCAGGAGAATGGCGTAAACCCGGGAGGCGGAGCTTGCAGTGAGCTGAGATCCGGCCACTGCACTCCAGTCTGGGCGACAGAGCGAGACTCCGTCTCAAAAAAAAAAAAAAAAAAAAAAAGGCATGATAGGCCAGGCACAGTGGCTCATGCCTGCAATCTCAGCACTTTGAGAGGCTGAGGTGGGCGGATCACAAGGTTGGGAGTTTGAGACCAGCCTGACCAACATGGTGAAACCCTGTCTCTACTAAAAATACAAAAATACAAAAATTAGCCAGGCATGGTGGCGCATGCCTGTAATCCTAGCTACTTGGGAGGCTGAGGCATGAGAATCGCTTGAACCCGGGAGGTGGGGGTTGCAGTGAGCCAAGATTGTGCTACTACACTCCAGTATGGGCAACAGAGTGAGACTCCATCTCAAAAAAATAAATTTTTTTTAAAACAAAGGGCATGATAATTATTATCTTGCTCAAAGGGCTACTATGGAAATGAAATGAAATCATGACCGCCAGGCGCCAGGCACAGGGTGCAGCTGAGGAAAAGGCTTGGTGGATGGATGCTGGTACTGGTCTGTGAGGCTTTTCTTGCCTCCAGGTGAATACACCTGGAGTGTCTCCTTTTTTCCCCTGAGCCCCCCAAGCCTAGCTCACTCCTGCTTAGCTTGGTCTTTGCCTCCTCCACAAAGCTGCCCTGCTCCCCAGGGTGGGGAAGTACATGGAGATCTCAGGGCACTGCTGGAGCACAGATGTACGCCCCACACCTGGTTAAGTTCTATACCAGACCTTTCACTCCGTGCGGAGGATCTGTTTGTTTTTTTTTTTTTTTTTGAGACGGAGTCTCGCTCTGTCGCCCAGACTGGAGTGCAGTGGCCGGATCTCAGCTCACTGCAAGCTCCGCCTCCCGGGTTCACGCCATTCTCCTGTCTCAGCCTCCCGAGTAGCTGGGACTACAGGCGCCCGCCTCGTCGCCCGGCTAGTTTTTTGTATTTTTTAGTAGAGACGGGGTTTCACCGTATTAGCCAGGATGGTCTCGATCTCCTGACCTCGTGATCCGCCCGTCTCGGCCTCCCAAAGTGCTGGGATTACAGGCTTGAGCCACCGCGCCCGGTCCGTGCGGAGGATCTGTATCCATCTCAACCACAGCCTTATCCCTACCCCTGCCACAGGGTCAGGCACACAATAAACGCTAAGTGAATAAAGAAATAAGCTAGCGGATGGATGGATGGATGGATGGATGGATGGATGGATGGATGGATGGACAGGTACCAGGCTGAGAGACAGCATTCATCCTGCAGGCTGTGAGTAGCACCAGGGTGTGGGGCATTCACAAGTGTGCAGCCTCGAGCCTTACAGTTCAGGCCCAAGGAATCTACATCCTGTCCCTGCCCTGGGTGGGGTGTTTGCTCTACTCTTATTTCCACAAAACAATTAACTGCAAACACCCTCAATCCAGGGAGACAATTCTAGAAAGTCAAACAGCCCTTCCCTCCCTGACCAGGAAAGGATGACAGGGTCTTTTCCACTCATATGTGGTTGGCTTCAGGATCCTGGAAATTGCATTCCCAAAAGCTCACAGTCCTGTCTTTTAGTTTTTCTTTTACATATAAAAGAAAAACTTTCTTTTATACTCACAAGCCTTCCACTTTATCTCAGTGATTTAACGTTTCCTGCGGCCTCTCCTGAAAGATAACTTTCACCTAATTGAAATGATTATGTACTCTGCACTTGATTTTATTGTCATTTGACATCTTACTTTTTCATGATACCAGAAGCTACTTATCTGTGTCACCGCTCCTGGCTGTGGCCAGGCCCTTGCTATACAGAAGGTCATTTACTGACCCATCCCCTCATAGTCAGATATCTGAAACTGGGGTGCTTACAGAGTCTCATAATCCAAGCAGCCCCATGGTTGGGTGCAGAACAGCATGGCCAGGGTACCGCCCTTGTGTAAAAAAGGTGGAGCAAAGTACACATATTTGCCTGTCTGTGCATAAAATACCTTTGGAATGATTCACAAGAAAATGGTACCTTGCTACTTTTGGGGACAAAGATGGGAGGACCTAACACTATGTATGCCTTGGTATTTTTTGCATTTTACCACTAGGATAGGTTTTCTTTTTCTTTGAGACAGAGTCTCACTCTGTCACCAGGCACCATCTCAGCTCACTGCAACCTCTGCCTCCCGGGTTCAAGCGATTCTTCTGCCTCAGCCTCCCAAGTAGCTGGGATTACAGGCGCAAGCCACCGTGCCCAGCTAATTTTTGTATTTCTAGTAGAGGCAGGGTTTCACCATGTTGGCCAGAATGGTCTGGATCTCTTGACCTCGTGATCCGCCCGCCTCTGCCTCCCAAAGTGGTAGGATTATAGGTGTGAGCCACCGCGCCCCGCCAAGTTTTCTTTTTTAAAGGTAATTAACATTTTAAAAATCAAGATTTCCTCCTGGAGGTGAAGCCTGATTCCTGCCCTTCCTTACTTGAGGGTAGGCTAGACTTATTGACTCGCTTCCGAAGAATAGAGTATGGAAAGTGAAAATGAGTGGCTTTCCAGGGGAGAAGCCCAAGGGACACCTCCTTAACCATGTGATAAGGTGAGCCTCGCCAGTGGTACCCTGTGATGTAGAAGACCGCCTCTCAGGATGTGATGAAAGGGACACTTCATATCTGTGCTGTTATTTCTGCCGGGTGTAATTCCAGCTACTTGGGAGGCTCTGGCAGTAGGACTGCTTGAGCCCAGGACATCAAGGCTTCAGTGCAGCCTATGATCATGTCTGTCAATAGCCACTGCACTCCAGCCTGGGCAACATAGCAAGACTCCATCTCTAAAAAATGAAAATATTCCATGCAGGGAACCACATGGCGTTTGATGTCATGTCTCCCCTCCACTCTTTGACAATTTCTCATTGTTTTTCTTTTTTAAAACAAAATTTTGCCCAGGTGTAGTGGCTCACACCTGTAATCTCAGCACTTTAGGAAGCCAAGGTGGGCAGATCACAAGGTCAGGGGGTTGAGACCAGCCTGGCCAACACGGTGAAACCCTGTCCCTATTTTTTTTTTTTTTTTTGAGGCGGAGTCTCGCTCTGTCGCCCAGACTGGAGTGCAGTGGCGCAATCTCTGCTCACTGCAAGCTCCGCCTCCCGGGTTCACGCCATTCTCCTGCCTCAGCCTCCCGAGTAGCTGGGACTATAGGCGCCCGCCACCTCGCCCGGCTAGTTTTTTGTATTTTTAGTAGAGATGGGGTTTCACCATGTTAGCCAGGATGGTCTCGATCTCCTGACCTCGTGATCCACCCGTCTCGGCCTCCCAAAGTGCTGGGATTACAGGCTTGAGCCACCGCGCCCGGCTAACCCTGTCTCTATTAAAAATACAAAAATTAGCCAGGCATGGTGGTGGGCACCTGTAGTCTCAGCTACTTGGGAGGCTGAGGCAGGAGTGTTGCTTGAACGCGGGAGGCAGAGGTTGCAGTGAGCCTAGACTGAGCCATTGCACTCCAGCCTGGGCAACAGAGCAAGACTCTGGCTCAAAAAAAAATTTTTTTTGGCTGGGTGTGGTGGCTCATGCCTGTAATCCCAGCACTTTGGGAGGTCAAGGTGGGTGGATCACCTGAGGTGAGGAGTTCAAGACCAGCCTGGCCAACACGATGAAATCCTGTCTCTACTAAAATACAAAAAAAAAAAAAAAAAATTAGGTTGGGCATGGTTGCTCACACCTGTAATCCCAGCACTTTGGGAGGCTAAGGCGGGTGGATCATGAGGTCAACCAGCCTGACTAACATGGCAAAACCCTATCTCTACTAAAAATACAAAAATTAGCTGGGCGTGGTGGTGCGCACCTACAGTCCCAGCTACTCAGGAGGGTGAGGCAGGAGAATCACTTGAACCTGGGAGGCGGAGGTTGCAGTGAGCCGAGATCTCGCCACTGCACTCCAGCCTGGGGGACAGAGTGAGACTCTGTCAAAAAAAAAAAAAAAAAAAAAAAATTAGCTGCACGTTGTTGTGTGCACCTGTAATCCCATCTACTCGGAGGCTGAGGCAGGAGAATCGCTTGAACCCAGGAGGTGGAGGTTGCAATGAGCCAAGATCATGCCACTGCACTCCAGCCTGGGCGACAAGAGCGAAACTCCATCTCAAAAACAAAATGAAACAAAACAAAAAAACAAAAAAATTTTTTGAGACAGGGTCTCACTCTTTTGTCCAGGCTGGAGTGCAGTGGGACGATCATAGCTCACTGCAGCCTCAAACTGCTGGGCTTGCGATCCTCCCACTTCAGCCTTATAAGTAGCTAGGATTATAGGTGCCCATCACCACGCCCAGCAATTTTTTTTTTAAACAGGAGCTTGTTTTGTTGCCCAGGTGGGACTTCAATTCCTTATTTCAAGTGATCCTCTTGCCTTGGCCTCCCAAAGTGTTGGGATTCCAAGCATGAGCCACGATACCAGGCCTCTCCTTGTTTCATGACTTTGATAGAATTGAGGAGAATTGACCTGGTATCCTATAGAATGTTCCCTACACTGGGTTCATCTGCTGGATCTAATTTTCTCATAAATAGGCCTAATAGCTTTTTTTTTTTTTTTTTTGAGACAGGGTTTTGCTGTGTCACCCAGGCTGATGTGCAGTGGCATGAACACAGCTCACTGCAGCCTTGACCTCCCACCTCAGCCTCCCAAGTAGCTGGGACTACAGTCATGTTTTCATTTTGGTAGAGACAGTCTCACCATTTTGCCCAGGCTGGTCTCAAACTGCTGGGCTCAAGTGATCCTTCCATCTCAATCTCCCAAAGTGCTGGGATTATAGGCGTGAGCCACTGCACCCGACCCAGCCTTACCTTTATGACCCCTTTATGGTTTCTTTCTTTCTTTTTTTTTTTTTTTTGAGATGGAGTCTCGCTCTGTTGCCCAGGCTGGAGTGCAGTGACGTGATTTCGGCTCACTGCAAGCTCCGCCTCCCGGGTTTACGCCATTCTCCTGCCTCAGCCTCCCGAGTAGCTGGGACTACAGGCGCCTGCCACCTCGCCCGGCTAGTTTTTTGTATTTTTTAGTAGAGACGGGGTTTCACCATGTTAGCCAAGATGGTCTCGATCTCCTGACCTCGTGATCCGCCCGTCTCGGCCTCCCAAAGTGCTGGGATTACAGGCTTGAGCCACCGCGCCCGGCCGTTTTTTGTATTTTTAATAGAGACGGGGTTTCACCATGTTAGCCAGGATGGTCTTGATCTCCTGACCTCGTGATCCGCCCGTCTCGGCCTCCCAAAGTGCTGGGATTACAGGCTTGAGCCACCCCTCCCAGCAATGGTTTCTCTTATAAACTACCCACATGTCCTCTAGGAAGGTAGGACAGCAATATGTATAGCTACCAGCAGTGTACCTCCCTGCCTGATTTTTTGTGGTCTCAGACTAACTTCCTTCCAGGCATGGGCATATTTGACGCTGGATTCAACTGCAAAGCCCCATTCCTCTCCCTCACCCTCACCCTCACCCCCAATTTGGTTTTCTGGCTCTACTCACTTCCTGCTAAATCAGCATGCCCATCTTTTATTGTATTTATTGTAATAGCCGTTTCTCATGTTGAAACAGCTCCACCCAACCCTAGACGAACACCAGACCCACAAGAGACCTCTATCAGCAGAACTGCTGGTGAAAATGTGAGGAATGTCTCTGTCCTCCCCTGACTCATCAGACCTCAGGATGACCTTCCTTCCTGTGAGTTCTCTGCATTGACGTTTGCATCATCTGAGCGTTGGCTTTGGATGATGTCTGGGTGCTTTCTGTAGTGGAAATGGCTCTGGGCTGAGGAGGTCTGGAGGCCAGAGCTGGTACCACCTATGCTATTAGCCAGCAAGGTGTCAGCTCAGGGAGGGAATTTCTTTTTCTTTTTCTTTTTATTGAGCTGGAGTCTCGCTCTGTCACCCAGGCTGGAGTGCATGGCGTGATTTCGGCTCACTGCAACCTCCGCCTTCCTGGTTCAAGCATATTCTCCTGTCTCAGCCTCCCGAGTAGCTGGGATTACAGGCGCCCGCCACCATGCCCAGCTAACTTTTGTATTTTTAGTAGGGACGGGGTTTCACCATGTTAGCCAGGCTGGTCTCGAACTCCTGATTTCAGTTGATCCACCCACCTCAGCCTCCCAAACTGCTGGGATTACAGGTGTGAGCCACCACGCCCAGCCAGGAATTTCTTTTCTTTTCCTTTTTAAAATAGAGACAAGGTCTTGGTCTGTTGTCCAGGCTGGAGTGCAGTGGTGCAATCATAGCTCATTGCAGCCTTGAACTCCTGGGCTCTAGTGATTCTCCTGCCTCGGCTTCCCAAAGCACTGGGATTACAGGCATGAGCCACTACACCTGGCCCAGGTGGGGCGTTTCTGAATCTCATTTTGCCCAGCTGTAAAATGGGATGATAAAACGTCTCTCTCACAAAGAACAGCTGAAAGTACTTTGTGACAGGTACAATCAGTTCAAATATGAGACCTCAAACCTTCTATTGAGGGCCTAAGGGCAAGATAAAAAGCAAAGGGGTGAGTGTGGGGTGAGGGTAGTCCAGGGCAGCCCTTCTCAAAATATGCTTTTTTGGGAGTGGAGTGCGGGAGGGTGTGGGATCTCAGACCTTAGCTTTAAAGTTCATGAAAACTTGACATTCTGTGCACTAAGGGCAAGGTCAGCTTTAGGGCTTGTGACCCATGCTCAGCTGTTGCCAAAATTATTTTTAAAAAATGTTGAGACGAGGTCTCGCTCTGTTGCCCTGGCTGGAGTGCAGTGGTGAGATCACAGCTCACTGCAGCATCGACAGCCCAGGCTCAAGCAATCCTCCCACCCACTGCCTCCCAAGGAGCTGGGACCACCAGCAGTATCACCAGGCCCGGTTAATTTGTTTGTTTGTTTGTTTGAGACGGAGTCTTACTCTGTCGCCCAGGCTGGAGTACAGTAGCATGATCTCGGTTCACTGCAAACTCCACCTCCCAGATTCAAGTGATTCTCCTGCCTCACCCTCCCGAGTAGCTAGGATTACAGGCACCCACCACCACGCCCAGCTAATTTTTGTATTTTTAGTAGAGACGGGGGTTTCACCACATTAGCCAGGCTGGCCTTGAACTCCTGACCTCAGGCAATCCGCCTGCCTTGGCCTCACAAAGTGCTGGGATTACAGGCGTGAGCCACCGAGCCCAGACTAATATTTTTATTATTTGTAGAGATGAGGTCTCACTGTATTGCCCAGGCTGATCTCTAACTCCTGGACTCAAGCAGTGCTCCTGTTTCAGCCTCCTAAAATGCTGGAATTACAGGTGTGGGCCACCACACTCAGCTGAAATTCTTCGTAATTTCTGAACAAGGGCCTCACATTTTCATTCTGCACCAGGCAGGTCCTGCTAATGACACTTAGTTTAAGAATGTGAGGGCTGTGGGCCACAGACTGGGATTCATCTGCAGAGGCAGAGAGGAGGCTGTGATTTGGGAGGAGGGCTGAAGCTGGGGCCCCAGGGAAAAAAATCCCTGGGATGGGAGGTGGGCTTTTCAGGAAGTCTTGCAAAACTGGGAGGGAACCTTGCCTTTTAAATTCCTAAGAAACCTTCAGTGAAACTTCCGTTTCTGCGGTGGGGGTGGATGTGGTTTTAGAGGGACAGTGAGTCTGTGTCGGGACTGGGTCCCACTCCATACCTGCAAGGGGAGGAAGGACAGGAGCATGTACTGGGTGTGCCTGGATGCCTGCCACAGGCTGGGCGTATGTATTTACTGTGAGAAGAAAATAAACCAATAAAATAGGCTAAAGGCCTCCTCTAACTCCCCTTGTTGCTGGCTCGAGGCTGAATCTGAACAGGGCAAACTATTATTTCCTTGGTGTGGAGGAGTCCTGATGAGGGAAAGGGAGTCAGGCTGGTGGGACCCAGGAAAGCAGAAGCAGATGAGCTACAAGTCTGCCTTTGTTTGTGGTCCAGGACACAGCCCTCCTGCGCAAGTAACTCACCATCTTCCTGCTCCCAGCTATCACCAGACACCTGCAGACAAGCTCACTGCAAGCTTGGCGTTGTGGTGCTGCGTACAGCTGTCTTCAGCACACAGCGTCAGCACCGTGCTATAAGATCTCCAGCCAGCCTTTGTTTCTTTGCAGTCAGCTTCTCTCATGCAGGCTGCCCTCTGCTTCCTTTGCAACGTATTTTCCTACTTTCTCCAATAAATCTGCCTTTCTTTGCCTACAACTGTCTTGGTAAATTATTTTACCCCCACGCCACTGGCCCAGAGGGCCGTCACTGCCCTTTGACATTTGGGCCTCCAAACTCTGGGACTTTGAGGGGGCAAGGACAATAGCTTCTAGCAGAGAGCTTATTCTGTGGGTCCCTGAGGAAGGGAAATGAGGCTGACAGGAAAAGGAGGTGCTCGGCTCTTGGCCTGGGCCTCAGCCTTGCCTCAATTCCACTTGGAAGCTGACCAGGTGCCCTCCCTGCCCCTGACTTTATCCCAGACACTGCCTCTAAGTGGAGCGCCACCCAGCCCTACCTCTACACCTTTCTCCCCACCTGAAACCACACCCCTCCCAATGCACCAATTCAAGTCCCACCTCCTCTTCAAGGTCCAAGGCTAGACCACGTCCTCCCTGGGTCGTTCTAGCTTTACTCTCTCCTCTGAACACCTACAGCACAACTGACATGACAGTCAATGTCTTGTAGGCCACTGCCTCAGGGTCTCATTGTTTTATGAGGGTCTATGTATTGAGCTCAGAGCTGTTCCTTAAGTGCCATATATAACAGTAAATGGCTACGAGTGTGGGCCCTTGAGTCAGAGACACCTGAGTTCAAATTCCTGGCTGCACCGGTGTGATCTCAAGCACCTTACCCAGCATTCCTGAGCCTCAGTTTCTCCATCTATAGGGTAAGGATGGTGTCATGGGTTTGTTGAGATTATTTATTTTTTATTTATTTTTATTTATTTATTTATTTTTGAGACAGAGTCTTGCTCTGTCACCCAGGCTGGAGTGCAGTGGCGCGATCTCAGCTCACTCCAACCTCTGCCTCCCAGGTTCAGGCGATTCTCCTGCCTCAGCCTCCTGAATAGCAGGGATTACAGGTGTGCGCCACCACACCCGACTGATTTTTGTGTTTTTAGTAGAAACAGGATTTCACCATATTGGCCAAGTTGGTCTCAAACTCCTGTCCTCAAATGATCCTCAGCCTCCCAAAGTGCTGGGATAACAGGCGTGAGCCACTGCACCTGTTTGGATAATTTATAAAGTGAGAGGATAACTTACAGTGGCTGCTGATATCATTATTGCTGTTGTTATTGTTATGAGTGGGAATGGAGGAAGAGGACCCTGAATAGACACAGATAATACAGATAGTTGGAGCTGACACACATGTAGGACTTACCGTGTTCCAGGCCATAAAAGTCATTTCATCTTCATGATACCCCTGTGAAGCTGGCATTGCTATTTCCTCCACTGTGCAGAGGAGGAAACGGAGATACACGGAAGGTTATTAAGTGACTTGCCCAACATCATGCAACCTCTAACATACCTGGTATCTGAACCCATGCAGTCTGGCTTCAAAGCCTGTATTTTGCCCACTAGCTACGTGAGCCCTCAGACCCCACTACTCTGCCCCCTCCCTTGAAAGCCTCGCTGTGGCACTGCTAGTTTCGATGGACCTGGTGATAGGTGCTCCTCTGTCTAAAGAAAAATGCCCAATTGATTTATTTATTTAGAGACTGAGTATCCCTCTGTCACCCAGGCTGGAGTGCAGTGGTGCAATCTTGGCTCACTGCAACCCCCACCTCCTGGGTTCAAGCAATTCTCATGCCTCCGCTTCCGGAGTAGCTGGGATTACAGGCGCTCACCACCATGCCTGGCTAATTTTTTGTTTGTTTTTGAGACACAGTCTCGTTCTGTCACCCAGGCTGGAGTGCAGTGGTGTGATCTCGGCTCACTGCAACCTCCGCCTCCCAGGTTCAAGCGATTCTCCTGCCTCAGCCTCCTAAGTAGCTGGAATTACAGGCACCCGCCACCATCCCTGGCTAATTTTTTCTTTGTATTTTTAGTAGAGATGGTGTTTCACCATGTTGGCCAGGCTGGTTTCGAACTTCTGACCTCAAGTGATTGCCTGCCTCACCCTCTGAAAGTGCTGGGATTACAGGCGTGAGCCACCGCACTGGCCCCCTTTGTCTTTAAATGCTCTTGCTTTCCAGGTAGCTAATATTTGCTGAACAAAAACCATGCCCCCAGAAATTATGCAAAGGATAAAAGTACCTCATTTAATCCTCAAAACAGCCCTATGAGTTAGGTGTCATTGTTATCTCCATTTCCCAGGAAAGGACTGTGCTCAGCTTAAATAACTTGCTCAGGGTGACACAGTAGGAAACGGCAGTGCGGGGACTTGAACCTACGTTTGCACCATTTTCCTTCCCAAATGGAGGCAGACAGGTCCCTTCCTACAGTATGTTCCTGGGGCCAATTCCATTCTTAGCCTGCCTGGAAGCCAGCCCACAAATCGCAGCAGCAAGCTTCAGGAGGCTGGACCTGGGGGTGGCTCGCCATGCTCCTCCGCTCCCCCCGTCCAAGAATGTGATGAGGTCAGAGTGAACCAGCCCCTCGCCCCATCCTCTAACCCACCCCCTTCATCCCACCCAGGGCAGGAAGAGGCAAGCTGTAGCCTCTGGACTTCCGGAAAGCCTGGCTTTCCTGGAAGGCAGGATGAGGAGGGAGCTGCCTAACTTTCCAGTGAGTAGCTGCGGGTGAGTCAGTCTCTGACCTGGATGGGGTGCAGTCCTGCCCCAAGTCAGGGGGCTGAACAAGATGACTCCATGGGCTCCTCCTCTCTGGGCCTGGCCACCTCAATAGCCTGAGACCTGAGAGACGTGGGGGTGGCTTTAGCCATGATGGTGGGGGCACCCCATCAATTTTAGGGGGCCAATCCCTCTCCAACTTTACGGATGTTTTAGATTTTGCATGACTATTCTGCTCAGTCTCACCCCTGCCCCAAATCACCTGAGTAGATATCGGGCTCTATAGACAACTTTGTTAGAATTGGCTGTGTGTGTGTGTGTGTTTTTTTTTTTTTTTGAGACGGAGTCTTGCTCTGTCGCCCAGGCTGGAGTACAGTGGTGCCAACTCAGCTCACTGCCACCTCCACCTCCCAGGTTCAAGCGATTCTCCTGCCTCAGCCTCCTGAGTAGGTGGGATTACAAGCGCCTGCCACCATGCCTGGCTAATTTTTGTATTTTTAGTAGAGACGGGGATTCACCATGTTGTCCAGGCTGGTCTCAAACTCCTGACCTCAGGTGATCCACCCGCCTTGGCCTCTCAAAGTGCTGGGATTACAGGCGTGAGCCACCGCACCAGCCTCCTCTTGGGCTTTTATGGAAGCTCAGCATTCCTTCCCACAGACTATGGGGCAGTACCCTCTCTGGAATGAGGGTCTATGACCCAAGTGAGAAAGGTGGGGGAAGATTGGAATCTTTCCTTGGGGCAGGTGAAAAAGGAGCAGAAGAAGGTCAGAGAGATTGTTTCCTGAGGCCTGTCCCTGAGGCCCAACACACCCAACATTCTAACAAAGGGAAGAATCAGGGGAGAAGAGACGCAAGACTCCAGAAGCATGCCAACATATAAAACCCACATCAGAGGACAAACCGTGCACTTGGTTTCTCAGGACGCCCACTTGGCCCTCTTCCAGGTGTACTTTACTTCCTGTCATTCCCTGCTCTGAAACTTTTTCATAAACTTTCACTCCTGCTCTAAAACTTGCCTCGATCTCTCCTTCTTGCCTTATGCCCCTCAGTCAAATTCCTTCTTCCGAGGAGGCAAGAATTGAGGTTGCTGCAGATCTATATGGATTTTCCACTGCTAACACGAGGAGGTGACACTTGAGAGATGTAGTGGTTTAAATTATGGCTCCCAAAAGATCTGTCTACCAGGATCCTCAGAATGTGACCTTTTTTGGAATAAAGGTCTTTGTAGATGTGATTAACGTAAAGGACTTCAAATTGAGATCATTCTAGATTAGTATGGGTCCTGAATCCAATGGTAAATATCCTTACAACAGACAGAAAAGGAGAAGACCATGTGAAAATAGAGGCAGAGAGCAGAGTTATGAAGCCCCAAGCCAAGCAATGCCAAGGGCTACCAGCAGCCTCCAGAAGCCAGGAGACAGGCAAGGAACAGATTCTCCCTCAGGGTCTGCAGAAGGAACTAACCCCACCAACACCTTGATTTTGGACTTCCGGCCTTCAGAACTGTAAAAGTAGATTTCTGTTGCATTAAACCACCAAATACATGGTAATTTGTTATGGCAGCCCTCGGATGTTAATGCAAGACCTGAACGATGAGAAGAAGCTGGCTCTAGGAGGATCTGGTCATAGAGTCTTCCAGATAGAGGGAACACATGCAAAGGCCCTGAAATTAATTACATCATTGGTTCTCAGCCCTGGCACAAGGTCTCATTCTGTCATTGAGGCTGAAGTGCAGTGACATGATCACGGCTCACTGCAGCCTCTACCTCCCAGGCTCAAGCAATCCTCTTGCCTTGACTCCCCAGTAGCTGGGACTACAGGCATGTGCACCATGCCCAGCTAAGTTTTGTATTTTTTGTAGAGACAAGGTTTCATCATGTTGCCCAGGCTGGTCTCGAACTCCCAGGCTCAAGCTATTCACATACCTCAGTCTCCCAAAGTGCTGGGATTGTGGGCATGAGTCACTGCACCTGGCCCACTGGAAAAATATTTTTCTTTCTTTTCTTCTCTCTTTTTTTTTTTTTTTTGAGACAAGGTCTTACTCTGTTACTCAGGCTGGAGTGCAGTGGCAGGATCTTGGCTCACAGCAACCTCCGCCTCCCAGGTTCAATAGATTCTCATGCCTCAACCTCCCAAGTAGCTGGCACTATAGGTGCCTGTTACCACACCTGACTAATTTTTGTATTTTTAGTAGAGATGATGGGGTTTCGCCATGTTGGCCAAGCTGGTCTTGAACTCCTGAACTCAAGTGATCCACCTGCCTCAGCCTCCCAAAGTGCTGGGATTACAGGCGTGAGCCACCGTGCCCAGCCCAGAAAATTTGTTTAAAAGCTCCTGATGCTCAGCTCTACCCCAGAACAATTGAATTGGAATCTCTGGAAGTGGAGCCCAGGCATTGGTATTTTTTTAAAGCTCCCCAGGTAATTCTAACATACAGATAGGAGTCTACTGCTGAGTTCCCTGATTCACAATCTCCTTAAGGCAAAATCAATTCATTAAAAAACACTATTATGCTAGGTGTGGTGGTTCACGCCTGTAAACACAGCACTTTGGGAGGCAGAGGTGGGCGGATCACCTGAGGTCAGGAGTTTAAAACCAGCCTGGCCAACATGGTAAAACCCCATTTCTACTAAAAATAGAATATTTAGCTGGGCATGGTGGCACACACCTGTAATCCCAGCTACTTGGGAGGCTGAGGAAGAAGAATTGCTTGAACCCAGGAGGCAGAGGTGGCAGTAAGCTGAGATTGCACTACTGCACTGCAGCCTGGGCGACATAGCAAGACTCTGTCTCAAAAAACGAAAACAAAACACTATTAAATTATTTTAAAAAGAGAGAGAGATAGAGTCTTGCTCTGTCACCCAGGCTGGAATACTGTGGTGCACTCTCAGCTCACTGCCACCTTTGCCTCCAGGGCTCAAGTGATCCTCGTGCCTCATCCTCCCAAGTAGCTGGGACCACAGGCCCAGCTAATTTTTGTAAAGATGCGGTTTCGCCATGTTGTCCAGGATGGTCTTGAACTCCTGAGCTCAAGCAATCCACTCCACTTTGGCCTCCCAAAGTGCTGCGATTACAAGCCCAAACCCACTTTCCATTGACAGCACATGGTCACTCCATGTAGCAGGGGTCTGGGAAATACATTCTGGCTGGTGCCCAAGAAGGGGAGACCATGGCTGTTGACGAATACCTAGGGTTCTGCCAGACTATTGCCATTAGAATTGTTTTACAGATGAAGAAACTAAGGCTTGACTAATAAGTGGAGGAGCCAGGGATTGAACCCATGTCTTTCTGACCCAGAGTCACCCACTTACCTGTAGACCCAGAGCCTCATGAGTGGGTGGTGATTCTGGTATACCTGGCATTTGCCCTTTGCCACTTGTGGCTATGTCACATTATTCACACACTGTCCTTTTCCATGGCCCATATTTCCCCTCCAGAGGGTGAAAGGCACAGCCTTCACTCTAATCAAGTCTTTTTTTTTTTTTTTTTTTGAGATGGGGTCTTGCTTTGTCACCCAGGCTGGAGTACAGTGGTACAATCTCGGCTCACTGCAACCTCCACTTCCTGGGTTCAAGTGATTCTCCTGCCTCAGCCTCCCTAGAAGCTAGGACTACAGGCATGTGCTACCATGCCCGGCTAATTTTTGTATTTTTAGTAGAGACAGGGTTTCACCATGTTGGCCAGGCTGGTCTCGAACTCCCAACCTTAGGTGATCCATCTGCCTCGGCCTCCCAAAGTGCTGGGATTACAGGTGAGAGCCACTGTGCTTGGCCTCTAATCAAGTCTTTAATGAGGATCAGTATCGGATAGCAGTGAGGGACAGCATTCATCTGTAATCCATCCCCATCGCCAGAATTTCATTCCTGTCTGTCCTGGGTTTTGTGGGGAGCCTGGAAACCCTCACACTCTGTCTCCTAACGGGAGAGAGCAGAAAGTCCACCCCAGGACCTTATGCAGGGCCCTGGACAGACCCCAAAGATCACCTTGAACCAGCCAGAGAAGAGCAGATGACTGTCAGCAGAATGGAAGCAGTAAACCCTGGGGGTGCTGGAGAGTGGAAGTCAGATGGACCCAGCAGGAGACCCAGTCCTGGGGTCACCTAAAATAGAAATATAAAAAGGGCCAATGTGTAGTATACATTGCCATGGGCCAGGCCCTTTATGTGGGTTGTCTGATTCAACACTCATGACAACCAAGTCAGTGTCATTATATTATCACCCCCATTTCACAGATGGGGAAATGAAAGCACATAAGGAAATAGGCAGTGTTGGGACTTGAGCCCTGACCTGTCTGAGCCAAAACTCTTACATATTCCACGGATTCTACTGCCTCCCTGGGGCTGGGAGCCGGGCCCAGGCAGGCAAGGAGCCAGGAAGACATAAGCGTGCACTGGACGGTCCTGCCTCTGTGAATAACACAGACAACCGCAGGCTGAGGTCGTGGGACTTGCCCGGGTCCTACCTGGTTCTGTGGCCTGGAGAGTCACTCTCTACTGTTAACCCTCTGGCACATGGAGCAACTCGGTTTTTTTGCCCTAGCACTCAAGAGATCAGTGATTGGGAGAGACGTTGGCATGGGGTTCAGGAAACAGGGACCCACATTCTGAACTTCCATATCCCCACCTCACCCCCATCCCAGCCTTCCATCCTTACGGCTCCCAGTTCTCTTTGCGGGCAGTTCTTGGTACACAGTATGTGCTCAATAAATGGATGTGTTAACAAACAAAAGAGGCAGAGCACCATGGCTCATGCCTGTAATCCCAGCTCTTTGGGAGGCTGAGGCAGGAGGATCACTTGAGACCAGGAATTCAAGACCAGGCTGGGCAACATAGCGAGATCCTGTCTCTACAAAATTTTTAAAAATTAGCTAGACACGGTGGTGTGCACCTGTAGTCTCAGCTACTCAGGAAGGAGGCTGAGGCAGGAGGATGGATTAAGCCCAGGAGTTTAAGACTGCAGTGAGCTCTAATTGCACCACTGTACTCCAGCCTAGGTGACAGAAGGAGACCCTGTCTCAAAAAAAAAGAAAAAGAGAGAGAGAGAAGAAAGAAAAGAAAAGAAAAGAAAGACAGAAAGAAAGAGAGAAAGAAAGAAAGGGGAAAAGATATGGTCTTTTTTTTTCAACATTTTATTTATTTATTTATTTATTTTTTAGATGGAGTCTCACTCTGTGGCCCAAGTTGGAGTGCAGTGGCACAATCTCGGCTCACCGCAACCTCCGCCACCTGAGTTCAAGTGATTCTCCTGCCTCAGCCTCCTGAGTAGCTGCGATTACAGGTGCCCACCACTACACCCAGCTAATTTTTGTATTTTTAGTAGAGACTGGGGTTTCACCATGTTGGCAAGGCTGGTCTCGAACTCCTGACCTCAAGTGATCTGCTGCCTCAGCCTCCCAAAGTGCTGGGATTACAGGCGTGAGCCATGGCACCCAGCCCTAAAAAATATCTTGGCTCCCTTATTTCACCATAGTTTTCTTCTTATGTACACGTAGATGGTGTGTTATATGATAAAAGAACTTTCTCAGTGAGAAGAAAAAAAAAATCATCCTAAATGACAAGAGCTTTCTATCAGTCTTTTTCTTTCTTGGTGGCACATAAAATAGCGGTGTGTTCTTGTGAACAATAACATCTTAGAGTCAATGAAACATGGCACGGCATGTCATGAGCACCCAACTACCAAGAATGAGAAGAGCTAACAAGCACTGAGCTCTTCCGGACAAAGCTTTACGTTCACTATTCTAACCAAGAAAATTACACCTGGATGTTATTATTATTCCCATTTTACCAATGGGAAGATTAAGGCACAGAAAGGTCAAGGAACTTCCCCAATGTCACCCAGCCAGTGAAAAGTAGAGCCGAGACCTGACCAGCAGCTGTTGTTCCTGTCATGGCAGGAGTGCCAACCACCAGCCCACCTGCCTTCCACTCAGTGAGTGAACAGAAGTACTGGAGCTATCATTTCCATTTTCTACACCTGGCAGGGGATGATTTTCTTAGTCTGTCAGTGTTTATTGAGCATGTACTGTGTCTGGTGAGGGCTGCTCTCTGATGCCTCGTTGCCATCCCCTCACCTGTGGAGGGCAGAAGGGCACAGGTCCTGGCTGGTTCCTTCCCACCCTTTTATATGGCACGAATCCCTCCAGGAGGATAGAGTCCTCCAAGCCTAATCACCTCCCAAAGGCCTCTCTACTGTTGAACTGGGGTTGCAACATGAATTTTGGAGGGGACATGAACATTTACACCACAGCACCCCCTAAAGCATGCGTCAGGTATCATTGGCTCCATTTTATACAGGAGAAATCCAAGCCCGGAGAGGTTAAGAAATCTGCCTGAGGTCACACAGCTTAGACATAGCAGGGTCAGGATTCTAACCCAGGTCCAGCTGGGGTGGTGGGAAAGACAACGCCAAACATGGAGACCTTGGAAGAAACCACTGGAAGGGGTATGAGGGCATGGCAGGCCCACAGGCCCTCCTCAGAGGAAGAGGTTTGCATGGGTACATTGGCTGGAAAGGAAAAAACCAGGAAGAAGGAGCAGGAAACCGCTGGGGGTTATTGAATGTGCTCCCATCTGCCCCTGCCCTCCCAGTGCCCACTGCCCACATTTCAGCAGAAGATGTTGCAGCAGGTAGCCAGGCAGACATGAGCACAGCAGGAGAGGCCCCCACCGGGAATGTCAGGCGACCACCCCACCATGGTCAGGCAGCTGTCGCTCTAAAATGATAATTGGTTGCAGCCGGCACCAGAGAAAGGCAGTCTCCCAACAGAAACACCTGAACCTGGTGAGCCGCGGCTTCCAGGTAAGATCTCAGGAGTTGGGCGAGTGCGCTCAAGCATGCGCACTAAGAGGCAAAAGATCGGAGTTTGACTGGTGTATGACCTTCCTCTAGGAACCCTTGGCTGGTAAGGGAAAAACGCCTCAAGTGATCATGAATACAACCCCAGTAAACACACTGTGCATGGGGCCCCGGCCAAGCGCTGGCAGGCCACTACGCATGCGGAATGCCAACCTGGAAGACCCCAAGTCAAAGGTCAAAGTGTGCACTCCATCTCTCAAGTCGCCCACTTGGCCCTCTTCCAAGTGTGCTTTACTTCCTTTTGTTCCTGCTCTAAAGCTTTTTAATAAAACTTTCACTCCTGCTCAAAAACTTGCCTTGGTTGGGCTGGGCGCAGTGGCTCACGCCTGTAATCCCAGCACTTTGGCAGGCCAAAGTGGGTGGATCACCTGAGGTCAGGAGTTCGAGACCAGCCTGACCCAACATGGTGAAACCCCGTCTCTACTACAATTAGCTGGGCGTGGTGGTAGGCACCTGTAATCCCAGCTACTCAGGAGGCGGAGGCAGGGGAATCTCTTGAACCCAGGAGGCAGAGGTTGCAGTGAGCCGAGATCATGCCAATGCACTCCAGCCTGGGCAAAAAGAGTAAGCATCTGTCTCAAAAAAGAAAAACAAAAACAAAACCAAAAAACTTGCCTTGGTCTCTCAATCTGCCTTATGCCCCTCGGTGGAATTCTTTCTTCTGAGGTGGCAAGAATGGAGGTTGCTGCAGACCCTTACGGATTCACCATCGCCAGCATACTTCGGTGGCACGTGACTCGGATACATTCTGCTGCTAACAGCACCTGCTTTCTCTGAGTAGCCAGGGTCCTCTCTGCACCACACTGCAGGCCTCATGTGCCCTGGAATTAACGCCCCTCTATCCCAGCAGCTTCCAGTGTGTTCTCTGGTCTGTCGGTCTGGGCAACGCTAAGTTGCATGTTCCAGCCTGTTCCCCAGGGCTCCCCTGTGGGATCAAGCCCCAGCTGCCCACAGTGATAGCCTGCTCGTGAGCACGCCTGCATCAGCTGCCTTCTCTCCCTGTCTCACTTCCCCACTCCTCCTGAGATCTTCATCTCAAAATCTGCTTCTGGGATCACCTAAACCAATAGTTCTTTATTTATTTTAGACTAAGTCTCGCTCTGTCAACCAGGCTGGAGTGCAATGGCGCAATCTCTGCTCACTGCAACCTTCACTTCCCAGGTTAAAGAGATTCTCCTGCCTCGGCCTCCCAAGTAGCTAGGATTACAGGTGCCCGCCACCAGGCCTGGCTAATTTTTGTATTTTTTTTTTTTTTTTTTTTTTGTAGATATAGGGTTTCACCATGTTGGCCAGGCTGGTCTCAAACTCCTGACCTCAGGTGATCTGCCCGCCTCAGCCTCCCAAAGTGCTGGAATTATATGAATGAGCCACCATGCCGGCCCTAAACCAATAGTTCTCAACCACGGCTGATTTTTGTCTCCCAGGGACATGTGGCAAGGCTGGAGACATTTTTGATGATCACAGTGGAAGAGGGAGGAGTTGCTACTGGCTTTTAGTGGGTAGAGGCCAGGGATGCTGCTAAACACCCTACAATGCAGAGGACAGCCCCCCTCAGCAAATAATTATCAGCCCTAAATATCAATAGTGCTGAGGTTCAAAATCCCTGACCTAAACTAAGACACCGAGTGGCTCCTTCTTGGTGATGACCCTCTGGCATCCTTGGCCTGACAAGAATGGCCTAGCAAAGCCTGGGTGTGGAAAGACTGGCTGGGTGAGGAGCTAGCCCCTGGATGGCTGGGGTCTCATGGCTTTTGCCTGCCTCCACCTCTTCCTCTTCCAACTCCACCTAATCCATGTGGGGCTGCTGGCTCGCCCCACAGCAAGATCCACTGAGAGGGTAGGCAGGCTGTGCTGGTTTGGCCAATAGCAAACCCCCTCTCCAGACCATGGTGACTGGTTCAGGGATGGCAGATGACTCAAAATAAACCAATCAGGATTTTCTCTGAGACTTCTCAGCCAGAGACTCTTTCCGTAAGGGCCAAAGCCGGTGAGATGTGAACTTGGGGAATCTAGTAGACGCCTTGGTAGCCATGGAAGGAGCAACATCCAAGCTGACTGATCAGTGCTGAAGGGGCAGAGTCCTGCTGATACGTGGCTCAGCAACATGAGTCAGAAACTTCCCTTTTTTGGAATTGCTTTGCTGTCTTGACTAATAGGGTCTCTCCCACTGGGCTGGGAATTTCCTGTTCTTTTCTCTTATCCCGGAGCACCACACCCTGCTCCCCATTTAAGAGCCTGGAAGAAGAGCCCGCCCAACTGCTCATTTATGAACTCAGGTTACTCACTTAATATCCGGCCGTGGAGAACACCTGATCCAGCCTCTCGTCCCATCACGCAGGTGACGGAACTGTGGCTGGGGAGGAATCATTTCCATCTTGGTAGAATCTCTTGGGCAGTGGTTGGCTCAGGCTCCTTTGAGCACCCGATGTAAGCGCTGCACAGCTCCCAGGGGACTCACAACCCTCCTGAAACCACCCCGTACGGCCTTGTCCTCTCTTTTGACTTTTCAAGGGAGTGAATTATGAATTTTGGACTGGGCTTGAATCCTGATCTGTTGCTTCCTAGCTGAGTGAACCTGAGCAATTTACTTCCTCTCTCTGAGTCTCAGTTTCCTCTTCTGCAAAATGTGGACAGTGATAACAGCCACGATGAGCCCTGAGGGCCGTTGTTACGGGGTGAAGATGAGAGGAGATGGTGTAGGCAAAGCACTCATTCTAGTGTCTTGCACATTTGGGGAATAATATATTCTGGAAGCGTTTTCTGCTTGCAAAGTAAAGAAAGAGGAGACGCCCTGGGGTGAGGAATCCTTCCTCTGTGGCCGGTTGTCAGGAGGTGGGTGTGGAGGCTGGACACACTCCCACGGCTGCCTCCCAGAGGCTGGCCTGTTGGTGATGGGTGGTGCAGGGCCTGGTGTCTGTGGGCTCCCCCAGGCACACCCAGCCCACCACCCTGGTGAATCAACTACACTCCTTAAGCCACAGCAAAACCAAGTCACTTCCTGGCGGCCCCAAACAAAGGCCTAGAACCCACAGTCAAGAAACTGGCCCCTTATCGCTCCTCAAGCCTGATAAGAAGGGCAGGAAGGTCTGAGTCGGCCAGGAGTAGCTCTTGTAGGACTCTCCCCTGGCCTTCTACCTGCACCTTGCCCACCCTGGGGGCTCAGGCCCTCCCCTTCTCATGGCACTCCCACAGGCATGCTGTCCCGTGTGCCTACCATGCAGCCCCTGCACCATCTCCAGAAGAAACCAGTTAAAGACTGCCAGGAGCAGCAGGCCATGAAGTGGGCACTCCTCAGAGCTTATCAGATAGGCAGTGGGCCCCAGGAAGTGGGGCAGGGGACAGAAAAAGAATGAGGAAGGAGGGGCAGAGAAAAGGTGAAAGGAGGGTTGGTGCCACACCCTCCCCTGGAGGCCCCACAAGAAGGAGCTCCAGCTGCAGCCTCCTGGTTGGTCCCCTGTCCTCCCACTCAACACCACTGGGATCTGACCATCCTCCACCCTGCAGCTAGAGCCACTCTTTTTTTTTTTTTTTTTCTTTTTTTTGAGACAGAATCTCGCTCTGTCGCCCAGGTTGGAGTGCAGTGGCGACCACGCCCAGCTGAGCCACCCTCTTTTAAGTCACATCTGCTTGTCCGACCCTTGTTCAGAACTCTACTGCGAGGCTGGGCGCGGTGACTCACGCCTGTAATCCTAGCATTTTTGGGAGGCTGAGGCGGGTAGATCATTTGAGTTCAGGAGTTCGAGACCACCTGGCCAAAATGGTGAAACCCTGTCTCTACTAAAAATACAAAAAAATCAGCCAGGCATGGTGGTGAGTGCCTGTAATCCCAGCTACTACGGAGGCTGAGGCAGCAGAATCGTTTGAACCTGGAAGGTGGGGGTTGTAGTGAGCCAAGATTGTGCCACTGCACTCCAGCCTGGGCAACAGAGCGATACTTCATCCCCACCACCTGACCAGGTGTCTTAGTCTATTGGGGCTGCTATATGACAATAGAACATAAACTGGGAGGCTTACAAACATGGAAATTTATTTCTTACAGTTCTGGAGGCTAGAAATCCAAGACTAAGGTCCCAGCAGATTTTGTGTCTAGTGAGGGCCCTTCCTCACAGGTAGTACCTGCTTGTTACGTCCTCACAGGTGGAAGAGGCCGCTAGCTCTCTGAACATGATAAGGGCACTAATCCCATCCGTGAGGGCTCCACCCTTATGACCTAATCACTTCCCAAAGGACTCACCTTCTAATACCATCTCCTTGGGGCCTAGGGTAGGAATTTTGTGGGGACGCAAATGTTCAGGTTATAGCACCAGATTTTCTTCTTTTCTAATTTTTTTTTTTTTTTTGAGATGGGGTCTTGCTCTCTTGCTCAGACTGAAGTACAGTGACACAATCACAGCTCACTGCAGCCTCAACCTCCCAGGCTGAAGAGATCCTCCCACCTCAGCCTCCTGAGTAGCTGGAACCACAGGTGCACACCACTACACCTGGCCTATATATATATATTTTTTTTTGGGGGGGGGCGCTCACTACAGCCTCCACCTCCTGGGTTCAGGTGATTTTCCTGCCTCAGCCTCCCAAGTAGCAGGGATTACAGGCACATGCCACTGCACCTGGCTAATTTTTGTATATTTAGTAGAGACAGGGTTTCACCATGTTGGCCAGGCTGGTCTTGAGCCCCTGATCCACCCACCTCAGCTGCCCAAAGTGTCAGCTAATTTTTAAAAATTTTTTTATAGAGATGGGGGTCTCACTATGTTGCCCAGACTAATCTCAAACTCCTGGGCTCAAGTGATCCTACTACCTCAGCCTCCAAAATACTGGGACTAGAGGCATGAGCCACCACACTAGGCCAGCAAGTGTTCTTCTGACTCCCAAGGCCTCATTCCTTCCATGCTCCCAAATGGAGCTACTCACAGTCCCTGGGTCACAAACCTCTGGGTCTCTGCTGCTGGGACCTAGAGGAAGGTGAGTCTCAGCACTTGCTGGGAGGGTGGGTGAAGGTTTGCAGGAAGTCTTCCTGGAGGAGTGGCATTTCTGCTGTCCTGACCCAACTGGGAGAGGCAGAAGGAGAGAAAGTCAGGTGATTCCCAAATAAGCCAATTTGCCCAACTTCCACCTGAGCAAGGTGCCTGGCCTCTTTCCTGGCAGTGGGGTCTAGTGGAAAAAGCAGGAAGCTCAGTGCTTACCAGCTACGTTACCTTGAACAAATGTCTCTCTGTGTGTGAGCCTCTGTTTCCTCCTCTGTAAAATGGGCTGAGGCAGCCCATCAGGGCTGCGTACATTTATGCAAAGCATGTAAATGCGCAGCAGGTGCTCCATCCATTCCATCCAAGATGGGAGTTTTCTCCAGGGCAGTGTCTTGGCTGCTTCTTTGGTCTGGGTCAACCAAAGAAAGGGCCAGGATTGGAGAAAACGAAGCTAGGCCAATCTGCATTTTCTACCTGTTCCTGGCTGCGTGTTTGCTCCATATGGCTGGAGGAAGAAAATTATCTGTACAAAGACAGGAAGGCAGAGGTGCTCCCATGGCGAAGACAAAGCTCACAGTGGTGCCTGGTATGACCTGAAGGTCCAATGCACCTTTGGAGCTGGGCACAGAAACCACAGCAGAGACTCCACCACCCTGGCATCCCTCATCTCCTCCAAAAGCATCGGGGTATCACAGATGGGGAAACCAAGGCCCAAAGAGGATATGAATCTGTCCTAGGTCACATAAAGGCCATGACTTCCAATTCAGCTCCCCTTCCTCTTCTTTTTCGAGTTCAGAATCACTGAAGATGTCCTATAAAGTACCTAAAAGACAGTAATCTCTCACTGATTGTGGTTTTAAGAGAATTTATTTTATATACCCAGTCATGCATTGCTTAACAACAAGGATAAATTCTGAGAAATGTGTCATTAGGTGATTTCACCATCGTGTGAACATCATAGAGTGCACTTACACAAACCTAGATGGTCTAGCCTACTACACACCTAGGCTAAATGGTATAGTCTATTGCTCCCAGGCTACCAATCTATATAGCATGTTACTGTACTGGATACTGTAGGCAACTATAACACAATGGTAAGTAATTGTGTATTTAAACATCTAAACATAGAAAAGGTAAAATAAAAATACAGTGTTATAATTTTGTGGGATCACCGTGGCAGGTGAGGTGTGTCATCAACTGAAACTTTGTTTGTTTGTTTTTTAGTAGAGATGGGGTTTCATCATGTCGGCCAGGCTGGTCTTGAACTCCTGACCTCAACTGATCCTCTAGCCTTGGCCTCCCAGAGTGCTGGGATTACAGACATTAGCCACTCCTGACCTCAACTGATCCTCTAGCCTTGGCCTCCCAGAGTGCTGCGATTACAGACATTAGCCACTGTCCTGGCTCCCTTTTTTTTTCTTTTTTGTGGAGACAGGTTTCACTTTTGTTGCCCAGGCTGGAGTGTAGTGGTGCAATCTTGGTTCACTGAAACCTCTGCCTCTCGGATTCAAGTGATTCTCCTGCCTCAGCCTCCCGAGTAGCTGGGATTACAGGTGCCACCATACCTGGCTAATTTTTTGTATTTTTAGTAGAGACGAGGTTTCACCATGTTGCCCAGGGTGGTCTCAAACTCCTGACCTCAAGTGATCTGCTCGCCTTGGCCTCCCAAAGTGTTGGGATTATAGGCATGAGCCACCGTGCCTGGCCTGTTTGTTTTGTTTTGTTTGTTTTTTTGTTTTGTTTTTTGTTTTTTGAGACGGAGTCTCACTGTCTCCCAGGCTGGAGTACAGTGGTATGATGTCAGCTCACTGCAACCTCAGAATCCTGGGTTTAAGCAATTCTTCTGCCTCAGCCTCCCAAGTAGCTGAGATTATAGGCACCTGCCACCATGCCTGGCTAATTTTTGTATTTTTAGTAGAGACAGGGTTTCACCATGTTAGCCAGGCTGGTCTCAAGTGATCCACCTGCCTCAGCCTCCCAAAGTGCTGGGATTACAGGTGTGAACCACCACGCCCAGTCTGAAACATTCTTATATGGCACATAACTGCATATATACATTTTATTTTTTTTAATCTTCATTTTTTGAGACAGCCTCACTCTGTCCCCCAGGCTGGACTGCAGCAGCACGATCTTGGATCACTTGCAATCTCCGCCTCCCAGGTTCAAGCAATTCTCCTGCCTCAGTCTCCCGAGTAACTATGATTACAGGTGCACACCACCACATCCGGCTAATTTTTGTATTTTCAGTAGAGATGGGGTTTCACCATGTTGGCCAGGCTGGTCTGGAATTTCTGAGTTCAAATGATCTGCCCACCTCAGCCTCCTAAAATGCTGGGATTACAGGTGTGAGCCACCGTGCAATCACAGCTAACTACAGCCTTCAAACTCCTGGGCTCAAGCCATTCTCCTGCCTCAGGCCCACAAGCGGCTGGGACACAGGCATTCACCACTACACCCGGCTATACCTTTTGAAAATTTTTTTTGTAGAGTTTTGCCATATTGCCCAGGCTGGTCTGGAACTCCTGGGCTCAAGTGATCCACCCACCTCAGTCTCCCAAAGTTCTGGGATTACAGTTTCTTTTTTTTTTTTTCTTGAGACGGAGTCTCGCTCTATCGCCCAGGCTGGAGTGCAGTGGCCGGATCTCAGCTCACTGCAAGCTCCGCCTCCCGGGTTTACGCCATTCTCCTGCTTCAGCCTCCCGAGTAGCTGGGACTACAGGCGTCCGCCACCTCGCCCGGCTAGTTTTTTGTATTTTTTAGTAGAGACGGGGTTTCACCATGTTAGCCAGGATGGGAGGATTACAGTTTCAATCCACCGTGCCCCAACTATATATGTTTTAAGTAGCTTTATTGAAGAATCATTTGCATGCCATACAATTCACCCATAATAAGTGTATTGTTTAATGAGTTTTAGTAAATTTACACACTAGTGCAACCACCACTACAAACTGGTTTTCAAACATGTCCATTTTGTCATTTGCCCATCTGCAGTCAAACCCAGCTCCAGGCAAATAATGGTAAATCTCCACTCCCTTAAAGAAAAGCAAAACCAAAAACAAACAAACAAACAAACCAGAAAGATGGCTAGGTATGGTGGCTCACACCTATAATCCCAGCACTTTGGGAGGCCAATGTGGGCGGATTACCTGAGGTTAAGAGTTTGAGAGCAGCCTGGACAACATGGTGAAACCCTGTCTCTACAAAAATATAACAACTAGCCAAGTGTGATGGTGGGCACCTGTAGTTCCAGCTACTCAGAAGGCTGAGGCAGAATAATTGCTTGAGCCCTAGAGGTGGAGGTTGCAGTGAGCAGAGATCGTGCTGCTGTAGTCCATCCTGGGTGACAGAGCAAGACTGTCTCAAAAAAATACAGATAAGAAAATAAGTAAAACATATATATACAGTTATGTGCCATATAACAATGTTTCAGGCCGGGCATGGTGGCTTATGCCTGTAATCCCAGCACTTTGGGAGGCCAGGGCAGGTGGATCACTTGAGGCCAGGAGTTCAAGACCAGCCTGGCCAACATGGTGAAATCCCATGGAGACTTCATCTCAAAAAACAAAACAAAACAAAAAGAACCCTTGTTCTCTTTCAGGTTTGAAAAGGGGAAGACTCGAAGGGCAGGGAGGGTGTGTCTGAAAAGGGACCTAGAGAGTCTGGGCCTGACCCCTCCTGGTTCAATGCAGAGCACTCTCAGATGCACTTAGGGTCAGGCTTGGGCAGGGAGTGGCTGCTGCGGTCCCACCAGCCTCTACTTTTATTCTACAGACAATAATGTCAAAAGTAGCTGCAGCAGCAGCAACAGTCGCCACTCAGGGCCTGGCCTGACCATGTGTGGTCCACCCGAGAAGGGAGAAGTCTGGACACAGATGACAGGAGCCCCTCACTTCCCAAAGACCAACATGCCAGGCACTTCCTAAGTGCTGAGAGTCTTGCTCCACCCAGCTGGGATGTGGAAGGCCAGACCTGGTGTCTGCTTAGGCCTCTAACCTCAGGGAGGCCTTCTGTTTCTCACCAGGCCAGCTCTAGTTCTAGCTGGAAAGGCTATTGTTCCCAACTTTTGTTTCTGGGCTTCAAACTGCCCTGTCAAGCTTACCCTGGGTTATTAGCGTTCATAAAGGAAACTGCCACCTGCATCAACTCAAAAGTGACTGAGAAATTACCTTCCAAACTAGACCCAGGATGCGCAGCTAGAAAAGAGCTCATTCACAAAGGCAGGGCAAGTTGGGAAGTGAGGACAGGAGGCGGGGCTGGCCTCTGCCTACAAGTCACCTGGGTATGTGACCATCAGAGACGCTTCCTTTATCCTAATCAGGAACTGCCCTTGCCATGTTTTTTGGGGACTGGAAATTTTCCAGCGTGTCCAGCAGGAACAGCCTTTCTCACCAAAAAAGCAGCAAAGCTGTGTCTGCTGGTGAGAGTGATTCGGATAATCAACTTCATCGTCAGCAGCAAACATTTATTCAGAGCTTCCCATATGCTGCTGTAAGCACTCTCTGATAGGCTGTGTACGATTATCACCCCCATTTCACAGATGAGGTAACTGAGGCCCAAAGAGGTGAAGAAATGTCAGGAGTCACACACAGTGGGGGACAGAGTTGGGAGTTGAATCCTGGATGTTGATTCCAGGGTCTCTATATCCTACACGGTACTGACTTCGGAGGTGGAGATGCCCTGTCTTTCACTGAGCCTTAACCGGCTGACACTACTACATCCCATAATGCCGGGGACAGATCAAAGCTAACAACAACGCTGCCTGTGGCTCTGTTCTTTCCAGCACACCAAATGCCCCTATCAAGCCAGGGGTCTGTGATGCTGAGTAATGAGAAATGAGTTTGGTAATGTAGGTGTTAAAAGTTGAGTTGCATACCCCATAAAAAGATATGTTTAAGTCCTAATTCCCCAGTACCTGGGAATGTGACTTTATTTGGAAATAGAGGCTTTACAGATGTAATCAGGTTAAAATGAGGTCATACTGGATTAAGATGGCTCTAAATCCAATCACTGTTGTCCTTATAAGGAGAGAGAGTTGGAGCCTACAGCTACACAAGGAAGATGGCCATGTGACCACAGAGGCGGAGACTGGAGTGATGCTGCTGCAGGCCAAGAACGCCGAGGACTGCCCGCACCCATCAGGAGCTGGGGGAGAGGCATGGACAGATTCCCTTCAGTGCCTCTCAGAGGAGCCAACCTTTCCAACACCTTGATTTTGGACTTCTGTCCTCATGAACTGCGGAAGGATGGATTTCTGCTGTTCTAAGCCACTTAGTTAGTGGTAATTTCTTATGGCAGCCCTAAAGAACTAAAAGAGCCACTCTTTAAAATCATCTCTTAAACCAGCTTTGTCCTTTTGCTGGTTTCCTCATTAATGAATTAAATCAATCTTTAACATGTGGTCACTCTATACTTGTATGAGACCCCTTCTGAAAATTATACTTTGCTGTAGTGCAGACCCAGAACTGCTATTTCAGCTTACTCTGCCAATTTTCTGGCAAGCAACGTCCTCCACCAGCCATGCCTCTGTCCTAGGCACTGGGAAAATCCAGGCTGAGCCCCCAGCTCCCCCTGGATGGTGGTCCAACCAGAGCTTGGCAGGAGCAAACAGCTTTCACAGCTTGGGATGTTTTTAGCAGCTGGATGGGCAGAGGCAGCCTGGCAACAGAAAGCTGAGAGGTGGAGGGCAAGGGGAAGGGTGACCTTTTCAAACCTAGCCACATTCGAGGAGTGGAGCAGAGAAAACACTCGTAAATCCCTATCTGATGTGCTGGGTGCTGGGGCTCAGTGACACGAAGCAGGCGGCCAAACAGCCCACTGAGGACAGTGAGGTCATCTTGAGGCTGAGTCACTCAGATTGGCAGAGCAGTGTGTGCACAGAGGAAGTCAGTTTCCTTTGCACCAGACAGAGTGGGATTCGTAGGGTGGGCTTCAGGTTCGCCCTTTGATTCCCCAGGCTTCTGGTAGGTGGCTCAGGTTCCAACCTGGTTCCTTTCTCAGGACAGCTTTAGAGCTGAGGCATGTGGTGAGAAGAGGGGAGCAGGGGCACAGCAGCTGGGTTTGAACCTCCTCTCCTTCACTTACTGAACTGCATGATCAGAACCACCAATCTGACCTTCAGTTTCCTTCCTTGCAAAACTACTCCTTTTCCATAAGTGGTAATTTTATATGGGCTTATCATTCTCATAAGGCCTCCATGGGGTCAGGGATGAGAAAGCACAGGGCCTCATATGAAACTGGCACATAAACATTAAAAAAAAAATTACCTCATCTTCAAATGTGACTCCCTTGGCTTTTTTGAGGAAATCATTCTGAGCAGGAGAGTGGAATGCAAAAGCAACTTAAGTAATTTTTTTCCAAAAATGGAAGATATCTTTTTTTTTTTCCTCCATCTCACACTGTTGCCCAGGCTGGAGTGCGGTGGCACGATCTCAGTTCACCACAATACAATCTCCGCCTTCCAGGTTCAAGTGATTCTCCTGCCTCAGCCTCCTGAGTAGCTGGGATTACAGGTGCCCGCCACCACGCCCAGCCTAATTTTTGTATTTTTAGTAGAGACGAAGTTTCACCATGTTGGTCAGGCTGGTCTCGAATTCCTGATCTCAGGTGGTCCACCTGCCTCAGCCTCCCAAAGTGCTGGGATTACAGGCGTGAGCCACTGAGCCCAGCTGAAAATATCTTTTAATTTAAAAAGTTATTTCATTCTGTCAATTCTAAGATGCACATTTTTTTCACATTTCAACATCTCAAAAACGGAGACGTGTCTTTCTAACAGATGACACATTATAGCAGTTTGCTTTCAGGGGAGTACAGAAAATAATTGTCTTTCAATCAATGGCATCTTAGACTGAGGAAACGTGGTCTAAAATGGATATATGTTCATTGTGTAAAGTTTTTCTAATTTTTTTTTTTTTTTTTTTTTTTTTGAGGCAAGGTCTCCCTCTGTGGCCCAGGCTGGAGTGTCGTGGCCCAATCACAGCTCACTGAAATCTCAACTTCCCCAGCTCAAGCGATCCTCTCGCCTCAGCCTCCTGAGTAGCTGGGGCCACAGGTGCACATCACCATGCTCAGCTAATTAAAAAAAATTTTTTTTGTAGAGACGAGGCCTGTGTTGTCCAGGCAGATCTTAAACTCCTGAGCTCAATTGATCCTCCCGCCTCAGCCTCCCAAAGTGCGGATTACAGGCGTAAGCCACGGCACCCAGCCCTGTATAAAGTTGAGACACACAGAAGTATACATAATAAAGACTCCCTGAGTTCAGTTCTCCAGAGAATACCACCACCCTAGAGAAAGTCCACTTTGTGTGCAAGAGCATGCTTCTGTTTTTGTTCTAATTGCCCAGAAACTCTCCTCAGACCAGTCACCCACACCTTCTCCTATTTCTGAGAGCCAAATTAATGCTCAGCTAAGGATAGCAACACATTATAAATTAGGATTTCATGATTAGGCACTTTTCCTACCCCCAGTCCACGTGGCTGGCACCTTTCCGCACTGCCCAGGCCTGTCTGGAGTGGCAGTACAGTGTCCTGTGCTGACCAGAAGGTGTGGGGCTGAGGAATTCAATGATTCAAGCCTTTACATAAGCATACGTGCAGTGCAGTTTGTAGTTTTATTATTTGCAGGTGACAAAAATCAGGGTGGTGTAGGGCCTGAAGGGTTTGGAAAGCTGGAAAGTACTGGGAAATTAGAAAGCTGTGTCTTGCTCAAGAACCGGTTTTG
This sequence comes from Rhinopithecus roxellana, assembly GCF_007565055.1. Lineage (NCBI taxonomy): Eukaryota > Metazoa > Chordata > Mammalia > Primates > Cercopithecidae > Rhinopithecus > Rhinopithecus roxellana. Next base: position 79,829,220 of record NC_044549.1, on the reverse strand, counting down.
TTTCTTGTTTTTGAGATGGGCCCACTCTGTCATCTAGGCTAGAGTGTAGTGGTTCGATCACTGCTCACTGCAGCCTGAGACTCCTGGGTTTAAGTGATCCTCTTGTCTCTCAGCCTCCAGAGAAGCTGGGACTATTGGCATGCACCACCATGCCTGGCTAAGTTTTTAATTTTTTGTAGAGGTTTCACTATCTTGCCCAGGCTGGTATCGAACTCCTGGCCTCCCACCTTGGCCTCACAAAGTGCTGGGATTACAGGAGTGAGCCAACACACCCAGGCTCAAGGACAGTTTTTTTTTTTTTTTTTTAAACCATCATACAATTTAGTAGAACCACTAGCAGCACTATGCTCAGCTCTATGCCAACTTAACCAAACCAGGAAGAAGGCGTACACTTGGCCCACAGGAGGTCAAGGGCTGTGTGAGCTTGTGCCGACTCTGCTGAATAGGTACTAGCTGTCAGGAGCAAAGTGTTGTGAAGGATTCTGAGACCCACATCTTTTCAAGAAGACGGGGTCAATGACTTGTCCAAGGTCATTTGAACCAATCTGGAATGCAGTCGTCTATTGTCAAGCAAATCCAGGGCTCTTTCCCCCATGCCATGTGGTGGCCTTCAGAGGGCCACCCCCATCAGCAACATTAAAAACTCTTCTTTGCCCTGAGTCTACCTCTGTGGCTTCATGTGGATCGCAACTTCAGCAGGAGACTGAGATGAGGGGAAGGGGAAGGAGGCGTGGAAACCCCAGCCTGAGGGACCTCTGGCTATGAATGAGGCTTCTGTCTGCCTGCGCTGTGCGTCTGGAATTTTGTATGAAAACAATGAACTGGAAGGAGGTGAAAGCATGTTCGCAAAAGCAAGGCCACCACAGGCCCCCTCCCTTGCTTATAAAAGACTTGCTTTGTTTCAGGCAAAGCAAAGGAGAAGCTAGGGATATGCTGAGGTTTGGGGGCGCTCAGGTGTTTGAGGTTAACATGCCAGTGACTAGGAGGAGGTGGCCATCAGAAAAATCAGCGGCTCAACCCGAACCTGAGGTTTCGGACTCCTAATCATCTTCACAGCCATGCTCATATTTGTGTAATGCTTTATAGTGTGCAGAATGCTTTCTTGGACATTTTCTCAACAGAGGGAGAGCTTAGGGAGGGACGAAGAGCACCGATTCATGCAGCCTTCTGTCTTGCTGTCTGGGTGACTGTGGTGTGCCCGGCACTGCGGATGCCGTGCTTTGTTCATCACTGTCCTCATCCTTAGGAGTCTGACGGATGGGTACAAGTCCTGGCCTCCCCACCTGCCAGCTTCAGGACCTTGCACAAGTTAATCGCTGTACCAGCTGCAAAAGGGAGAATGACAGTGGCTGCCTGGCAGGGTGGCTGTGAAGGTTAAAGGGGCTCTGGGGGTGAGGGGCCTGGCTTATGACAAGGCCTTAATCGATGGTGGCTATTAGCTGTCATGGCCAGTGAGATGCAAACAGTAAGGCTGGGCACAGTACGGTCTAGCCTGGAAGCATCTGGGTGTGCCTGGATTCATTCCCACCTAGAAAAACGGTATGGTGGTGGGCAGCAGGGGGTTTGGGGGGAGTTACTGCATCGTGTCAGGCAGGCTGTGGACTCCTGGTGGGAGGGGCCCACAGGGCTGGGGAATGCTGGTTAATAGAGTCCAAGGAGCTGTGCGGCTTTCCACTTTAACCACAATATACAAGTACTGAGATGGAATGAGGGTCAGATTGTATCATTCATCTCCTCCATCCCTCCGCTAGGTCCCCATCGCACTCAGAGGAATAGCTACAATCCTCAGAATGACCTGCAAGGTCCTACACAATTGGGTCCCCACTACCTCCCTGACCTCTGCTCCTCCGGTTCTCTTTCTTCCTCTCTCTGCTGGCCACAAGGGCCTCCTTGACCATCCTCAAATATGCCAAGCATGCTGTGGTCTCGGGGCCCTTGCACATGCTGTTCCCACTGCCAGATACGTTCTTCCCCCAGATATTTATTATATAGTTCCCTCATTTCCTTCAGACTTCTGCTCAAACGCCACTTTTTCAAAGAGGCCTTCTTTGACTACTTTATATAAAATACCAACCCGCTGATGGTGGTCCCTATCCACCACACATGCTGAATCTCCCCCAGAGCACTTATCAACCTATGACATATTTAATTTAATTAACTAACTTTGAGATGGAGTCTCGCTCTGTCACCCAGGCTGGAGTACAGTGGTGCAATCTCGACTCACTGCAACCTCCACCTCCTGGCTTCAGTGATTCTCCTGACTCAGCTTCCCGAGTAGCTGGGACTACAGGCACGCAACATGCCCGGCTAATTTTTGTATTTTTAGCAGAGATGGGGTTTCGCCATGTTGTCCAGGCTGGTCTTGAACTCTTGACCTCAAGTGATCCACCCACCTCAGCCTCCCAAAGTGCTGGGATTACACGCATGAGCCACTGTGCCCGGCCCTGTGACATATTTTATAACATATACAAGCTTGTTATCTGTCTCTTTCTCCACTAGAAATGTAAGTTCCATGAGGGCAAGGATTTTGTTTGTTTGAGTGTTAGGACTTAGCACTGTTTGGCATATGCAACAGGTGCTCAAAAAATATTACTGAATGAATCAATTCCTGTTGAGAGAAAACAGCAGGCTGCTATACAGTGGTGTGGTGTGAGTCCTTTTTCATCACCTAGAACTAATATTTGTTAGCAACTGCTTCATGTAAGTATTGACTAAACCCTTTACATGCATTAGCTTATTTAAGCAGGTACTATTATTATTATTATTATTTTTAGATGGAGTCTCACTCTGTTGCTCAAGTTGGAATGCGATGGCATAATCTCAGCTCACTGCAACCTTCACCTCCCAGGTTCAAGCGATTTTCCTGTCTCAGCCTCCTGAGTAGCTAGATTACAGGTGCCTGCCACCACATCTGGCTAATTTTTGTATTTTTAGTAGAGACGGGGTTTCACCATGTTGGTCAGGCTGGTCTCGAACTCCTGACCTCGTGATCCACCCACCTCAGCCTCCCAAAGTGCTGGGATTACAGGCATGACCCAACGCGCCCGGCCCAGGTACTATTATTATCTTGTGTTTGTTGGTTTGTTTGTTTGTTTGTTTGTTTGTTGTTTTAGAGGGAGTCTTACTCTGTTGCCCAGGCTGGAGTGCAATGGCGCAATCTCGGATCACTGCAACCCCGCCTCCTGGGTTCAAGCAATTCTCCTGCCTCAGCTTCTGGAGTAGCTGGGATTACAGGCACACACCACCATGCCTGGCTAATTTTTGTATTTTTAGTAGAGATGGGGTTTCACCATGTAAGCCAAGATGGTCTCGATCTCCTGACCTCATGATCCACCCATCTCGGCCTCCCAAAGTGCTGGGATTACAGGCATGAGCCACCACACCCAGCCTATTTTTTATTTTTTTGAGACAGAGTCTCACTCTGTTGCCCAGGCTGGACTGCAGTGGTACGATCTTGGCTCACTGTAACCTCTGCTTCCTGGGTTCAAGTGATTCTTCTGCTTCAGCCTTCTGAGTAGCTGGGATGACAGGTGCCTGCCACCACGCCTGGCTAATTTTTTTTTTCTTTTTACTTTTTAAATTTTTTCGAGCCAGCGTCTTGCTCTGTTGCCCAGACTGGAGTCCAGTGGCACGATCTCCATATACTGCAACCTCCGCCTCCTGGGTTCAAGTGATTCTCCTGCCTCAGCCTCTCAAGTAGCTAGGGTTACAGGCACGCACCATGTCCAGCTAAGTTTTGTATTTTTAGTAGAGATGAGGTTTCACCATGTTGGCCAGGCTGGTCTTGAACTCCTGACTTCAGGTGATCCACCTGCCTTGGCCTCCCAAAGTGCTGGGATTATAGGTGTGAGCCACCACACTCGGCTGCCTGGCAAATTTTTGTATTTTTTGGTAGAGACAGAATTTCACCATGTTGGCCAGGCTGGTCTCAAACTCCTGACCCCAACTGATCGGCCCCCCAGAGTGCTGGGATTACAGGTGTAAGCCACTATGCCCAGCCTTATCTTGTTTTATTGAAGAGGAAACTGGATCTCAAAGAAGTTAGTTATCTTACTTCAGTTAGTAATGACACAGCCAGCACTGTGTCTAGTCCTGATGACCTGAGTGTGGGCTCTTAGCCATCACACAATGTTCATTCCTGATGGAATCTGAAAGGGTGGATACCAAAACTATAGTAAGTTGACAGGTGATCTGTATCCCTTCTTCACATTTTTCTATACTTATGTTTTTTCCCCAAGAAGCATGTATTAATTTTATATTAGGAAAAAAAGTTGTTCCACCTGTCCATCTATCTACTAGGCATAACCAAAAAAGTGGGGACTTGAGGAAGGTTGCCCACAGCTGTTTTGGGAGCCCCTGAATCCCAGAATCTCTCGGAACTTGGTTAAGAGCAGGAAGGTTTGGGGGACCCCTGGCACAGATGATGATGGCAGGAAGATGATGTCCAGGTAGGATGTTAGGATTGCGACTGTTAGTACAGGCGGCAAGGACTGAGATGGAAGACAAAGCTTCTCTGCAAGTGCAACGGTATGACTTCTTTTCCTTCTGGATTCTTGTATCGCACAGACCGTAAAAATGCCTCAAGGTCTGAGGCTGGCTGGGTTAATTGATGCCACCGTTCCCAAAATGTGTTTGGCTTTGGACCTGTGACAACAATCACATTTTCATCCAGAAACAACAAGCAGACTTTTCTAAGATGGCCCAGCCTCACACTTCTCAGAGTGGGTTTCTGTCCCTGCAGGGTCTAGTTAGGAGGAGATGCTGTGACAACTTCTTGACTAATTCCTTCAGATCCGTAAGATCCCTGTCCCCCCAACCCTCTAGTTGCCAGTAAACACTATATTAGGGCAAGAAACCAGCACTCCTGGTACAAAGTAAAAGCCTAAGAGAATATCCTTCTTCCACGGAAATACACACTAAAGTGTGTAGGCGCAAAGGGACAAAATGAATGAGTTGACATTCTCATAGAGTTCAGGAAAAAATACGCACCTGTGTGTGTAAACACACACACACAGAAAACAAACGAGGTGAGGTGTAAACTGGGAAATCTGGGTGAAGGGCAAATGTGAGTTCCTTGTGCTATTCTTGAAACTCTTCTGCAAATTTAAAATCATATCAAAATAAAAAGTTTCAAAAAGTATATGTATGCCGAATTAAGTGCTCTGAGGAGAAGCTAAGCAAAGGATCCAATTCCTTTTCTTGTGCTGAATCAATGCAGGAACTTGAGAAAATTACGATCACCCCATTCTTCCCATGGTTCACTGTGGACTCTCTTAAGCTTCCCGGTATGGAAAATATCCTGCTCGGAAGAGAGCTTTGATCAGAAAAATGCAATAAATGCCTGGAGCCAGAGATCTGAATCTTTGTAAGGGACTGTAGGAGATAACGCAGAAAGGGAAATTTGAGTACCTCCCCATGGGAAGGCCAAGGCAGGGTCAACATGGAGAAAATCTGAAAGCCTGCAGGACACGCTTTCCAAAGCAGTGGGGGGATGGAGGGTGGCACAGGCAAGTAAGGGACAGCCCTGCTGTTAGGGGCTTATAGTTTAATAGGAGAGAGAAATGACACCAGGCAACTGGGTCATTTGGGGTAGAAAATGCTTAGGGTAAGAGGAGGGTCACAGAAGAAATCCTCCAGGGGCTGAGAGCAGGGAGAGGAATTTCTGACGTAGACTCGGATGAAGATGGAGAGGCAGATACAGAAATGCCCTATACTGTAGCCTCATGATAAATTCTCTTTCTGCTTCAGCCAGCCAGCTGGCTCATCACAATCAGAAGTGTGAATCCTCCCCTGCAGTGGGGGCAGTTTTTGCACAGTGCGGGTGCACACACAGCGGGCTCCCTCTTGCCTCAACCATTTCTTTCACCTGAAATGTCCTCTTTCTGATGTCCTCTCCAAATGCTGCTCTTCCACCAGGCCTAGCTCCAGCCATCATGAAACCACTCATTCACACCTGACTTGTTCCCACCTTCCCCTTGCAGTGCCTTTCTGTTATATCCTCAATAAGCCCAAATCTTTCCGGTCCTTTGAGGCCTGCCTCCAATGTCTCATCCCCTTCCAGTTTCTCAGGCTGCTTTCTGAAGTCATTTAATTCCAAGTCAGTGCAAACCATTGATATAACTTGGTTGTTCAAACTTTTTTTTTCTTTTTTTGAGACAGGGTCTCCTGTTGCCCAGGCTGGAGTGCAGTAGTGTGACCATGGCTCACTGCAGCCTCGACCTCCCAGGCTCAAGTGATTCTCCTGCTTCAGCCGTCCAAGTAGCTGGGACTACAGGCATATGCCACCACACCCAGCTCATTTAAAATTTTTTTGTACAGACAGGGTCTCATTATGTTGCCCAGGCTGATCTAGAACTTCTGGGCTCAAGCCATCCTCCTGCCTCAGCCTCCCAAAGTGCAAGATTACAGGTGTGAGTCACTGCACCCGGCCACATGGGAGACATTCTTGAAAGCCCTGAAGTCACTCGGCATGGAGGGCTAGCTTGTCACATGACAGGGATAGCTGAGGGAGCCAAGCTCATTGGGCCTTATGCCAGCTTGGAGAGGTACATTGCAGAGGAGTCTCATAAAAACAGGAGTTGAGTTCAGGGTAGCACGGCAATTAGAACTAGGACCAAGCAGCTATGAAACACTAGAAAACAGATTTAGGGAACACTTGACATTATGAAATGCTGCCATGTGTGGTGGCATGCTACCAGTTGCAATAGGGAGTCAGATGAAAGTGGGGAAGTTGTATAAAGATTTGCTTTGGCTTAGATCAGACGCTCCTAAATATCCAACCATTAGTGCAAACTCCAGTGGGCTAGGGTGACCTGAGGAAAATAAGGCCATAGCCTTAAAGGTGGTCCATTTCAAGGACTTTTCCTTTCTTGATAATGATCCATATGCAAAGGGCTCTGAAAACCAAGTTTTGTTTTGTTTTGTTTTTTGGTTTGGTATAAAAACTCATTTTGAGGCCGGGCGCGGTGGCTCAAGCCTGTAATCCCAGCACTTTGGGAGGCCGAGGTGGGCGGATCACGAGGTCAGGAGATCAAGACCATCCTGGCTAACACGGTGAAACCCCGTCTCTACTAAAAATACAAAAAACTAGCCGGGCTAGGTGGCGGGCGCCTGTAGTCCCAGCTACTCGGGAGGCTGAGGCAGGAGAATGGCGGGAACCCGGGAGGCGGAGCTTGCAGTGAGCTGAGATCCGGCCACTGCACTCCAGACCAGGAGACAGAGCGAGACTCCGTCTCAAAAAAAAAAAGAAAAAAAAAAAAAAAAAAACTCATTTTGCAGAAAACTCTGACCTGAACTGACATAGTTATTTATAGCCTTTACTTATTCCACTTAGTTGAATATTCAAATTCACTGGAAATTTTACATTTTACTATGAAGTATTCTATTTACCATATTAACCTTTCAAAAATGTAAATACCTTGTAATTCCAACATACATCTGGCCTCCAGGGTTTCATAAGAAACTGTGGATTAGGTGTATCCTAAAAACTAAAAAGCTGTTAGTTTTATTTCATAATCATAAGCTTAACTCTGCAATCCAGTTAGGCATGGAAGGGAATAAGGAAAACATGGAACCCAAAGGGAACCGCAGTGAGAGCACAAAGATTCTAGGATCCTGTGAACAAATGGGGTGGAGGATGCTCTCCTGAGCAACAGAAAGAATGGTCTGGTGGTTAAGATAAAACACAAGTCACACTTATTAGAGCTGTCCACAGTCAGCAATGGTGATCTTCTTGCCGGTCTTGCCATTCCCGGACCCAAAGCGCTCCATGGCCTCCACAATATTCATGCCTTCACCATGCCAAAGGCCACTTGCTTGCCATCCAACCACTCGGTCTTGGCAGGGCACATGAAAAACTGGGAACTATTTGTGTTGGGTCCAGCATTTGCCATGGGCAAGATGCCAGGACCTGTATGCTTCAGGATGAAGTTCTCCTCATCAAATTTCTCCCTATAGATGGACTTGCCACCAGTGCCGTATGGCATGTGAAGTCACCACCCTGACATGCAAACCCAGTAATCATTCTGTGAAAGCAGGAACCCTCATAACCAAATCCTTTCTCTCCAGTGCTCAGAGCATGAAAGTTTTCTGCTGTCTTTGGAATCTTGTCTGCAAACAGCTCAAAGAAGACGTGGCCCAAGGGCTTGCCGTTGACAGCAATGTTGAAGACCATGGTGGGGTTGACCATGGCTGGTAATACGGGGCTCCCAGTGGCAGCAGCATCTGCAAAGCTGGTGCATCCTATTTTGTAAGTACTGTAATGGCCTTTCTTTAATGAAATGGTGAGTTAAGAGCAGCGTTTGGCATGCTTTTTACATTAAAAAGTGTTATAGCTTGGTGATACGGTTTGAATATTGCTTGTCTGTCCCACCAAGAGTCAGGGTGAAACCTGATCCCCAATGTGACAATGTTGGGAGGAGAAGCCTAGTGGGAGGTGTTTGGGTCATGGGGGTGGATCCTTCACGAATGGCTTGGTGCCTTTCTTGCCATAGTGATTGAGTTCTTGCTCTGAGACTGGATTAGTTCTCACAGGAATAAATTAGTTCTGGGGAGAGTGGGTTGTTATGAAGCCAGGGCTGCCTTGGGTTTTACCTCTCTTTAAAGGTGTCTGCTTTCCCTTTGACCTTCTCTGCCATGTTGTGACCTAGCATGTGGCCCTCACCAGAAGCGAGAATATACTGGCACCATGCTCCTTGGACTTTCCAGCCTGCAGAACTGTGAGCTAAATAAACCTCTTTTCTTTACAAATTACTCAGTCCCAGGTAATTTGCTAAAGCAATACAAAATGGACTAAGACACAGTAAAATAAAATATTTGGTAAGTCTAGCTCCAAAATTTCTGGAACAGTTTATTGGTCTGTGAAGTCCTCTAATGCTTTATAATTCTAGGCTTAATTAGACCAGAGGTTGCCAGTTGGTAGCCCCGCTGACTAAACTGGGCCTGCAGGTATATTTTGCTTGCCTCAGATAGGGCCTTCTTACCCCTCTTTAATCTGGAAAATGAAAATAAAGTCCAGTTTCCAGTTTCTTTTTCTTTTCTTTCTTTTTTTTTTTTGAGACAGACTCTTGTTCTGTCAGCCAGGCTGGAGTGCAGTGATGTGATCTTGGCTCACTGCAATCTCTGGCTCCCGGGTTCAAGTGATTCTCCTGCCTTGGCCTCCCAAGCAGCTGGGATCACAGACACACACCACCATGGCTGGCTAATTTTTTATTTTTATTTTTATTTTTGTATTTTTAATGGAGATGGGGTTTCACCATGTTGGCCAGGCTGGTCTCGAACTCCTGACCTCAGGTGATTCGCCCACCTTGGCCTCTCAAAGTGCTGAGATTACAGGCGTGAGCCACTGTGCCCAGCCTGGTTTCCAGTTTCTCTTGAAAATTCAGAAGATATTGGCAACAGACCTGCATGGCATACAATCAACCGGAGCCAAGAGGCAGGTGGCCCCCCCTGCTTTCCAGCTGACCCCTTTCTGCTGACTGGAACACCCAGTATGCGTCACTGCCACTGAACATAGGGCTAGAAAAGACTGCTTTTTTTAGGTGAGGACTGCTGACCATCAGCTCTATATAGGAATGGTGCCCTAGCAGGTAACTCCACACAAAATTAGGAGGCTGCTGCTGCTCTAGGAAAGGCCTGCCCAGAAACCAGCCTGCAGCAGACCCAGGGTACAAGGAAACTAGGAGGTCAAAAACAACTTGTTTGACTCAGTGGGCTCCTTAGCTGATGACAAAGAATTTGCTTGATTAGGAATTCCTGCTGGGTGCGGTAGCTCATGCCTGTGATCCCAGCACTTAAGGAGGCCAAGTGGGGAAGATTTCTTCAGCCCAGGAGTTTGAGAGTGTCAATTTCCTTTGCACGTCATGTTGGGGCTTAAAAAGTTTTGGGCCAGGCACGGTGGCTCATGTTTGTAATGCCAGTGCTTTGGGAGGCAGAAGCAGGAGGATCACTTGAGCCCAGGAGTTCAAGACCAGCCTGGACAACATGGCAAAACCCCATCTCTACAAAAAAAAAAAAAAAAAAAGCCAGTTCTGGTGGTGTGTGCCCATCTCTCTGGGAGGCTGAGGTGGGAGAATCACCTGAGCCTGGGAGGCCGAGGCTGCAGTAAGCCGTGCCACGCCACTGTACTCCAGCCTGTGTGACAGAGTGAGCATTAGCCAGTTCAATGCTGAGGAGTTGGAATGAGAATGGGTATCTAGGTCCACTCCTTGACTTCAATAAAAATGCTACCAAATTCATCCCATTAAGTGTGATGATTGCTGTACATTTTAAAAAACACTTAAACGATTGTAGGAAATTTCAAACATATGCCAAAGCATAACAAATAATATAATAAACTCCCATTTGCCCTTCCCAGCTTTGACAAATGGTGTTATTTTTTTCCATCTACTTGGGATACCTGTGGTGTTTTTCTTTCTTTGTTTTTAGAGATAGGGTCTTGCTCTGTTGCCCAGGCTGGAGTGCAATGGCACCATCACAGCTCACTTGCAGTCTTGATATCCTGGGCTCAAGGGATCTCCTCATCTCAGCCTCCTAAGTAGCTGGGACTACAGGCGTGTACCACCACACTTGACTAATTTTTAAATTTTTAGTTTTGTAGACAGGGTCTTGCTATGTTGCCTAGGCTGGTCTTGAACTCCTGGCCTCAAGAGATCCTCCCACCTTGGCCCCTACTTAGGATACTTTTGAAAGTAAGATATTAAAGACTCCCTATATGATGCTTTAAGCATGTTTATACAGCATGCTTTTTTTTTTTTTTTTTAAAGAGAGCATTTTAGAGCAGTTTTAGGTTCAAAGCAACACTATGTAGAGCCAGCATGCATTTAAAAAGAACCCTGGCTGGGCATGGTGGCTCAGGCCTGAAATCCCAGCAATTTGAGAGGCTGAAGCAGGAGGATTGCTTGAGTTCAGGAGTTTGGGGCCAGCCTGGGCAACATAGGGAGACCCAGTCTCTGCAGAAAATACAATTTTAAAAAATGAGCTGGGCATGGTGGCACGCACCTGCAGTCTCAGCTTCTCAGGAGGCTGAGACAAAGATTGCTTGAGCCTAGGAGTTTGAGGCTGCAGTGAGCTATGGTCGTGTCATTGCACTTCAGCCTAGGTAACAGAGACCACCTCCAAATAAATAGCCCTGACGGAAATCCCTAGTCTTTGTATTTTCAATAATTTATTATTAATCTTATGGACAATGACTTTGGTAACTCTCTAGGATTTCATTTGATTATTGGAAAGCTTAGAGCCAAGTGCAAGGTGGCATGGGGTAATTTTTCCTCCTCAGTCTTGGCCCAATTTTATTTTACTTATTTGGCTCAATTTTATATCCTCTTATTTTACTTTCTTCTCTCCCCCCATCCCCCGATTTAAGCCATGATATTCTGTATTTTATCTAACAGGGTCTCCTTATGTTGCCCAGGCTGGAGTGCAGTGGCATGATCTTGGCTCACTGCAGCCTCAACCTCCTGAGCTCAAGTTATCCTGTTACCTCAGTCTCCCAAGTAGCTGGGACCATGGGTGTGTACCACTGCGCCTGGCTAATTTTAAAATTTTTTGTAGAGATGGGCTCTTGCTATGTTGCCCAGGCTGGTTTTGAACTCAGAGGTTCAGTTATCCTCCTGCCTCAGCCTCCCAAAGTGCTGGGATTACAAGCATAAACCACTGTGCCCAGCCTATTCCACATTTTATATACCTGTGTAGGCCACCTTAAAGCCTTACTGAAACAAGGCAGGCATAAATAAATGCTTATTCCGTATCTTTCTTTTTTTTTTTTTTTTTTTTTTTTTGAGATGGAGTCTTGCTCTGTCACCCAGGCTGGAGTGCAGTGGCCGGATCTCAGCTCACTGCAAGCTCCGCCTCCCGGGTTCCCGCCATTCTCCTGCCTCAGCCTCCCGAGTAGCTGGGACTACAGGCGCCACCACCTCGCCCGGCTAGTTTTTTGTATTTTTTAGTAGAGACGGGGTTTCACCGTGTTAACCAGGATGGTCTTGATCTCCTGACCTCATGATCCGCCCGTCTCGGCCTCCCAAAGTGCTGGGATTACAGGCTTGAGCCACCGCGCCCGGCCTTATTCAGTATCTTTCTATCTACTAATTGGTGAAACCTAGGTTTAGCTTTTCTGATTAAGTGTATGCTTTAAGTAAGTCTAAAATTTGGTATGAAATAAGGTCCTTTTCTGCAGTCAAATTTACATTTGTGGTAACAGTGTTTACTGTCACTAAGTGATTTTATTCCAGACCAGAGAGCACACCATCATACTATCTATGAATGGCCACTGTCAGCAACCAGAAAGTATTGATTCAAGTCCACCTTCAGACTGGGGTTCTGCTCCCTTTCTGCAACAAATACTTATTAAATATCTAAAATGTACTAGGCCAGGCATGGTGGCTCACACTTGTAATCCCAGCACTTTGTGAGGCCGAGGCGGGTGGATCACCTGAAGTCAGGAGTTCGAGACCAGCTTGGCCAACATGGTGAAACTCCGTCTCTCTAAAAATACAAAAAATTAGCCAGGCATGGTGGCACATGCCTGTAATCCCAGATACTCAGAAGGCTGAGGCGCAAGAATTCGCTTGAAGTTGGGAGATGGAGGTTGCAGTGAACCAAGACATCACCATTGCACTCCAGCTGGGGCAAAAAGAGCGAGACTCCATCTCATTAATAATAAATAAATAAATAAATAAATAAATAAATAAATAAATGTTCTAGGAACTGTACTAGGTTTCAGTCATACCAAAGTGAGTAAAGACCCAGTATTTAGTTGCCCTCTGGGAACTCTGGGAATTTACTGTCTCATAGAGAAGACAGAGAAGCAACCAACAATTACAGCCTAGGGAAGGAGGGGTAAGCTATGAGGAGAGGTGCACCTAGCCCAGTGCCCAGTAAAAACTGTCCGGCCAGGAACAGTGGCTCACGCCTGTAATCCCAGCACTTTGGAAGGCTGAGGTAGAAGGATCGCTTGAACCCAGGAGTTTGAGACCAGTCTGAGCAACACAGGGAGACCCTATCTCTATAAAAAAAATACAAAAATTAGCTGGCCATGGTGGCACGTGCCTGTAGTTCCAGCAACTCGGGAGGCTGAGATGGGTGGACTGCTTGAGCCTGGGAGGTCAAGGCTGCAGTGAGCCGTGATTATACCACCGCACTCCAGCCTGGGTGACAGAGTGAGACCCAGTCTCAAAAATCAAAATAAAACAAAACAAAAACAAAAAAAGGAAAGAAGACAAAAAAACCAAAACCAAAACCAAAAAAAAAAAACCCCTGTCCTTATAGCTTTTCTTTTTTTTTTTTTTTTTTTGAGACAGAATTTCACTGTCACCCAGGCTGGAGTGCAATGGTGCGATCTTGGCTCACTGAAACTTCTGCCTCTCAGGTTCAAGCCATTGTCCTGCCTCAGCCTCCTGAGTAGCTGGGATTACAGGCCTATAGCTTTTCAAATAGTGGTTGAAGACACAGTTTTAAGAAAATTATTTACTTTGATCAATTTTGAAAACAATTTCTAAATTTAAATTGTGAGTATGACAGTAATCCTAAGAGATCTCTTGTTTTGGACTTCTTATAACTTTAGAATCAATATTAATGATTTACTGATATTGGGGAATCAATAGATTGGGGAAGGATCTAATTCTTCTGTTTTGTTTTTTTGTTTTTTGATATGGAGTCTCACTCTGTTGTCCAGGCTGGAGTGCAGTGGCACGATCTTGGCTCACTGCAACCTCTGCGTTCTGGGTTCAAGTGACTCTCCTGTCTCAGCCTCCTGAGTAGCTGGGATTACAGGCACATGCCACCATGCCTGGCTAATTTTTTGTATTTTTAGTAGAGACGGGGTTTCACCGTGTTAGCCAGGATGGTCTCAATCTCCTGACCTCGTGATCCACTCGCCTCAGCCTCCCAAAGTGTTGGGATTACAGGTGTGAGCCACTGTGCCTGGCCAGGATGTAATTTATAGAAGTCATTTAGTTTGTCTGTTTTGATACACTTAATTAAAAGAAGCTTATCAACAATTCAAAAATTTCCTACTGGGAAATTAGGTGAAGAACCAGTCTGTCACCTGGCTCTCTTCTGCTGCCTGTTAGTATCCATGCTCTTGGTTATTACCTTCCTCACTATATCATAGTTTGTGTGACCAATAGAATTTTGCAGTGATGGTATATCACTTCAGAGATTAGGTTATGAAAAATATGGTGGCATCCATCCCTCTGCCTTTCTCTTGAATCACTTGCTCTGAGGGAAGCCAGCTGCTTTATCTGAGCAGCCTTTTATGGTGAGGCCCACGTGGTGAGGAACTAAAGATTCCAGTTAACAGCACCTGAATGAGCAAAGAAAATCCTCCAGGCCCAGTCCACAGCTTGACAGCAACTACAGGAGAGACCTCCACCTAGAACCACTCAGCTAAGCTGCTCCTAGATTCCTGACCCTTAGAAACTGTGTAAGACACTAAATATTTGTGTGTTTTTTATTTATTTATTTTTAGATGGAGTCTCGCTCTTGTTGCCCAGGCTGGAGTGCAATGGTGCCATCTCAGCTCACTGCAACCTCCATCTCCCGGGTTCAAGTGATTCTCCTGCCTCAGCCTCCCAAGCAGCTGGAATTATAGGCACCCACCACCACGCCCAGCTAATTTTTGTAGTTTTAGACAGGGTTTCACCATGTTGACCAGGCTGGGCTTGATCTCCTGACCTCAGGTGATCTACCTGGAATTACAGGTAGCTGGAATTACAGGCACCCACCACGCCCAGCTAATTTTTGTATTTTTAGACAGGGTTTCACCATGTTGACCAGGCTGGTCTTGAACTCCTGACCTCAGGTGATCTACCCACCTCGACCTCCCAAAGTGCTGGGATTACAGGTGTGAGCCACCACCCTCAGCCTATTTGCTGTTTTAAACTGCTAAAGTTTTGGGGGTAATCTGTTACATAGCAATGGGTAACTATTTTTTTTTTTTAATTTAAAAAATTATTATTTTAGAGACCCTGTGCAAGCATAGCTCACTGCTGTCTTGAACTCCTGGACTCAAGTGATCCTCCTGCCTTAACCTTCTGAGGAGCTGAGACTACAGGCATGTGCCACTACACCTGGCTACTTTACTTTTAATTTTTTTAGAGATGGAGGTCTCACTATGTTGCCCAGGCTGGTCTCAGACTCCTGGGCTAAAGCGACCCTCCCACTTCGGCCTCCAGAGTTGCTGGGATTTTGAGGACTTTGCTATAACATGAGGCCAGAGAAATAAATGTTTTATTTTATTATTATTTTTTGAGATGGAATCTTGCTCTGTTGCCCAGCCTGGAGTGCAGTGGCGAGATCTCGGTTCACTGCAACCTCCGCCTCCTGGGTTCAAGCAATTCTTCTGCCTCAGTCTCCTGAGTAGCTGGAATTACACCGTGTGCCACTATGTCTGGCTACTTTTTTTTTTTTTTTTTTAAGTAGAGATGAGGTTTGGCCATGTTGGCCAGTCTGGTCTCGAATTCTTGACCTCAGGTGATTCGCCTGCCTCGGCCTCCTAAAGTGCTGGAATTACAGGTGTGAGCCGCTGTGCCTGGCCAATAAGTGTATTTTAGGTATTCAAAGACAGATGACCTAGGCAGAAGGTTCTATTTATTACAGGTGATATCACAGTACTTACTCATCTTCATTGATAAAAAGGGCTATATGCGGGTCGGGCGTGGTGGCTCAAGCCTGTAATCCCAGCACTTTGGGAGGCCGAGACGGGCAGATCACGAGGTCAAGAGATCGAGACCATCCTGGCTAACACGGTGAAACCCCGTCTCTACTAAAATACAAAAAACTAGTCGGGCGAGGTGGCGGGCACCTGTAGTCCCAGCTACTCGGGAGGCTGAGGCAGGAGAGTGGCGTGAACCCGGGAGGCGGAGCTTGCAGTGAGCTGAGATCCGGCCACTGTACTCCAGCCTGGGCGACAGAGACTCCGTCTCAAAAAAAAAAAAGAAAAAAAAAAAAAAAAAAAGGGCTATATGTGCACATAGCACATATGTATTTACCACCTAATTTTGGCAAAAGCATTTAAAATATAGAACTTTATTTGCCAAAGTTGTGTGACTGAATAAACTCTTGCGGATTTTAAAAAAATGTGATTAGGGACATAAAGTGCTAAATTAGAATGCTCAACTTTAAAACTATCCCAAATTTACTGCGTAGAAGAAAATGTAATGAGATCTATAAACACTATTTAAAGAAAATAAGGCCTTGCATGATAGTTCATGCCTATAATCTCAGTACTTTGGCAGAGGGAAGCAGGAGGATCGCTTGAGGCCAGGAGTTCAGGACCAGCCTGATCAACAGAACTAGACCCAGTCTCTAAAAATAAAAAATAAAACAAAAATTTGGTTTAAGATATTCAAAACACATTAACTCTTTGAAGATTAGTTATGAAGTGCAGGAGGAGGGGTAATGGGGGAGGCTAAATAAGCATGGGCTAATTATCTCAGAGCAAGTTTTCAATCCAAAACAAAATGACATAACTATGCAAAGATTACACAGTGAAGTAATTTATGGCAGAAGCCTGAGATTCAAAAAGTTGAAATGGTTGGGATTTTTAGTGCCTTTGCAGCTCCTCCCTTGTTTGCTTGTAGAACCTGCCATGAGGAAGGATCCTCAGTCTAGCAGGAAGGGATCACGCCATTTAAGAGGGAAAAGAGGCCGGGCGCGGTGGCTCAAGCCTGTAATCCCAGCACTTTGGGAGGCCGAGACGGGCGGATCACGAGGTCAGGAGATCGAGACCATCCTGGCTAACACCGTGAAACCCTGTCTCTACTAAAAATACAAAAGAAAAAAAAAAAAACTAGCCGGGCGAGGTGGCAGGCGCCTGTAGTCCCAGCTACTCGGGAGGCTGAGGCGGGAGAATGGCGTAAACCCGGGAGGCGGAGCTTGCAGTGAGCTGAGATCCGGCCACTGCACTCCAGCCTGGGCGACAGAGCGAGACTCCGTCTCAAAAAAAAAAAAAAAAAAAAAAAAAGAGGGAAAAGAATGCTATTCCAAGCAGGCACACCTGCTTCCAATTCTATGTGGAGCACGATGCTGATGGGATAAATGAGTACACAGAGTTTAGGATAAAGAAAAATCCTAGGATGAAATTTCACGAAGTAGAAGTCTGAATCTCTGCTAAATGAAATCTGGCTACCTAGATATTCTCCGGCCAGTTCAAAAGGTGAAAATGACAAGGTGAACAGCCACTGTGAGCAGCAGGAGCACAACCAACAACAGTTTCTCTACTTGTTCTTATCTCCCTCCCCTGGTCCCTTTGCCTTTCTTATTCGTAATGCTCATGATGTCTTTTTCTTTCTTTTTTTGAGACAGAGTTTCGCTCTTGTTGCCCAGGCTGGAGTGCAATGGTGTGATCTCGGCTCACTGCAACCTCTGCCTCCTGGGTTCAAGCAATTCTCCTGCCTCAGCCTCCTGAGTAGCTGGGATTACAGGCGTGTGCCACCACGCCCGGCTAATTTTGTATTTTTAGTAGAGACAAGGTTTCTCCATGTTGGTCAGGCTGGTCTCGAAATCCCAACCTCAGGCGATCTGCCCGCCTCGGCCTCCCAAAGTGCTGTGATTACAAGCGTGAGCCACCGCACCCGGCGTCTTTTTCATAGGCTGTATAGGTTTTAACTCAGTGTCCTTGCATGACAGGGTAACAAATCACATATTTTAAGATTTGGGCTGAAAGGCGCTTAATCTTTAGGAAAAAAAAGGTCCTGCTCAATCTACTGAATGAGCAGGACAATAAACACAAACAAGACATGGCGGACACTTGCAATCCATGCCCCAGCTCGTCAATAGGAGATGCCTATTCAAAGAGCCTGCCTGGCTAAAACACTTTTTCTTGGCTTAAAAAAAAACAAAAAACAGAAAACCTTAGGCCAGGCACAGTGGCTCACGCCTCTAATCCCAGCACTTTGGGAGGCTGAGGCAGGCGGATCACGAGGTCAGGAGATGGAGACCATCCTGGCCAAGATGGTGAAACCTGTCTCTACTAAAATACAAAAAATTAGCTGGTCGTGGTGGTGGGCCTGTAGTCCCAGCTACTCAGGAGGCTGAGGCAGGAGAATCCCTTGAACCCGGGAGGCAGAGATTGCAGTGAGCCGAGTTGGCACCACTGCACTTCAGCCTGGAGACAGAGTGAGACTCTGTCTCACAAAAAAAAAAAAAAAAAAAAAAAAAAAAAAAAAAAAAAAATTCACTAGTTACCTGTTACTCACAAGTTACAGTTCAAACCATTTAACAGGGAAAAATTCCAGGAGAGTATACACAAAGCCTTAAAAATGCTTCCCAGTCATAATGCCCTTTTAAAGAAAATCAAGATCAGATCTTAATGGTTTTCAATGACATGTGCTTCAAGAGAAACCAGACCTGTTCCTCAGACGATCTAGAAGGGAAACTTACCTTTGGCTCTGTAGCCAGATATCCCCAGGTTGGAAGGTTGAGTGGTTGAAGGTCAGAGGAAATGCACCCAATGCTTCTATGGTTCCATAGGCTCCAGTGTCTTCTTCCATTACACTGTATTTTAATTGCCAGCTTCCTTGCCTATATTTCACCCCCACACCAAAAGCTCTATGAAGATAGGGACTGAGTGTTGTCAGGATCTGGCACAGCGCCTCATATCAGACACTCAGTACGTATTTGTTAAATGAATGTATATGAAACCACTGAAACCTGGAGACACAATATAGAGTAGCAGAAAAAGAAACAGGCCAGGCGTCGTGGCTCATCCCTGTAATCCCAGCACTTTGGGAGGCTGAGGCAGGTGGGTCACCTGAAGTCAGGAGTTTAAGACCAGTCAGAGCAACATGGAGAAACCCCGTCTCTATAAAAATACAAAATTAGCAGAGTGTGGTGGTACATGCTTGTATACCCAGCTACTTGGGAGGCTGAGGCAGGAGAATCGCTTGAACCTGGGAGGCAGAGGTTGTGGTGAGCTGAGATTGCACCATTGTACTCCAGCTTGGGCAACAAGAGTGGAACTCCGTCTCAAAAAAAAAAAAAGAGAAACATCTTGGTTCTCAACTTTATTAATGATTCCGAGTAAAAAATTTTCTGGATTTTTTTCCTGGATAAACAAAAAGATGGGATAGGATTGTTAAGGGTTTCTCCAGCATTATAATTCTATGACTAATATGTACAAAGGTTTTTAAAATTATAAGACTGACTGTTGAGTGAACACACCAGAATTCCTCAGTGTAAATGAACATTAGCCCCTTTAAAGGTGGGGGTGGGTACTCTCACAAGTTAATTACTCATTCAACTATGAAAGCCAATTTGGAACATTTTTGTAGCTTAAAAAATTTATACAAGCAACACGTATTTATTAATTACTAAAAATAAATTAGAAATCACAAAAGGGAGGCTGAGGGGAACAATAGCTTGAGTCCAGAAGGTTCGAAACCAGCCTGGGCAACATGGGGAAACTGAATCTCTACAAAAAAAATACAAAAATTAGCTGGGTGCGGTGGTACATGCCTATAGTCCCAGCTACTTGGGAGGCTGTGATAGGAGGACTGCTTGAGCCCAGGAGGCGGAGGTTGCAGTGAGCCGAGATTCATGCCACTGCACTCCAGCCTGGGCAACAGTATGAGACTCTGTCTCAGAAAAAGAAAAAAAAAAAAGAAAAGAAAAGAAAAGAAAATCATAAAGGTGGAAGGGAATTTAAATTTATACACAATCATACAAAGACAACCACTACCACCAGTCTGGGTATAAATCCTCCTAAGTTCTCCTGTTATAAATATACGTTGTATGTTTACATTTCTTTTCCTCTGTAAAACCAGGGTTATTTTACACTGGTAACCTCTTTCTTTTACTTAATATAGTATGAGTATCTTTCCACATACTTTGTAACCACAGTAATTTATAGAGTGGTAATATTAATTTATTTAAACAATGACCCACTTAGGTTGTTTATCTGTCACTATAAAAATGCAGCACTACATGTCCTAGTACATTTTTATGCACATAATTATGTTTTCAAAATAATTATCCAGAAGTGAACTTTTGGGAGCAAGGCTGCATTTTTTTTTTTTTTTTTTTTGAGACGGAGTCTCGCTCTGTCACCCAGGCTGGAGTGCAGTGGCCAAATCTCAGCTCACTGCAAGCTCCGCCTCCCGGGTTTACGCCAATCTCCTGCCTCAGCCTCCCGAGTAGCTGGGACTACAGGCGCCCGCCACCTCACCCGGCTAGCTTTTTTTGTATTTTTTAGTAGAGACGGGGTTTCACCGTGTTAGCCAGGATGGTCTCGATCTCCTGACCTCGTGATCCGCCCGTCTCGGCCTCCCAAAGTGCTGGGATTACAGGCTTGAGCCACTGCGCCCGGCCAAGGCTGCATTTTTTTTTTTCGAGATGCGAGTTTCACTCTTGTCACCCAACGGTGCGACGAGTGTCGCAGTGGTGCGATCTTGGCTCACTGCAACCTTTGCCTCACAGGTTCAAGCAATTCTCCTGCCTCAGCCTCCTGAGTAGCTGGAATTACACGCACCCATCACCACGCCTGGTTAATTTTTGTATTAATTTTTGTATCTGCAGCCAAGGCTGCAGTTTTAACTCAGTTGATTTGTATGCAGTTTTTTCTCTTTCGTGGCAGACTCCCATCCTTTTGATGGTAGATAAATAGTCACTGGAAGCAGCCAAGAGTCACCAGACTTTGGTCAAGTGTAGTGATTAAAGTGAGAGATCACGTAGGCAATACTAGTTTTCGTCGAAAGCCTCTGACTATAGGGCAATGTGAATGGTTTTCACATGTGACTCAAAGTGGCTCTAAAGGCAATAACGACAGGAATTCCAAAACCATTGTGGGCAACTGGTTCATCTTCAAACCAAGCATATTACTTCCAAAAGAGTGAACTATGAAGGCAACACACAGAGCTAGGTGATAATGCTTTCTCATGAAAAAAAAATATATATGTATCTCACATATATCTCATTCACACACAGAAATTCTGAATGGTTGAGTCAATCAATTCATTTAATTAAAGTAGATGTACTGGCTTACCTAAAACTTTAATATTTGTAATATTTTTTCAGTATGACATTCTCATAAAAACTTATTCACCACTTGAATGGTACTTCACATACATTATCTTTTTAATGTTCACACTACTACCACAAATGTAAGTATTATTGTCCCCATGTTATAAATGAGAAAATGGAGACTCAGAGAAAATGTGATTTGTGCAAGGCAACAACAGCTGATAAAACCAAGATGCCAATACAGATCTGTTTTGCTTCAAACACCACGTTCTTTTTATTTTCTGACCCTGCCATGTAGCACCTTTGAATAATTCTTAAATGTATCATTATAGGGTTGTTCAATTTTTAGCTGCAATGCTTAATATTTCTTAATGACTCTATTATTACTAGTGAATAATCCTACCCTTTATTTAACCTGGAAGTGAGCTGAACAAAGCTGAAGGTATTGCTTATGAACAGACTTACTTATATTCTTGAGGAAAACTGGAAGTAACTACAAAAAGCCATTTATTCCACTTGAATGAAGTAAATATTGATACTAGACCTTACATTTAAAGAGACCAGTCTAGCAAGTGACTCTCATTTTAACAATAACCATATTAAAAGAGAAAAAAAATAGGGCAGTAAGTTAAATAAAAGGCAAATAAAACTTGGAGGAAACAGCTAAGTGTTTTCTTTTAAACCCCGAAGAATACCAAATGTATGTTATGTTGCATAAAGAGTCATTTCAAGAGAAGACTATTAACAACCCAATAGTAGAGTCAGCATTAAGAACTTCAATGATATTCAACTCAAACATGCATAGGGAGAGTAAAGTTATTTTATTAAATCATGCACATCACGTATGTTAGTGCAAATAGTTTAATCTGTACTCCAGAAATTCTATTGTAGTTTATATCTTTACAAAATAGATTTAAAACAATTATTTACTTTAAAAAATGTAATTCTGAAGTTAAGCATTTCAGAACAATATTTGCAATAACCTATATACAAGAGGTACTGGGTACCACTGGCATATTAGCATTCTGTGGTGGAGTGGCTTCCTGCAACAGAAAATGATGAAATGAACTATATGACAGTATTTTCTACAAGTCATTTGTGACTAATTCCTCCATAAATCTAGTGATCCTCCCAACAGCAATCCCAAATAGCTTAAAATATAACCTTTAAAGTATAAACAGTGACTGCCAAACATCACAAGGCAAATTATACCCTAAACTCCTATTTCAATATTTGACTAGACCTGTGGATTGCCACAGAACATTCAAGCCAATTCACTGACATTCCCTCCCGGTCTTCACTGACTGAAAAATTTAACTATGTGATATTTTAGGATATTCTAAGACCTAAATAAACTTTATTGACATAACTATGATGCCGCACAAAACCATGGCTAAACTTTCACTTGTGTTTTAAATTTATAACATCAAGCAGTGTTTTTAGGTGCTTCATTGTGCATAGAACACTATATCTTGGGAATAGTGCATTTCATTAACAGAAAGTCCCAATTAACAACAATAAAAAGAAAATAACCATTTGCATACCCAACCAGGAAATCTGTTGGTAGGTACAACAGCTCACCCTGAACATGAATTAGCTCTGACACATCATAAACCAAATTAGGTCAATACAAGCTTATCTAAAGAGATATTAATACTTTCTTCAATTAAACATGCTTGGAGGAATAGATGACAGAAAAAAAAAAATCATGCTTCCTAAAATGCTGTATATGAGAAAGTAACTTGGCTTTTAAAGAAAAATATCTCTTTAAATACATGAGGTTTAATAAATTACATTCCAATTGACTCAACAGTTTGGTTGACTGCACTGAAATTGTATAATTACTACGTTTTTGCTCCCAGAAATTCTTCAGTTTGCTCAAGAAAATACACACTCTCATGGAAAGTTTTTTAAAGTTGATGTCCTCCACATCTTCAAGTCACATTAAGGCTGAACAAGCGTGCACATATTCCCCAAATTATCACCATAACAGTTTATTTTCCAAATGTATTTTTCCTTAAAAAAAAAAAATCTATGCAAATAGTTGTCTCTAAGTCTTGTTCCCAATAGCTCAGTGGTTTTATGAGTAAAAATGGCGTAAATATGTAAAAAATATATATATATGTGTATATATTTCAAACTGATAGGCACTGAGCACACAGGGCCTCTCTTCCCATGTATGTACTGGTTGTTTGGTTTGGGTAGTTATCGAATTGGAAAAATGAATTATCTGGCCATCAGAATTCAGAGTAAAATACTCATAAATTTAATGTTATAAATAATCTGGTGTACCAAGAAGCCTACTTTAGGCCACCATAATATTCAGAATCTCAACATACTAATTTAAAAATTACATGAAAAATTGCAAGCAAATTATTGCTTACAGTAGAATAAAGTCACAATTTTATATCTTCTTTATAGACAGACACATTTTATATAATTTAAAGCAATGACCCTACAGCTGTATTCTTGTACTTCTGCTGTTTTAAGAGGTAAAGAGGAAGAAAATGGTTCTGTTTGTCCCCAGCATGAGTGTGATGCCAGCTTCTAGAGGGAGGACGGTGTACGGACTCAAGGAACGCTCTCATGGAGAAGCTCTGGCCAGACCTGGCACGTACAGCACGATGGCTGTTACTGCAACCAGGGCAGCCAACATGGGCATCCAGGGCCAGGGTTTCTGTGTGGAAAGAAACCAAGAGTCAATATCACATTCTCCCCTCTGTTTTCATACCTATTAACCCCTTGGTTCCAGAGAGTCCTGAATACTTAACAGAATATTGGAAAAATCTTATTTTTGCATCATAAACATAAAGTTTGAAAAGAAAAAAAAAAGTGAGGGAGTACAGGTATGAGGAGAGCCATAATAGCGGGACCACCAATTTGGAAGTCTAATACATCCCAAGAAAGTCCTGGGAAGTTTTCAACTTTGTTACAGTTGAAACCTAATAGTGACTTCTAAGAAAATTTGTGGGCTCTGCCTATTTACTCTGGTATCCATATATTCCAATATAACTGATGTATATAGACACCTGTAGTATGTTTCTGCTCAAAATGTTTATTTATTGATAAGAACCAGACTCACATGTTGGGATATTTTATGCAAGGGGATAGTGGCTAAGGTGATAATGGTCTAGGCTTTGGTTCTCGAACTTGAAACCTCAGAAGACAAAATCAAAGAGGGTTCAAGATGGAGAAGTAACATTAGGGATCCTGCCTGTCTGACAATTCTGGTAAAGACTGTTCAGTATAATAAAGCCACATGATCACCTCATATGCTCTAATAACATGCATGCCAGTTAGAGATAAGCATGGATGGGCTGTTGCCTGCTAGCTTTGAGAGGGCTTTATAAGATCAACTTGCTTTGATTGAGACTTGTATTCTTACTTGTATTCCAGGAGTATTATTGAGAAAAACTGGTTTTTAAAGAAATATTCTGATGTTGCGGTCAGGGCTCAGAAAGAAACAGGATACATTTATATCCTTGCAAGTACACAATGGGGTTGAGATTGTGAGCCAATGGTTCATTATGTTAATCTCATTCTTTTTCATCTTCATAGGCATAGTATAAACAGGCAAAGGGTTGAAACAAAGAAAATCTACACTATGAAAAGGAATAGGATAAGGAGGAAGGGGAAGAAAGCTGGCTGAAATTTTCAAGGAGGCAAACTCTTCATTTCTCATTCAAATCTGATTAAACACATAATTGGAAAGAGGGTACTAATATTGCAGAAATTCATAGTGTACTCCAGTTTGCTAGAGATAAAGACTCAGTTAATGGAAGCATATTAACAACTGGTTAGGTTGGAATTAACTCATGGTTAGCATTACTACAAAGTAAACAAGACAAAAAGTTACAGGATTAGTTGACTGTTCAGTTCATTGGTATGACACAAATACATGGCATACTAAATGAAGGGTTTGCTTCAGGTAACAAAATACCTGTGTGTTCTTGCCATGCACTATATTACAAATATGGCACAAAAAGGTGACGGGGACAAACAGACAAGGACTCAACAATAGTGCTTGTACCTTTCTCTACCACAATGGACCGAAACACCAAAACAGGAAAGCCAGGAATAGGCCGATGAATACGGCTGGGACGGGTTGTAATATGGAAGGCTAAAGAAGGGAAGGCATATTAAAATCATTTTATGCTATGAAAATAATCAGATAAGAGGATTCAGACCCCAGTAGGGTGGGAGGTAGGGAAGAAAGAATGAAATAATAGAAGTATACCACTCAGGTTTTGCACAGATTGAAACATTTTAAAGACATCTAACACAATCTGATAGACTGTGGTGTGCAAGTTGGGAAACCATCAGTTTAAAAGGAACAGCTAGGCTCAATGCTTGTAATCCCAGCACTTTGGGAGGCTGAGGCAGGTGGATCACCTGAGGTCAGGAGTTTGAGACCAGCCTGGCCAACATGGTGAAACGCTGTCTCTACTAAAAATACAAGTTAGCCAGGCATGGTGGTGCATGCCTGTAATCCCAGCTACTTCAGAGGCTAAGGCAGGAGAATTGCTTGAACCAGGAGGCAGAGGTTGCAGTGAGCTGAGATAGCGCCACTGCACTCCAAACCAGGTGACAGAGTGAGACTCCATTAAAAAAAAAAAAAAACAACAGCTGAAGGCAATGGGCAATGTGGGTATACCTAACATTCTAACGAAATATAGCACATGAGGACAGAGCAAGTTGGGTGTAGTGGCTCATGCCTGTAATCCCAGCACTTTGGCAAGCTGAGGTGGGCAGATTGCTTAAGGCCAGGAGTTCGAGACCAGCCTGGGCCACATGGCAAAACCCTGTCCCTACAAAAAATACAAAAATTAGTTGAGCATGGTGGCACATGTCTGTAATTCCAGCTACTTGGGAAGCTGAGGTGGGAGGATTGCTTGAGCCGGGAAGGTCAAGGCTGCAATGAGGTGAGATCACGCCACTGCACTCCAGCCTGGGTGACAGAGCAAGACCCTGTCTCCAAAAAAAAAAAAAACCAAAAAAACAAAAAACAAACCGCTGACAAAACTTCACCATCAGCTGATGCTCTCTGCTTGACAGTACACTATTTTTGCTCAATACCTGAAATCCATTATTTGACAATGTACTCCCTTAGCAATGGTTAAAGTTTATTTTATGCCTCTAACAAAATCTTTTTTTTCAACCAAAGCTCTTTTGCTTATTAGATGACACAGCTTTCAAGCTTAAAAATAAATGCCCTGTGGGCCGGGCGCGGTGGCTCAAGCCTGTAATCCCAGCACTTTGGGAGGCCGAGACGGGCGGGAGGTCAGGAGATCGAGACCATCCTAGCTAACACAGTGAAACCCCGTCTCTACTAAAAAATACAAAAAACTAGCCGGGCGAGGTGGCGGGTGCCTGTAGTCCCAGCTACTCGGGAGGCTGAGGCAGGAGAATGGCGGGAACCTGGGAGGCGGAGCTTGCAGTGAGCTGAGATCCGGCCACTGCACTCCAGCCTGGGCCACAGAGCGAGACTTCGTCTCAAAAAAATAAAAAATAAAAAAAAATAAATGCCCTGTGACAATGTGTGCTTCCTAAATCAGGCAAGACATTTGACATGTAATAAAGGTTTGGTATATAAAGACAGGCAGATCACCTGAGGTCGGGAGTTCGAGACCAGCCTGACCAACATGGAGAAACCCCATCTCTACTAAAAATACAAAATTAGCCAGGTGTGGTAGCGCATGCTGTAATCCCAGCTACTTGCGAGGCTGAGGCAGGAGAATTGCTTGAACCCGGGAGGTGGAGGTTGCGGTGAGCTGAAATCATGCCATTGCACTCCAGCCTGGGCAGCAAGAGCGAAACTCCATCTCAAACAAAAAAAAAAAAAGAAAAAAGAAAAAAGAAAAAAAGGGAGCTGACTCTCAGGGCTTTCAATTACGTTACCAGAATTATAATAATTTTTAAAATGGGAAGAAAATTGCTACAATGAGTGTTATTACAGAGTAATATTTTAGTACCATAAGTGCAATATCACTAAAAAAGAAAATTCACCCCTAAGGTGAATTGTAGCTATAAATAATAATAGCAAAGTTACTTTTGAAAAGGTTCTAAATAGTACGGGGGGGATCTATTCTGATTATGCTAGATGTCTTCATGGGTTATTGAGCAGTAGACTGAAATTCCAAAATCCCAGGGATATGAATTAACACAAAAGAAAGAAGTAATCAAACCACTGTGATCTGATTTTAGAAGAGTTATGCAATCTACATTTTGAAAAGTAACTGCAAACTATTTTTCCTTAGCATAAAGCCTCCACACCCAGTTCATCAACTTCTAAAAGGCTTCTACCTAAGCAGCAAGCCTTTATTATCTACAAACTAAGACTTTCTTTAGCAAAGGACAGTTGGACGCAACTCATGAGCATTCTGTGTGCAAATGAGTAACAGGATGGCCATGCAACATCACTCTTTTGTACTTGTGCTGCAAGGTAAGCAGAGTGGCTTCCTCCATGGGAAGTATGTGGCTCACGCACACTGCAGTGTCCAAGCCATGACAGTGGTTTTAAATAAGTCAGAGCACAACCAACCACACTAAACGTCTATCAGGGCCCACAAAAGGTAACGATCACCAAAACGTACAACACAACATTTATTTAGTATAATATCTTTTTAAAGACCATCTGTCTTTCTAGCAAATGAAAAACAAAATATTAAACTCAATTTATACCAAAATGTTCATCTCTCTCCCTCTCTCACGGGACTACAGAAACTCACCAAATATTTTCTAATATTTACATAATGACAAAGAGACATTAAGCTTTTTAGAAATTATGCCTCAGTGAGAACATTATTGGTATAAGAACAACATGTACTATTCTCTCTTAAATGGATCCCTGGTGGTACAGTGCTTCATTTCCCAGCAGGGGAGAAACAAGAGCCAGATGATAGCTTAGTGACAGAGCTTCAGACTCATCTGGGAAAAGCTGACAGTTCTTAGGCAAGCTACTTTATTGCAAACAAGGCTCTTCCTCCAGGCAGTCCCGACGCTCTTCTAGGGGTATAGGTTAAAGGTACAAATTCTTACTTAAAAATCTGACAGCACAGTGATTCTATCATGGAATTTCATCATGAAAAGCTTATTTCATTTGTACCATTTGCTTCACAAATCAGTGATAAAGTCCTCTGAAAATCAATTTCAATCTCTCATGTGCCTC
Source organism: Rhinopithecus roxellana (assembly GCF_007565055.1). Taxonomy (NCBI): domain Eukaryota; kingdom Metazoa; phylum Chordata; class Mammalia; order Primates; family Cercopithecidae; genus Rhinopithecus; species Rhinopithecus roxellana. The sequence continues at coordinate 79,801,097 of NC_044549.1, read as the reverse complement.
TCAATCAAAGCTAAGCCAAGTTTGCAAAGACTTACATTATTTCCTTTCTCTCGGAGCAGCTTCAGGTTGTTTTTACACTGTTTGAGCTCATCTGTGATTGACTGCTTTTCCTGCTCAGTCATTTCAAACTTCAACTTCAGTTCTGAGAGTACAGTCTGTGTCTTTTCATACTAAAGGCAAAGAAAAAAAAAGTGTGCAGATTCAACTTAAAATGGGTATGAAGTTATGGTTCTAGTCAGGCTTATATGCCACACCCTATTTAGTCACCTGGAACACCAAAGTCAAGTCTTTTTGTTTAAGGAGGAATAACTTGCACTCAAGAAGTCTTTTGGCTGAGCGTGGTGGCTCAGGCCTGTAATCCCAGCACTCTGGCAGGCCAAAGTGGGCGGACCACGAGGTTAGGAGTTTGAGATCAGCCTGACCAACATGGAGAAATCCCATCTCTACTAAAAACACAAAAATTAGCTGGGTGTGGTGGCGCATGCCTGTAATCCCAGCTACTCCTCAGGAGGCTGAGACAGGAGAATCGCTTGAACCTGGGAGGCAGAGGTTGCAGTGAGCCAAGACAGTGCCACTGTGCACTGCAGCCTGGGTGACAGAGGAAGACTCCATCTCAAAAAAAAAAGAAGTCTTTAATGTTGACTTTATTCTATGTAAGAATTTTCTGGCCCTGGAGTTAAAAAAAATTAAGAGTAATCACCATTTTGTCATCTGTTTTTAATATAAAGGATCACTTTTCCCACCAAATGAGTTATAGGAGAAAAGGAAAATTTCAAACTGAGCAAAAGAAAAGTAGGTGAAGAAAAATTCCATAGCCAATGTTAGGAAGCCTGAGTTTATATCCTGGTAAGGAGTGTCAGCCAAACTATTTCAGTCTTGAAGTAAAAAGTATTAATTCCCAATAGGTTTCCCTTTACCCAGAATTACTGGGTATTAAAGTGTTCTGGATAAGTGAATTTTCTAGGCAGATGAAGCAAAGAAATGTATCTGAAGTACCCACCACTATGATTGGGAAATTTCTATTTCTCCACTTAAAACAGGCATCGGCTGGGCATGGTTGCTCACATCTGTAATCCCAGCACTTTGGGAGGCCAAGGTGGGCGGATCACTTGAGGTCAGGAGTTCAAGACCAGCCTGGCCAACGTGGCGAAACCCCATCTCTACTAAAAATACAAAATTAGCCAGGCATGGTGGCACATGCCTGTGATCCCAGCTACTTGGGAGGCTGAGGCTGGAGAATCGCTTGAACCCGGGAGGTGGAGGTTGCAGTGAGCTGATATTGCACCACTGCACTCTAGCCTGGGCAATAAGAGCAAAACTCCATCATCTCAAAAAACAAAACAAAAAAAACTTAGGTTATCAACTAAAAGTCATTTTTAAAAATCCGTTTCTGGTAGAAATTTTATTTTTATTTCATGTATTTATTTTTTGAGACGGAGTCTAGCTCTGTCACCTAGGCTGGAGTGGAGCGGTGCGATCTCAGCTCACTGAAACCACCGCCTCCCAGGTTGAAGTAATTCTCCTGCCTTAGCCTCCTGAGTAGCTGGGATTACGGGCACCTGCCACCACGTCTGGCTATGTTTTGTACTTTTAGTAGAAATGGAGTTTCACCATGTTGGCCAGGCTGGTCTTGAACTCCTGGCCTAGGGTGATCCGCCTGCTTTGGTCTCCCAAAGTGCTGGGATGACAGGCATGAGCCACCATGCCCCGCCTGTTTCTGGTAGAAGTTTTTAAATAGCAAAACTTGCCATTTTCTGCTCCGGAAAACAATTCACTGTATATACTTTGACTTTCATATAGAGTCACATCCTTTTAAAGACCATCTGCCTTTTAAAGGTGAGACCAATATGAAACACGGTATGGCTTACCCCTACTTTAAATGGTGCCTGGAGGCTGAAATTCTAGACTGGTTCCACTTCTAGATACTGCATCTTACACGCAAGCTGGGCTCACAGTCAAAGAGCAGAGATTGTTCTGCTACTGGCTGTGCCTTTGTCTCCACTTCCACTAACCCACTCTGCCATCTCTCTCTTTTTTTTTAGATGGAGTCTCACTCTGTCACCCAGGCTGGAGTGCAGTGGCATGATCTTGGCTCACTGCAACCTCCGCCTCCTGGGTTCGAGGGATTCTTGTGCCTCAGCTCCTGGTACAGCTGGGCTTACAGGCATGCACCACTATGCCTGGCTAATTTTTTTGTATTTTTATTACAGATGGGGTTTCATCTTGTTGACCAGGCTGGTCTCGAATGCCTGACCACCTCAGCCTCCCAAAGTGCTGGGATTACAGGCGTGAACCACCGCACCTGGCCCTGTTCTGCCATCTTTGAAGGTTTTAGAAGGAAGATAGACAAGGATTGAATATAAAATAGATATACCATGGGTAAGGTATACCAGAAAGGTTCCTCCTTGTCCCTAAAGGTAGTTTATGAGAGTAGAAATTTTCCAGTTCCTCTCTACCTATATCCCAGAAATTCTTCAATAAAGGAAACCTTTTTTTTTTTTTTTTTTTTTTTTTTGAGACGGAGTTGAGACGGAGTCTCGCTCTGCCGCCCAGGCTGGAGTGCAGTGGCCGGATCTCGGCTCACTGCAAGCTCCACCTCCTGGGTTTACACCATTCTCCTGCCTCAGCCTCCCGAGTAGCTGGGACTACACGCGCCCGCCACCTCGCCCAGCTAGTTTTTTGTATTTTTTAGTAGAGACGGGGTTTCACCGTGTTAGCCAGGATGGTCTCGATCTCCTGACCTCGTGATCCACCCGTCTCGGCCTCCCAAAGTGCTGGGATGACAGGCTTGAGCCACCGCGCCCGGCCTAAAGGAAACCTTTATATGCTTCTGAAAAATGTAAATACTTTGGAATTACTAATTAGGAGCCCATCATCATACTCAACAAAGATAAATATAAAGAAGGAATGTAAATGTATAAAAACATTAGACAGGAGAGATGGGGCTTAGGGTCAACACAGAGGTCACCAGAAAAAGAGAAGAAAGATACGGGTACAGAGAGGGAGGTAAAATACGAAAGACACTCCCTGTTACCTAACAACATTCCCACAACAAGCCTGGATAGTATGCCAGAGAATGAACTAAAGAAGTACAATTCACAGGCTTTATGACAGCTTTCTTCAGTTGATGTGAAGATCTGTGGACTTCCTTCCAGAAGGCAGAAGATTACTGGCATATTGCCAAGGCAAAGTCACTGTACCTACACTAGTTTCTGCAAATTGGAACATAATAAATTCTCAATAACCCATGATCTGATTCTTAACAGGGACTAATAAAGAATAAGTAAAGAGTGCTTTGTTGACAAGTTTTCTCTTATTTTCCTTTTCCACCATTCTTTTTTTTTTTTTTTTTTTTTTTTTTGAGATGGAGTCTCGCTCTGTCACCCAGGCTGGAGTGCTGTGGCCGGATCTCAGCTCACTGCAAGCTCCGCCTCCCAGGTTCAGGCCATTCTCCTGCCTCAGCCTCCCGAGTAGCTGGGACTACAGGCACCGCACGTCGCCCGGCTAGTTTTTTGTAGTTTTTAGTAGAGACGGGGTTTCACCGTGTTAGCCAGGATGGTCTCGATCTCCTGACCTCGTGATCCACCCGTCTTGGCCTCCCAAAGTGCTGGGATTACAGGCTTGAGCCACCGCGCCTGGCCCCTTTTCCACCATTCTTACATCCAGTCTGCCCTGTGTACCAAAGCACTTATTTCTCCATTCCGGGAGTTGTGAAGCAGAACCACAGGAAGGCAGCTCAACCAGGGGGATCCTGTTGTTCACCTCCAGCGTGTGAAGGGGTGGCAAGGACTCTGGCCCCACGGCAAGAAGGTAAAGCCAAATAACTCTCTTGAGTCAGTCTTTACAGGGTAGACTATGTGCTCAATGTTTTATGAAATATATATATTTTTTTGAGACAGAGTTTTGCTCTTGTTGCCTAGGCTGGAGTGCAATGGCGTGATCTCGGCTCACCGCAACCTCTGCCTCCTGGATTCAAAGCGATTCTCCTGTCTCAGCCTCCTGAGTAGCTGGGATTACAGACGCATGCCATCAAGCCCGGCTAATTTTTGTACTTTTAGTATAGACGGGGTTTCATCATATTGGTCAGGCTGGTCTTGAACTCCTGACCTCAGGTGAGCTGCCCGCCTCGGCCTCCCAAAATGCTGGGATTACAGGCATGAGCCATGGCGCCCAGACAAGATTTACTTTTTGCATGTACTTTTTCCTTGTTAAATATTCATATAAAAGCTGCCACATATATAAATTTTAATTTGTACAACAAAAGTCACCTACTGCAGCCTTGCTTGGCTATCATTTTTGCTCCATCTTGCTTTCTAACTCTGAGGTGACAAATGAGCTTGGTCCTGATTAAGAGGGAAATATCACACAATATTACCAACACCTTTGGTTCTTCTTCATAAAAAGAATCATATCTGGGCTTGCTTAGCTTGTAATATTTTAGTCTGTTACAGTGCTGAAAATACATAATTAGATACTGTGCATATTAAGCATGATTCTATGAGAGAAAGGAGAACAAAGGGGGAAATGTTGAAGGGAAATATATGTGCATTAATAAAAGGCAATAATTCATTTGCAGTGGATTACACAGAGATAAGAACCACATTAAAGAACATTTTAGTTATAGTACACAGCTATAACTAAACTATAGTATATAGTATCCAACATATTAACATCTGGACAAACAGAAAGAGAGCAATTTCACATTACAAAGGAGTGTGATGACTACACATCATTTCACAATGGAAAACAGTGAACAAGAAAATAGAAAAGAAACATACTGACGAGATCAGACATATTTTTAAATGTGCTGCATTTAATGCAATCCAAGACTATCAACAATCTAGATGCTGTGACAACATGCCACTGCCATTTGTGGAAACAGTTAAAGCATTTTGCACCGATTACTCAGTGACCAAAAACAGGCAAACAAATAATGCAACAAAATGGCTAATGCATTCATAGTAACATACAACAGAATAATCTTTCAATCACAGCATTCTTCCCAAAGTTTGAAAGAACTATGGCATATGGACTGGAAGGACACAAAGTGCTTACAGTATTAAATACTAAGATATTTACTTTGGACAAAATTTGTGTTCCAACCAAATAAAATGAGATTTCTTCTAAAACACATATCTTTAGTAAGGTAAAAACGAACACATTACAAAATCAATATGTCCACAAGAAAATAAAAAATGTTACAGTATTTCTTTTCATTAGGAACAAACATGAAGACAGAAGAACAATCATTGCCAAATTCAGGACACTACAAGGAAAGAAAAGTGCAAAGAAAAACTGCATTGATTAAGCAGATCTTCTAGAAACAACTTTGGGAAAGTTCATTATTAAAGACAAAGAGTTGTCTTCAACTTCCTTCTAATTCATAAAGAATCCTTTTAAGAAAGTCTACATCTGGGGTGGTCCCTGATCTGCAGATCAAGTTGTATCAGGCTTCTCCATTCCCCGAGCTGGCCAGGAGTAAATGCAGGGAGTGGTATGAGGCCAGCAGGACTGAAGGCAGCTCCTATGCCCTGCTGTCAACTTCAAGGCTTTGGGAAGTGAAATGCACCTCTCTTGCTCAGGAAGAAATTGGGTAGGGTTTCTGTTCCAAAGTTAACTGTTATGACCTCAACGCAAGTTTTTAAAAAGCCACTCAATTCAAGGTTTTAAGCAGAATGACATGAAAAGTGAGCATGCACATTTATGAATAAGGTGAAAAGGGGGTGGGAGAAGAAAGTAAAAGGCCACAGAACATGTGTTTGGCTGGCTGCCTGGCTATGAGGTGAATTTTAAGTAACTTTTCAGGCCATATTTACCTGAGGGGTTCAGATAACATTAGAGTATGGCCTCAGTTTGCTTTCCAAAAGTATGCTAAGTTACATACGATACTCTCTTTGAAAGTTAAACAATAGATCAAGAGACCTGGGACAAAGGGTTTCTCATATAATTAACTGGTAGAGAAAAATTAAAATGTACTTTTGTATATTGTATTTTTGAGACCAACCCTACTGAAGAATTCTCTATATATGGACCATGACACACAGCTAGAAATCACCAAGCAGAGAGGTTCCAAGTATCAATTTTGTGACAGGTAATGTGACTTCTGCTTCCCTTTAATTCTAACTAGCATGGATATCTGATTTGCTTTTGGCTTTAAGTCCAACCATAATTGGGCTCATAATGTCTTTTCGCTTTACCTCTTTCTGTACATCCTTTGCTTGGTTTTCAGCCTTACTGAGAAGAGTTTTTAAGTCAGCTGAATCCCGAAGATGCTGTTCTTTCAAGGATCCGACTTGATTCTCAAGTTCTTTCCTAGACATTTGAAGGATGCTGAGATCACTGGTAAGCTCTAAACTCTGCTTCTGAGAACTGCAATATAAATATTGACAGACAGTTATTCACAGGTAGAAACTGGACACAGAAGGAAGTCCAGTTTCTTACACATTTCACTAGAAGGGACAGAGTGGATTTCAGAGAAAAAAAGAAAAGTATAAAAAAGAATGAAACATTTTCATTCAATAAGCAAAAACCATCAAAACACTAAAAAATTATAAGCTTAAAAGTGTGTCCCGGCCAGGCGCGGTGGCTCAAGCCTGTAATCCCAGCACTTTGGGAGGCCGAGACAGGCGGATCACGAGGTCAGGAGATCGAGACCATCCTGGCTAACACGGTGAAACCCCGTCTCTACTAAAAATACAAAAACTAGCCGGGCGAAGTGGCGGGCGCCTGTAGTCCCAGCTACTCGGGAGGCTGAGGCAGGAGAATGGCGTAAACTCGGGAGGCGGAGCTTGCAGTGAGCTGAGATCTGGCCACTGCACTCCAGTCCGGGCGACAGAGCGAGACTCCGCCTCAAAAAAAAAAAAAAAAAAAAAAAGTGTGTCCCATCAAGTATACACAAAGGTTGAAATTTTTTTTTTTTTTTTTGAGACGGAGTCTCGCTCTGTCGCCCAGGCTGGAGTGCAGTGGCCAGATCTCAGCTCACTGCAAGCTCCGCCTCCCGAGTTTACGCCATTCTCCTGCCTCAGCCTCCCGAGTAGCTGGGACTACAGGCGCCCGCCACTTCGCCCGGCTAGTTTTTGTATTTTTAGTAGAGACGGGGTTTCACCGTGTTAGCCAGGATGGTCTCGATCTCCTGACCTCGTGATCCACCCGTCTCGGCCTCCCAAAGTGCTGGGATTACAGGCTTGAGCCACCGCGCCCGGCCAAGGTTGAAATTTTAAAAACAGAAATAGGAGGTAATTAACTGTATATTTTGTTGTATCAAATTGTATTAATTTCATCATAAAAAGATTCAGTATAGGTCTTCTACAGGAAAAGAACACACATATTTCAACAATTTCTTGTAAGTTTAAATACTTGACAAATAGAATGGGGGTCAGAAACTTAAAGCTTAGGAGTCACTGCTAATTCAAGTAACAATAAACCTGTTCAAATGAGAAGACACACCAAATTGAGAAAAGAGCATAAGACAAAGAAGTAGGAGGCTGAGTTCTACACCCCGAGCTCTGCCACTGTTTAGCTGGGGGATGTTAAGCTAGTCACTTAACTGGTACATTTCATTTTCAGAGTAAACACTTTCTGAGCTCTTAGACCTATACAAGATACCATGTAATATATACATAACTAACACAAGGAGAGTCTCAGTGCCCTTCACTGTCAAGTAACAGGATTGAATCATTAACTTCTGAGGCTATTCCCAAGGTTAATAAATTCTATGATTACCTTTTTGTTTTTTGAGACAGAGTTTCGCTCTTGTTGCCCAGGCTGGAGTGCAATGGCGTGATCTCAGCTCACTGCAACCTCCGCCTCCCGGGTTCAAGTGATTTTCCTGCCTTAGCCTCCCGAGTAGCTGGGATTACAGGCACGCGCCACCATGCCCGGCTAATTTTATATTTTTAGTAGTGACGAGGTTTCTCCATGTTGGTCAGGATGGTCTCAAACTCCTGACCTCAGGTGATCTGCCCGCCTCGGCTCCCAAAGTGCTGAGATTACAGGCGTTGAGCCACCACAGTCTCTATGATCACTTTTATAACTTGATGTTAAAAAAATCTGCTTTCAACATATGCGGAAAACAGCCTGATACGTGTGAACAGAAATTCTGTCTTCAATTCCTTCTTCCACAGCCCAGACAACAGAGAATAAAAGGCCTGCACAGTATAGCTGTGTTAGGGAATTTGGCTCCCATAAATAGCTAAAGGAGTATAAGGTTTTCAAGGTGACAGTTTTACATCTTTCAGAATGGATCATTCAAGAATCAGACTCACTACTGTAACTGAACTACTACAGAGTCTGAATCCCATTTTGATTGTACGCTTCACAGATTCTTTGGGGTGGGTCTGATGTTGTCAAGTCAATACAGCTAGGAATTAAATGGCACATAAGACCTTGTAAAGGAAGACTAGCTTCTAAATACTACTTAAATGCTGGGGAGGCTTATCAAGCAAATTTAGGGCATCAGAAAAGTTTAAGAAAAAGAATTAGGCTGGGTGCGGTGGCTCACACCTGTAATCCCAGCACTTTGGGAGGCCGAGACAGGCGGATCACGAGGTCAAGAGGTCGAGACCATCCTGGCTAACACGGTGAAACCCCATCTCTACTAAAAATACAAAAAAATTAGCCGGGCGTGGTGGTGGGCGGCTGTAGTCCCAGCTACTCCAGAGGCTGAAGCAGGAGAATGGCGTGAACCCGGGAGGTGGAGCTGGCAGTGAGCTGAGATCGCGCCACTGCCCTCTAACTTGGACCTGGACGACAGAGTGAGACTGCGTCTCAAAAAAAAAAAAAAAAAAAAGAATTAATCTGCCTTAAATACTTTATGTGAGTTTAGGTAGATGATCTGACCAATGACTTATAGGGCCCTTTCTGGGGCCTAATGTTTTTAAACCATATGCTTCTACTCACTAGTAGTTTGTAGGCTTGCTTCTCAACACTTAAAATTTGAAAAAATTGAAAACAGTATTTAAGAGTCTGCCAGATTCCAATTAATCACATCTTAAAAATAAGGGATCTAGCCTGAATCTTTAAAATATCAATAATTTTGGCCGAGGGCAGTGGCTCACGCCTGTAATTCCAGCACTTTGGGAGGCCAAGGTCAGGAGTTTGAGACCAGCCTGACCAACATGGTGAAACTCCCTCTCTACCAGAAATACAAAAATTAGCCAGGCATGGTGGCACACACCTATAATCCCAGCTACTCAGGAGGCTGAGGCAGGAGAATTGCTTGAACCCAGGAGGCGGAGGCTGCAGTGAGCCGAGATTGTGTCACTGCACTCCAGCCTGGGCAAGAGGGTAAGACTCTGTCTCAAAAAAAAAAAAAAAATCAATAATTTCAAAACAACAAGATAAGCAACAGTGGCAATCAAACAATGGTATTTCTTGCTTGATAGATTATTAAACTAAATGGATTTATTAGGATCTTAATGTATTCTAAATGTAAAGAACTTGGGTATCTGTATCATAATCTTATACACACTTTATACCAAACAATTTGTTCAAATGTGCTGTTATACAGATAATTCATTCCTCAATTTCTTTTTTTTTTTTTTTAAGATAGAGTCTTGCTCTGTTGCCCAGGTTGGGGTGCTATGGTGTGATCACAGCTCACTACCTTTGACCTCCTAGGCTTAAGTGATCATCTTGCTTCAGCCGCCTGGGTAGCTGGGATCACAGGTGCGTGTCATTCCACCTAGCCTCCTTTATTTTATATATAGTCCAGGTGTGGTGGCTTACACCTGTAATCCCAGCAGTTTGGGAGGCCAAGGCGGGTAGATCATTTGAGGTCAGGAGCTCGAGACCAGGCTGGTCAACAGAGTGAAACTCTATCTCTACTAAAAATGCAAAAAAAAAGTTAGCCAGGCATGGTGGTGCATGCCTGTAATCCCAGCTACTTGGGAGGCTGAGGCAGGACAATTGCTTGAACCAGGGAGGCAGAGGTTGCAGTGAGCTGAGATCATGCCACTGCACTCCAGCCTGGGCAACTGAATGTGACTCTGCCTCAAAAAAAAAAAAAAAAAAATTTATGAGCCGGGCACAGTGGCTCATGCCTGTAATCCCAGCACTTTGGGAGGCCAAGGCGGGCAGATCACCTGAGGTCGGGAGTTTGAGACCAGTCTGACAACATGGAGAAACCCCATCTCTACTAAAAATACAAAATTAGGTGGACATGGTGGCACATGCCTGTAATCCAAGTTACTCAGGAGGCTGAGGCAGGAGAATCACTTGACCCCAGCAGGTGGAGGTTGTGGTGAGCTGAGATCATGCCGCTGATCTCTAGCCTGGGCCAAAAGAGCAAAACTCCATCTCAAAATAAATAAATGACTTTATGTATATAGATATATATGAGATATGTATATATCTCATATATATTTCATATATGATATATATCATATACATATATTTATAGTTTTGACCTTTATTTTGTCCCATTCATATTTTGGAATTGCTTTTACAAAGTTTTTTACGTCTTATAAACAATGTAAAACATTTGTTTTTATTTTTATTTATGTTTTCTTGAGACAGGGACTGGCTCTGTTGCCCAGACTAGACTACAGAGGTGTGATCATGGCTTATTGCAGTCCCCACCTCCTGGGCTCAAGTGATCCTCCCACCTCAGCCTCCTGAGTAGCTGAGACTACAGGCACTTGCCACCAGGCCAGGTTAACTTGTTGTATTTTTTTGAAGAGATGGAGTTTCATAATGTTGTCCACACCGGCTGGAATAAACCCATTTTAAACTTAAATATGGTAAATTGTGGTGGTAAAATAGGACTTCACTAAATCTGCTGGAATAAATCTAATGCATTCACTGATTTGCTTGTCAAGTATTAGATACTAGAAAGATTTAACTGGTTTCAGAGAATTAATGGTCTTATATTTTATTACCCTTCATATAACCCTATTTGAAATTCAGAAGATTATATCTTTCAGTAGCACAAATTCCTTTTTTATTTTTTTGGTTTGTTTGATATAGGGTTTGGTTCTGTCACCCAGGTTGGAGTGCAGTGGCATGATCGTGGCTCATTGCAACCTTGACCTCCTGGGCCCAAGCAATCCTCCTACCTTAGCCTTCCAAGTAGCCGGGACTATAAGCACGCACCACTATGCCCGGGACATTTTTGTATTTTTTTGTAGAGACAGGGTTTTGCCACATTGTCCAGGCTGATCTTGAATTCTCAGGCTCAAGTGATCCTCCTACCTCAGCCTCCCAAAATGTTGGCATTACAGGCGTGAACCATCGCACCCAGCCTTACAAATTCTTCATTACAGTCACTTCCTGATCACCCTTACTAAAAGAAGAGATCATTGGTGTGAAAGAAAAGCAATTGATATTTGAAATTTATTAGTTTACAGGGCAAGTTCAACTACGAATTATAGACCATTGTTGTTTGTTCAGGGTTTCTTTGGGACATTTAATGAATCTATATTCCGTGAGTACAAGGAAAGGACATGCAGGATAATGGTGGTGGCAGGAAAAAAAAAAAAAGCTGAAGTATTTATTCAGTATGGTTAACCTGCCAAATAACCAAACAGAGATGGGTCGAACATTTGCTCCTGCAAAGTATTTAAGTAATAAAATTAAATTTAATTTAGATGAAAATTTAAGATAAAGAAATATTTCATATCTGAAAAACAGAGAGTTCTTGCATACTTGTGCAATTCTTTTTCTTGCCGTTGCAGTTCTGATGATAGCAAAACATTTTCCCTTTTTAGAGAATGGCATTCGGTTTCCAATGCATTCCATTCCTTTCTCAACTTCTCTAGTTCACCTAAAATAGTCCCAAAACATATTTGTTAATACAGAAATATAACTTCCATAATATTTCAAAGGACAAAGGAAAAGATTTCAGAGAAGAACATACTTTTTGCCCCCTTAAAAGCATGTAGATTTTACATGGTTAATTATTTGATTCCTGTTGCTTTGCATGTATACCTCAAGGACAGCTATCAGCTCGTACTTGAACAACAGTATTTTTTTCCACTTAACTTTTATAAGACAAGCAATTTTTAACAATTTTATTTTATTTTATTTTATTTTTTTTTTGAGACGGAGTCTCGCTCTGTTGCCCAGGCTGGAGTGCAGTGGCCGGATCTCAGCTCACTGCAAGCTCCGCCTCCTGGGTTCACGCCATTCTCCTGCCTCAGCCTCCCGAGTAGCTGGGACTACAGGCGCCCGCCACCTCGTCCAACTAGTTTTTTGTATTTTTTAGTAGAGACGGGGTTTCATCATGTTAGCCAGGATGGTCTCCATCTCCTGACCTCGTGATCCGCCCGTCTCGGCCTCCCAAAGTGCTGGGATTACAGGCTAGAGCCACCGCGCCCGGCCTAAATTTATTTTTTTATGGTTTTATATTTTATTTTAAAATTGTTGGCCGGGCGCGGTGGCTCAAGCCTGTAATCCCAGCACTTTGGGAGGCCGAGACGGGCGGATCACGAGGTCAGGAGATCGAGACCGTCCTGGCTAACATGATGAAACCCCGTCTCTACTAAAAAATACAAAAAACTAGCTGGGCGAGGTGGCGGGCGCCTGTAGTCCCAGCTACTCGGGAGGCTGAGGCAGGAGAATGGCGTGAACCCAGGAGGCGGAGCTTGCAGTGAGCTGAGATCCGGCCACTGCACTCCAGCCTGGGCGACAGAGGGAGACTCCGTCTCAAAAAAAAATAAAAATATAAATAAATAAATAAATAAATAAATAAATAAGTAAACTTGCAGACCTGAAAATACATTTTTAGCTCCGATTTAAAAATACTGGTTTATACAACTGATAGCTAACAAAGAAAAAAAAAAAAACATGCATTTTTTTTTTAAACAAGTTATAAAGTTATCATTGTCAAAAGTTAAGAGCTTTATGTAAAATACATTTACTCACCTTGCAACCTTGTTGCTTCCTCTCTCTGCTGGTCCTCACACTGTTGACATCTAAGCTGAAAACTGTTTTGCAGACTTGTGATTTCTTTCTCATATTCAGACGCTGCTTTCCGCCACCGCTCAAGCTCAGCTCTCACCTTCTTAAGCTCTTGTTGTAAAGAAGCAATGTCAGTGTCCCGCTCAGAGGCAGCCTTTTCTGCTGCTTGATGAAGGAGCAAAATTTCATCTCGGGCACTAAGCAATTCATCTCTAGTACTTGTGATTTCACTGTCCTTCTCCTCCCGGAGATTCTCAATATCGATGTGTAACCTCTGCAACTGGGCTGCAAAAGTATATCCATCATTTTCTTGGCCCATTAGAATTAGGAATAAAAGAATAATCCATACAGGATTGTAGCTAATGCATAGCCTGGGTTATCAGAGCTGTTGCTTTTGATTAAAGTGTATAAACAATCCATGTTTGATGCAGAAAGTGTCAAAATACAGATAGCAAAGAGGAAAAAAAACCAAAGTGATCTTTATCTCCCCAACACACAGAAAATTACTTCTGACATTCCTTCTAGATTTTTTCCTATGCATTTATACACATATATAAACAAACATTAAACAGGGAGTGATCACAATATATACAGTGTTCCCTATCCTTCTGTTGATGAAACTCTTTCAACACAAAATAGTTATAGTATATATAACTTATTTGCCCAACCCTTTATTTTTGACATTTTAGGTTGTTCAGTGTTTTTAAACACTATATACTTTTTTTTTTTTTAGGGTGAATCCTATATGTAGAATAGATTGGTCAAATGGTAAGCAACAAACAGTTGATGCTCTTGATTCATTTTTCTGTTCAAATGTCAATTCTTCAAAGAGGCCTTTTCTGACGACTCATCTGAAAAACAGCTCACTGTCATTCTCTGGCTCTTTACTCTGATTTATTTTCCTTTGAAGTCCTTATTGGACATCATATTATCTATTAATTTGCTTATTGTTTAACTTTTCTACTGAACTGTACACCTCATGTGTGTAGGGCATTTGTTTTGCTCACAGCTGTCAGGTATTGGGGATACCCCAATACCTGACATAGTAAACAATCAAGAATTATTGGTTGAATTAATGAGTTAATAAAATTAATACTGTCTCACTGAAGGGTTATATATATTTTTAAAATACTTGGTTTTGTGCTCATGACCCAAACTGGAAACCATTTGTATAAAATCAAACTTGGTGCAGAACAAGAAAATTAATCTTGGTTACCATATTATAAGGAAATTATAGATTTAAAAAGTTCCAAAGGAAAATAATTAATCATAAGAGGATTTAGGGGTGGGAGAAAGGGAGGGTGCTACATAAGTAAACATTAAGATATTAGACTTATTAATATCTTATTAACATTAAGATATTAGATATTGGAATCTGAAAGGGCACAGTGGCCAGAGAAGATGATCATGATTTGTTGATACAGTCGTGAAATACACATGCTGGCACTAGGGGGCACTCAGTGATGACTAGGCAAGACAGGTTTAAAACAAAACGCAGCACTATGTCACAGAACCTTTAGGAAAAATTGCCCCTACACAGTCTAGGATGAAAATAGAGATTCATATCAGATTTATGTAAATTAATGAATAATGACATTAAACTACAATAGGAGTTTTAAGAGCTTTCAATTTAAACACATACATGACATACCCTAGAAATTCTAATTTGACCAAAATAAAATTCTAATTTTAAATAACTCAAAAGTTCCACTCAAAAAATAAGACCCCAAAGACTAGTTTTTCTCTGAAATATTTTTGGGCAAGTATCTTGGGACTCATACAATGACTCGCCCTTCTCTTCTGAATAGTGATTACTTGTCTATTTAATTTCTTCCCCACCTATCTCTCAAGCTAAAATTTTAAAACAACATTGGCTCCTTCTTTGACAAGAAAGCAAATTAATTTTACTTTAGGAATTTTATAATGGCACGGGAAAGGAAGACCTCTCCTGGGGTATCATACAATCTCCTCATAATATACTAGGAGCTCCAGCTTGAAGTAAACACTTGACAGGCAAGGTTTTTTCTGGAAATTTCTGTAATGACCTTGCAAGAGCCCAAAGAAACAGCAAAATGGTGATAAGAAGAACAGCCATTATCAAAGAAAATCAGTGCAGAGACTATTATCCTATTCCATGTGATATATAATTGTTCTTGAGGCCGGGCACGGTGGCCCATGCCTGTAATCTCAGCACTTTGGGAGGCCGAGGTGGGTGGATCACAAGGTTAGGAGTTTGAGACCAGCCTGGCCAATATGGTGAAACCCCATCTCTACTAAAAATACAAAAATTAGCTGGGTGTAGTGGCATGCACCTGTAGTCCCAGCTGCTTGGGAGTCAGGAGAATCACTTGAACCCAGGAGGTGGAGGTTGCAGTGAGCCGAGATCGCACCATTGCACTCCAGCCTGGGCAACAGAGCAAGACTACGTCTCAAAAAACAAAAATTTTCTTGCAATACAAGTGTGTTCTGAGCATCAGATGTCAATACATCTACACCAGCCATCAATATATACACATACCAGCTAGCTCAAAGTGCTGATGCACAGAGTAGCTCAAACAGATTTCCTATCCAAAGGCCCTCTGTAGGAACTCACAACATAACCCAGAAAGTGAGTCTTACCAACTGCAAATCTTCACCTCTGCTTTTTCCATTTTAAGTGTCTAATACGGGAGTACTGAACAATCTTCCCTTGAATTTTCTTAATAAATAAATAAATAGGGTTCAGGCGCAGTGGCTCACACCTGTCATCCCAGCACTTTGCGAGGCCGAGATGGGCAGATTACCTGAGGTTGGGAGTTTGAGACCAGCCTGACCAACATGGAGAAACTCCGTCTCTACTAAAAATACAAAATCAGCCAGGTGTAGTGGCGCATGTCTGTAACCCCAGGAGGCTGAGGCAGGAGAACTGCTTGAACCTGGGAGGCAGAGGTTGTGGTGAGCTGAGTTCGCGCCATTGCACTCCAGCCTAGGCAACAGGAGCGAAACTGTCTCATAAATAAATAAATAAATAAATAAATAAATAAATAAATAAAGCAAGCTCCACCAAGAGCCGTGTTGAAATGTGAGGTTCTAGAGAATCAAAGCCATGAAAAATGGGGACTCTTGGCCAGGCGCAGTGGCTCAAGCCTGTAATCCCAGCACTTTGGGAGGCTGAGATGGGCAGATCACGAGGTCAGGAGATCCAGACCATTCTGGCTAACACGGTGAAATCCCGTCTCTACTAAAAAATACAAAAAACTAGCCGGGAGGCCGGGCGCGGTGGCTCAAGCCTGTAATCCCAGCACTTTGGGAGGCCGAGACGGGCGGATCACGAGGTCAGGAGATCGAGACCATCCCGGCTAACACGGTGAAACCCCGTCTCTACTAAAAAACACAAAAAACTAGCCGGGCGAGGTGGCGGGCGCCTGTAGTCCCAGCTACTCGGGAGGCTGAGGCAGGAGAATGGCATAAACCCGGGATGCGGAGCTTGCAATGAGCTAAGATCCGGCCACTGCACTCCAGCCTGGGCGACAGAGCGAGACTCGGTCTCAAAAAAAAAAAAAAAAAAAAGAAAGAAAGAAAGAAAAATGGGGACTCTCTGCCTTCTTACTTCCTATTCCATTTTTTTTTTTTCCTGAGATAGAGTCTTGCTCTGTCGCCCAGGCTAGAGTGCAGTGGCGCAATCTCAGCTCACTGAAACCTCCACCCCAGGTTCAAGCGATTCTCCTGCCTCAGTCTCCCAAGTAGCTGGGATTACAGGCATGCACCACCATGCCCAGCTAATTTTTGTATTTTTAGTAGAGACAGGGGTTCACCATGTTGGCCATGCTGCTCTCCAATTCCTGACCTCAGGTGATCTACCCTCCTCGGCCTCCCAAATGCTGAGATTACAGGCATGAGCCACCGCGCCTGGCCTCCATTCCTTTTGAATCACTAAAAACACACACACAATAACAATCTCAAAGAGCTCTGGGGTCTTCCGTACCTTGAAGAACCTGTATTTGTTTAGTGGATTCCTCAACTTGATTTCGATAGGCTTTTCTTTCTTCTTCCAAAAGAGCTAAAAGTAAAGACACAGTATCTATTAATAGTTTTGTGAATTAATGAAAGCACCCAGAGTTTAGCAGCTGAAAATTTCTTTTAAAACTCTCTCCTAAAAGATTATTGAAAGAAACAAAAGTTAGGCAGTATTAGCAGTATTAGCAGTTAGTTTAAAGATTTCAGGAGCACAGAACTGTAATAAGTAATAAATCTATTCAACTGAGTAGTGGAGTTTTCTGGACCTGGTATCACCAAGACAATATGTGCTTTTCTTAACACGAGAAACAGTCTTGATAATTGTTAATCGGCATTTTGAACTTAATTTTTAAAAAAGACTTAAAATTCTCATATTTACTGTCAAGCACATAGTAAACACTAAACTAAATAATTGCTGTTAACTAAATATTTTTTCATTGTAATTTAATATATTAGCCTGGATCCTCCAAAAGGTTCAAGTTAAGTGAATATCAATTCTAATTTCTTTGAGAAGCAGAAAAAGAAAGAAGTAGTAACAAGAAGTTCCTAGTTCCCTCCAGGGATGTAAATCTTCCTACTGGGCAGGAAAGCTATCTTGGAGAACATGACGACTCCATAGGTCATTCCCTTTCTCATTTTAAGACTCTTTGAGATACTGTCTGCAACCAAGTAGTTACTGTGAATGGTACAGTAACTTTCGACAGGCTTTTCTTTCTTCTTCCAAAAGAGCTAAAAGTAAAGACACAGTATCTATTAATAGTTTTGTGAATTAATGAAAGCACCCAGAGCTCTTTAAGGAGCTAAAGTAAGCTCTAGGGAACTGCACAGACTCCACTGGCTTATGACCTACAGATAAGTGAGCTACTAGAAAAGAACGTGGCTAGGACATTAGCTAACATTAGGCGTAACGAAAATTTAGAAATTTGAGTTTTCCTTCTGTTGTACTTAATATGCAATTAACTATTAAGATCTTTCAGTTAGTGAAGATCTTACTTGATTTTCACATCAACAGTGTGAAGGTAGAGCAACTGTAACTTCCCTCATTTTACTGACCTGAAACACAAGTTTAGAGAGGTCAAGTAAATATACCAAGATCACATATCTCATAAAGTTGTGAATCTGGAACATGCGTCTGGACTCCAAGTTTGGGGCCATCCAATTATATCGTGCTGCCTCCACACATCCCTAAAGAACCAAAGTAATCTTGATCTCACCTTGAAGTTCAAAGCATTTTTGTTTACTTGTTCTAGCTAGCTCCTGGGCTTCGATCAATTCCTTTTGAAGATGCTGTATTTCTTGCTTTGCCTCAATTTCTGACTGTGCACCCTGCAAGTCATCTGACAAAAACATGTTTATTTTAAAAGCAAGAGTTAGTATCACACTATAATCTCTACAATAAAAGACTGGTAATCTCTTTCATGTTTGCACATGCATAAACAACATAGAACAACTGAGTTAAATAAAACTTGGAAGCAAATTATAGTAAGCATTTTAGTAATTGGGAAAAAATACAAATACAGTTATATATATTAGTAATAATGGTGATGGCACTATAAAACATATATTAACATAAATTATATATTCACAATTTTAGCATAAAAATAATGACAGTGATAGATTATAACTCATTGCTTATTAAGATTTGAAATTCAGTGAGATAAGCAAAATGCTATTCTTCTTCATCAATTTTGAAATTTCTTGATACCGGTCAGAAAAATTTCACTTGGAACTTAACTGGATACGGAAAACAACAAGAAACTTTTCTTCAAGAAACAGCTAAATTTTAGCACAATTACCCTAGTTGTGAAACACAAAATAAAAACTAGGCTGAAAGCTCTACTGAGCTTACTTTATCATCACCATTTCCCCAACACACACATATAACAATGTCTGGGCTGGGCGTGGTGTGGCTCACGCCTGTAATCCCAGCACTTTGGGAGGCCGAGGCGGGCAGATCACGAGGTCAGGAGATCAAGACCATCCTGGCTAATACAGTGAAACCCCATTTCTACTAAAAATACAAAAAATTAGCCTGGTGTGGTGGCAGGCGCCAGTAGTCCCAGCTACTTAGGAGGCTGAGGCAGGAGAATTGCTTGAACCCAGGAGGCGGAGGTTGCAGTGAGCTGGGATCATGCCACTGCACTCCAGCCTGGGCAACAGAGCAAGACTTCATCTCAAAAAAACAAAAACAAAAAAACCCCAACAATAACAACAAAAATCTGCTGAATATATTAAATGATGTAACCTAAGTGGTTTTACTGAAATAAATTAAATCCAGCATTCTATTTCAAATATGCCCCTTCCCCTAACCTCCCTCCTCTCCAATCACTCTGTTCCTTTTTAGTATTAAAATCTTCTGCTACTGAACACTGCCTGAAATAAATATATCATCAGGTAAGCTATATTCTTCTAGTGATATGTAAGTATCACCTTGGTTTATAAGTACCTCAGCATAACAACTTCAATCCATCAAAAAAGAGCTAAGAATAACTCTCACAATACAATTAAATAGGTTTTGGAAATTATATATATATATTCATATTCATAGATGATATCCTATTTTTCTCTCTAGAAAAATTGTATTCTGGCCTAGGAGCGGTTCATGCCTGTAATCCTAGCACTCTGGGGGGCTGAGGCAGGCAGACCACTTGAGGTCAGGAGTTTGAGACCAGCCTGGGCAACATGGCAAAACCCCGTCTCTAGGAAAAATACTAAAAATCAGCTGGGTGTGGTGGTGTGCGCCTGTAATCCCAGCTACTTAGGAGGCTGAGGCATGAGAATCACTTGAACCTGGGAGGCAGAGATAGCAGTGAGCCAAGATCGCGCCACTACACTCCAGCCTGGGCGACAGAGAGCGACTGTGTCTCCAAAAAAAAAAAAAAAGAAAGAAAAAAATTTGATTCTGGGTTCATCTACTCTAGTCAACCTATCAATTCTTCCTTCAAAAGGTCTTTTGGCCAGGGAAGGTGTGTGTACAGAGAGAGATTTTTCCAGTGGCAGAGACACTGTTGCATTAGCTACAAAACTTCTCTCACAGCTCTTTCGACACTATCCACTGGAGTCTGCAAAGGTCCTGGCCCCTGTTTCTGGATTTGTCATTATATAAGATAATGCTTTTTTTTTTTTTTTTTTTTTTAGGGAGTATTTAGGAGAGAAGCATCATGATGCCTGCACCTTACATTCAAGTGGTTTGACAAAAACATTGACATTAATTCCTTGAGTGGATATTTTCCTTGCTCTGTGATCAAGTTTTTCAACCTCAGTGCTACTGACATTTTGGGCTGAATAAACTCTTTGCTGTGGGACTACCCTATGAACTGTAGGATGTTTAGTAGTTTTCCTGGTCAGATATTGTCAAATGTCTCCTGGGAGGTAAAATGCCCCGTGTTGAGGACTATTGCTATATGTTAATAATTTGATAATCAAAAAAAAAAAATTCATACACAGGTTTCTTTTCTATAAAAGCACTGGCTATTAATTCTGAAACAACTTTCTGTGTATTGTAAAAAGGCTCAAATAAATTCACTGTAGATAAATGCAGCCACTTTTCTCACTGTTGAAGAAGAGAATTACAGATATGAAAATAGGTAAGATAGAATTAATCCTCTGGGCCGGGCACAGTTGCTCACACCTGTAATCCCAGTGCTTTGGGAGGCCAAGGCAGGCAGATCTCTTGAAGTTAGGAGTTCGAAACCAGCCTAGGCAACACGGTAAAACCCTATATCTACTAAAAATATGAAAATTAACTGGGTTTGGTGATGCACACCTGTAGTCCCAGCTACTCGGGAGGCTGAGACAGGAGAATCGCTTGAACCCAGGAGGCTGAGGCTGCAGTGAGCCAAGATCATACCACTGCACTCCAGCCTGGGCGACAGAGTGAGACTCTATCAAAAAAAAAAAAAAAAGGATTAATCCTCTGGTGTAGGGTATGAACTCAAATAGATTTGGAGAAATATATAGAAATAAATATAGATGTGTGTACAACTGCATGCACACACAAAAACACACACACACTTCTTAAGTCTGTCCACTGAGTGAGCCTAGAAGCAATTATATACCAGTAGCCATGGGGACACCAAACATTTAGATCCTGCTTTCTCTTTTTTTGAGACAGGGTCTTGCTCTGTTGCCCCGGCTAGAGTGCAGTGGTGCCATCACAGCTCACTGAAGCCTCAACTTGACCTCCTGGGCTCAAGCTATCCCCCTTCCTCAGCCTCCCTGAGTAGCTGGGACCACAGGCACGTGCCACCATGCCCAGCAAAATTTTTAATTTTTTGTAGAGATGGGGTCTTGCTATGCTGCACCAGAGCTGAATAAATTCTTCACTGTGGGACTACCCTATGAATTGTAGGATGTTTAGTAGTTTTCCTGGTCTCTATTCACTAGATTCAGTACCCCTCTCCACCCTGCCCCACATCCCAGGTCACAACAACTAAAATGTCTCCAGATATTGCCAATGTCTCCTGGAAGATACACTCGAACTTCTGGGCTTAAAAGATCCTCGGCCTCCCAAAGTGCTAGGATTATAGGTATGAGCTACCATGCTGGGCCATGTCATAAAGAACATTACTGAGACAACTGTCAAAATGTGAACAGGTATTTGGATTCGAGAATAGTAATGTACCCATGCTAATTTCTTAATTTTGAGAATTGTATGGTGGTTACATAAGATAAATAAGAAATGCATACTGAGGTATTTAAGCATAAAGGCTATCATGTCTGCAACTGATTCTTTGTTTTGTTTCGAGATGGGGTCTGTTGTTGGCCAGGCTGGAGCGCAGTATCACAATGTCTGCTCACTGCAGGCTCTACCTCCTGGGCTCAAGCAATTCTCACACCACAGCCTCAAGAATGGCTCAGACTACAGGCATGCACTGTGCCTGGCTAAGATTTGTAGTTTTTTGGTAGAGTCAGGGTCTCACTATGTTGCCCAGGCTGGTCTTGAACACAGTGTTTGATCATAGAAGTGGAGACACTGACCAAAAATCTTTACAAATTAAGCTTAATAAACACAGACATAATAATCTGACTATATTCAAATTAATCGAATAGTTAGTGTGCAGATCCTCTTTCTAGAAAACCGAGTACGATTTTTTAAAAAATTCAAACATTTGGCCGGGCGCGGTGGCTCAAGCCTGTAATCCCAGCACTTTGGGAGGCCGAGATGGGCGGATCACAAGGTCAGGAGATCGAGACCATCCTGGCTAACACGGTGAAACCCCGTCTCTACTAAAAATACAAAAACTAGCTGGGCGAGGTGGCGGGCGCCTGTAGTCCCAGCTACTCGGGAGGCTGAGGCGGGAGAATGGCGCAAACCCAGGAGGTGGAGGTTGCAGTGAGCTGAGATCCGGCCACTGCACTCCAGTCCGGGCGACAGAGCGAGACTCCGCCTCAAAAAAAAAAAAAAAAAAAAAAAAAAAAAAAAAAAAAAAAAAAAAAAAAAAAAAATTCAAACATTTAATGAGCAATTCTTTTTGTGCAAAGGTTGATCAAGGGCTCATTGTATTTTATATGGTTGTGTGGGAAAATGCATTATCAGTTTATTGTGGCTTGGGTCCATTCTCATAGTGCCTCGTTTTTGTCCTAGAAATGGACACAGAAATCTGTTTCACAACCTTGGGGAGTCTTGTGATGAGTACTGGTGGAAAAGCGTTTAGATGAATATAAATGAAAGCCTTATTAAGCCAAATTCATTTTATTTAGACATGCAAGTCACATGGAAATAAATGTTATTTAGGAGTAATGTAAGTTGTAAAGATTAACAGAATCTGTTTTTTCCTTAACATAAATTGTATATCTTTAGAACTGCTTGGTGTATAGTCTGGGCCAGGGGCCAGTTTTTTCTCAGACTAGGCTAAATCCTGTAAATTCACACAATAAATGAACTGACAGACTACCTACCTACATCATATCCTAAATTAAATTTGGTGTCACCAAATATCTTCAAAAGAGTGACTGGAGATTCAATTTAAACTCTGACCTTTGCTCAACTAAACTTTGACACTGATCCACCTGGTAAAAGGCCAAATCAAAGATTTTTTTCCCAAGTTCTATTTTGCATGTGCATGCTTGTGGAAAGCTGATCTAGCCATAACATATGGCATGTCATCAACTAATAGAAGTGACCTGGCAAGTGGATGTGTCCTCTTTCCATCACCGTCACTCTTCCCTTCAGAATGTCTAGTCACTGAAGGCTTGATGAGAACAACCTTCACAATGCAGGAAGATCATCTTTCCATTGTGGATACGTGTGGCCATATCAAATAGTCTAAGGTAGTAGCCTCTTATTGTCAATTCTTACTCCTTTGCCACTCTTTCTGAACTGCCAGGTTCCTTCTCAACAGCTGGATCTTTTACCTTCCCCATTGTTCTTTTCTTTCACTAGAAAGTCCCTCTGCTACCACTGTTCACCCCTGTGCAGAGAATTTCCAAGCCTGGTTCCTATCTTCTGCCTATAGCCTCCTTGTGTATCTTATCTCTGTATCTCTCAGGTCAATAAAACATCTGAGAAATAAATGAAAATGACTTGTTGGTTCTAGTTTCTGTTCTGCACATCCAGCTTCATCTCCAGTTCCTAGGGTGACCATATAAAACTGGGACAGCTTTGAATATGAAAGAGAGCACTTTTGACGATAATTATGCTGGGACAATAGGCATAAAGGTCCCAGGCAAACCCATGGTCACTCTTCCTGTTTAGCATGTGCCAAATTAAAACCATCACAGCCACCACTAGGACACCTTTTCTTCCAGAAGTAAATATTTCTTAATTTTCATTCAGTCAGGGTCAAATGCTGGAGTTATAGCTGACTTCCATCTCTCTCCTATATTTAGTGTCTCAGGCCAATGGATTCTACATAAGATTACCAAGGGAGAGATAAAAGATAAGAATAACAGGGCCCCAAGTGGGTTTTCTTATCTGAAACTGCCACAGTAATTACCCTAGTTCAAACTCTCAAATGATTAAGCCTCTTGACTGCCTTACTTGTAGCCTCTATCTACTTCAGTTCACTCAACAAACCTCCCCAAAATACAGATCTGATCATATCATTGCTGTGCTCAGAAGCCACTGAATTATTATAATGATCACTCTATCTTATAAAACACTCAAAGGATTATGTGAACAAACTTTAATTATACCTATCAATCCTCAAACCAAACCCATATGATCTAGCTTGTGATTTTTAATATTTCCTTTTTCTAAGGTATTTTTATCTACTCTTCTTGTAATCTTACCCATTTAAAAATATTTTATAGATGTAAATATAAAAAAATCTTAAAAATCTTTAAGACAAGACTAAAAAGAAAGAATATCTATAATACTATGATCACACTGGAAAAAAATGAGCAATTTCTTAATTGTTTGATATCCAGTCAGTATTAAAATTTTCCATTGTCCCAAATTTATTTTATAGTTGAATTGTTCGATTGAAGATTCATTCAAGGTTCATACATTGTATATAGTTGACATCTTTTTTTTTTTTTTTTTTGAGATGGAGTCTCACTGTGTCACCCAGGCTGGAGTGTGGTGGCATGATCTCAGCTCACTGCAACCTCCACCTCCCGGGTTCAAGCCATTTTCCTGCCTCAGCCTCCCAAGTAGCTGGGATTACAGGTGCGCGACACCATGCCCAGCTAACTTTTTAAATATTGTTTGTAGAGACGGGGTTTCATCATGATGGCCAAGCTGGTTTCAAACTCCTGACCTCAAGTGATCCACCCACCTTGGCCTCCCAAAATGCTAGGATTATAGGGGTGAGTCACCACCACGCCCGGCCGATATATCTCTTAAATCTCTTTTAATTTATAGGATTTCCCCCATCCCCTTTCCTTTTTTTCCCCTTCTAATTTAATTGCTAGAGAAACTGGGTTGTGTGTCCTGTAGAATCTTCCACATTCTGGATTTTGCTGGTTGTATCCCCATCACATCATTTAGGATATGTCCCTAGTTCTTTGTATGTCCTGCAAATTGGCAATTGAAGTGAAAGTCTTGATCAGATTTAGGTTTAGTGTTTTTTTTTAAATCACTGAATATACAAGGTAAGACACACTATTTATACAGTCATCTCAAATGCCTCTTGTCCCATGAAACTCAAAATGCCTTTCTTCCCCATCCTCCAAAACAAACAAACAAACAAACAAACAAACAAAACCCTGGACATTCTCTTTTCTTTGACTCCTGATGGCAACAACCACCAATAATTAGCTTATCATCTATACCTCTCTGTGTGGTAAATGGGGGAGGGAGTAAGTTTCCCTGTGGGGTCCTCGAGGATCACTCCAATATAGCTGTGGGAATTATACTTGGAGAGGCAAATGAAATTAAAGGATTTATTATACTCAAAGGTCCTAGAGAGGAAGGCAAGGTACACCATGCAGGGAACCATATGGGAGGAGGGCAAAAAATGGGCTCAGCCAAACAGGTATAACTGATAGAGTGAGGACCTGTAGGCAAATGCTTGTATTGGGGGTCAGGATACACAAACAAAAAGGATGAGGTGATTTCGTTAAATTTCACCAGGCCACTGTCAGGGAAGGATATGAAGGGAACTTGTGGCAGGGACCCAGCCTTATCATACTGGTGCATCTGGTTGCCAGGGCAGAGTGTTCACAGCCCGTTTGTGGGGATGTTGAGGCATAAGGAAAATACAAAGTTTTAAAAAATGTACTATCACTAATTTGACTTAAAATTCCTTAAATCCCGAGGACAGATTTTTGCTTTTGTTTTTGAGACAGTCTTGCTCTGTCACCGAGGCTAGAGCGTAGTGGTACGATCTGGGCTGACTGCAACCTCTGCCTTCTGGGCTCAAGTGATCCTCCCACCTCAGCCTTCTGAGTGGCTGAGACTATAGGCATGCACCACCATGCCTGGCTAATTTTTGTAGAGATGGGGTTTTGCCATGTTGCCCAGGCTGGTCTCAAACTCCTGGGCTCAAGTGATCAGGCTGCCTCAGCCTCCCAAAGTGTTGGGAATAAAGGCATGAGCCACCATGTTCGGCCCAACAGTCTTATTAGACTTTAAAACCACTGCAGTCCCTGGCAAGGTTCCCCAAATAGAGTAAATTTGCAACAGACATGATTTGAAGTGAATTCCAATTTTTAAAAAATGTTTCATGAGAGACGGTTTCAAGCATACAGAAAACATGGCTTCATCAACTTATTTCTCATTTAAAAGTAACATAAATAGATAGAAATGATTACTATATCAAGGAAAAGGTACTACTGCTATCATCATTTTATCTCATAATGAATGTTTATTATTATTTTCCTTGTCCTAGCTGACTAATGTGACAAGTCATACACAATAATTCTAAATAAAAAGATTGGCTATTTTTTAAAAAGGGGGAAAAAAACTTGAAAATAATGGTTCAGGAAGTCAAGCACAGAGTTTGAATGAGGAAAATAAAGAGGCTACTTATATGTAGCTTCTTTATATAGCTCTAAAGGTCAACACTGTGCTCTAGTAATTTATACTTTTAAGAGAAAATTATGTCAGTCTATTGAACCTAATTATACAGATACAAACCATAACCACACATAATCAAGCATAACATAAATGTTTCTAAAAAGTACCACTGATATGTCATTTTTAAGAATCTGTAAAACTCTTACAAGAGAAACTTTACAAAAGAAAAACAATAATGACCATAAAGAGCTATGATAATTATAGCATGGAGACTCTTCTAAAATATGCCTCCTTCTACCTAGGTGATTTTTCTTTACATCCAATCACTGACTGACTTAACAGTCTGTTCTTAAAATCAAGCTGAGAGAGAAAGAAACAAAGTGAAAGAGTAAACAAGTCGGGTAGGGTGGTGCATGCCTGTAGTCCCAGCTACTTGGGAGGCTGAGGTGAGAGGAACGCTTGAGCTCAGAAGTACAAGACCAACCTGAGCAACTTAGCAAGACCCCGTCTCTAAAAACAAAACAAAACAAGATAAGTAAAAAAATCTATAAAAATAAAATCAAGCCACAAAATCTTTCAGCAGGTATTTATAAAGATACTACTTCATTAACAAAAAAGTTGGCAATCATACAGAAATGTAAACAAAAGTTTTAGAAGTTCTTTCACCTTAACGTAAAGCAAGATTAGGGAAACTCTGACCCATCTTCATCAATGGCACCTGAAGCAGTTACTAACAGCATCTGCACACAGGCCCCCTACTCCACATGCATCTTGTATTTTCCAGTCTTTTTCCTACATCTTCCCCCCTTCCTTGAGTCTGACTTCCCAGGCTATATGGTGAGTATTTTATAGATACTGTTTGGTGGTACTCATGGATTAAAAATATTTTTTTCCCGATTATCTGGCAAGTGACAAACAAACAAATGCATTACTAAGTAGAAAAAATCCATCACAAACAAATCCTTGTTCCTAAATACCGTAGGAAATAATTTTAAAACTCCACAATCTTATTCAATTAATATGGAGTTACTCAGAGTCCTTCAACAGGCTTTTATCAATCACCATCATCATCATGATCAGTGTCTTCATTATGGTGGTTAACATTTTATGTTCCCAACACCATGGTAAGTGTGGTCCATGCATACTCTTTCATTCAATTTTCACAATAATCCTATAAAGTTGATTTTCATCAATCTAATACATGAAAAAGCCCTGAATCACAGAGGGGTTAAGCAATTTGTCAAGGACACATTACAAATAAATGGCAAACTTATGATTGAACCTAGAGTTCTTTGGCTCTTAGCTTTGCGGCTAGTGTTACTTTCCTAATGCTCTTGTGGCTTTATAATTTTAATGTAAGAAGTCCATTATCAATTAATTCATCATATATCTGAGTTTTACTGAATACCTGCATTGTGGTAGGCAATGGGATAAAAATCAAATCTAAGACTAACAAAAATCACAAAGGCACTAATAATAGTTGAATATAATTAACACAATCATAAACACTATAGTCAGTCTTAACTTGGCTATTGAAAAGATTTCTGGGAACACTGAATGGCTGTACCAAAATATCTCATGTACCCCATAAATATATACACCTACTATGTACCTATAAAAATAAAAAAAAGAAAAAAAGATTTCTGGGAGAGTTCTGTAGTGCAAAAGACCATAAAGAGGGCTACTTTTGTTTGGGTGTGTTCATTACTCATTTACCTCCTTTCTTTTTTCTCCACGTTCCCATAAAGGCCCATAGGGTCTGACAATTCTTTCAGTATCAGTAACTACATTTTACACAATAATGGTATTGCATTTCTGAGATGAGAGTTCTGGACCATACCAACATTAACTTATATTTATTATTGTGACATTAGAAAAAAAGCATGCCTTATCAACACCAAAGATCACCTAAGAAGAGTACAAATCATTAAGAGTGCTCCTTCCTTATATAATCCCAAAGTTCAGGGACTGGACAAGAAGATTCCCTATTAGTCCAGCCAGAAAAATAGGCACTTCCACAAAGAGACATTTCCACAGGCTGCTACTATCACTTTGATCCCAGAGAGCTGCCTGGTATTAGTACACCACTACCAACATTTTTAATTAACTCATTGGACTGAACTTACAAGATATGTCGATTTTTCTTGTGTACAATAAGGTAATATAAAAGAGACTGAATGTTGACAATTTTCCAGTAAACCATTCCCAAGGAACTCTATTTTAAAAACATTTTTATAAATGCTGATTTATTTTCTACCCACTTTATTCTAAACAAGTAAATATCAAGAAATAAATGTACTTCCTAGTTAGAGGTGAGACAAAGAGTTCATGCATTTGCTTATCTTATCAATATCTAAAATGTCTTTCTTTCCTTCCTTCCTTCCTTCCTTCCTTCCTTCCTTCCTTCCTTCCTTCCTTCCTTCCTTCCTTCCTTCCTTCCTTCCTTCCTTCCTTCCTTCCTTCCTTCCTTCCTTCCTTCCTTCCTTCCTTCCTTTCTTTCTTCTTCTCTCTCTCTCTCTCTCTCTCTCTCTCTCTTTTTTGAGACAGAGTTTTGCTCTTATTGCCCAGGCTGGAGTGCAATGGCATGACCTCGGCTCATCGGAACTTCTGCCTCCTGAGTTCAAATGATTCTCCTGCCTCAGCCTCCCTAGGAGCTGAGATTACAGGCATGCACCACCATGGCTGGCTAATCTGGTATTTTTAGTAGAGACAGGGTTTCTCCATGTTGCTCAGGCTGGTCTCAAACTCCTGACCTCAGGTGATCCACCTGCCTCGGCCTCCCAAAGTGCTGGGATTACAGGTGTGAGCCACCACGCCTGGCCATCTATCTAAAATTTCTTAGTCCAAAATTTCTAGAAGAGTGTCGTAAGAACCTGGGGATATTTACTAGAAGATGAAGAACACCAGAAAATAAGGAAATGTACAACTGCTACCATATGATAACAGAGCAAACTGGTGAGTCTTTCAAGAGAGTTAATATTTTCACCTTATTCTAATTATGTTAAAAGTGCTAATAAATTCGTATTAGAGATACAAGGGTAAACAAAAAACACAGCTGCATTTCATATTCTATCACTGAACACTTTGTTCCTTATAATCTTGACTGATCCAAATTATTCGACATTGTTTGAAATATTGGGTATAAACACCAAAACTTTAAATTTTTAGTTCCTGCTACTTTACAGAACCCATCTTAATCTCTCAACTAAAAATGAAAACTTCACATAATATCTAGAACAGATTTTATGGCAAAGGGTGATTTGATACCCTGGTTTACGATGTAATAAAAACATATTAAAGTACCTTTTAAAAGGGACACTTTGGCAAGAGGCTCGTTTAGGTCCTGTTCATCCATTTGGGCGTCTACAGAGAGGAAAAAAATAAGTATATAATTATAGACAGTATTCAAATCTATCAGAAAGCTATTGTTATCAAAATAAACAACTGGAATTGACACAGCTATTATATTTGGGTAGCTGAAAGTAGTTTTAACAAAATATCCAACATTCAAAGGGGATGACTTGATAAATGGAAGTGTTTTTTTTTTTTCTGCCAAACGCAAACTTTGAAATCTCCACTCACATTAACCTATACACCTAAACTGCCATTAACAGCTGCAGGTCTGTAAATATGAGGTTAAAACTCACCTGTAGTGTCGTCACTGCTTTTTTCCTTGCTTGGACTCAGAGTATCTGATAAATCAGATTCTTTCGCTCTTGTCTGATTTTCTACCAAGAAAAAAAGTAAAAGTAAAATCTTATTACAGTTAAATATCTTATATCAATAAAACTGCTTCAGGCTATGAATGCTCAAAATCTACAGGTACACAAAGTACTTTTAAAACAGGTCAGGTCACTGAATCTCTTACTTCTTCGCCACCCTTGTCCAAAATGGAATACTGGTTATTACACGTAGCTCATATTAAATTATAATGTGGATCATGTCTGCTTTGCTGAGGGCTGGGGCTTTTGTTCAAGGTTGTCCACTTGCCAACTGGAAACAAAAACGAAGCAAGCTTTGCTAAAGTATTCAAAAAACTGCAACAAATATAGTACAATTCCCAAGACAATGTGGACACTGTATAAAGATGATTAAAGGAAAAGGCTCTGTTACATAAAAACATGAGTAAGAAGGCTGCCTTAGTAAGATTTTATTCAAATAATAAAACCCTTAAAAAAAAAAGATTAGTTCTTATTAAAAAAAGTGGCATTTAAAATAAGAAAAATTAACAGTCTTTTATTTCTAAAGATAACTGTCCCTGAATCACAGTAAGAAAAAACTTTTTGGAGACAGGGTCTTGCTCTGTTGTCCAGGCTGGAGCGCAGTGGGACAAACACAGCTCACTACAACCTTGACCTCCTGGGCTCAAAGGATCCTCCTGCCTCAACCTCCCGAGCAGCTGGGACTTCAGGACCATACCACTACACCCAGCTATCTTTTTTATATTTTTAGTAGAGATAAGGTCTTGCTATGTTGCCTAGGCTGGTCTCAAACTCCTGGGCTAAACTGATCCTCCCATCTCAGCCTCCCAAAGCACTAGAATTACAGGCATCAGCCATTGCACCTGGCCAAGAAAAAACTTTTAAAAAAGTTTTGGGCTGGGCGCGGTGGCTCATGCCTGTAATCCCAGCACTTTGGGAGGCCAAGGCGGATGGATCACGAGGTCAGGAGTTCAGGACCAGCGTGGCCAAGATAGTGAAACCCCATCTCTACCAAAAACACAAAAAATTAGCTGGACGTGGTCCTGGGCACCTGTAATCCCAGCTACTCAGAGGGTTGAGGTAGAGAATTGCTTGAACCTGGGAGGTGGATGTTGCAGTGACCCGAGATTGTGCCATTGCACTCCAGCCTGGGTGACAGTGAGACTTTGTCTCAAAATAAATAAATAAATAAACAAACAAACAAATAAATAAATAAATAAAATAAAAGAAAGAAAGAAAGAAAAAAAAGTTTTGAAATTATTTACAAGAGGTCTTCTGCCTGGTCCAATGAAGACATCTTAGGCCTAATTTTCAAAGAATTGTCCTCAGAAATCCTTACTATAGGCCCAGAAGTTTATCAAAGATGACTGGCAATTAATTAGGCCCCAGATTCTCATCTGTAATGGCACATCTGTATATACTACGGAATTTCTTTTTTTTTTTTTTTTCTTTTTTAGAGGGGGTGTCACTATGTTGCCCATGCTAGTCTTGAACTCCTGGGCTCAAGTAATCCTTCCACCTGTCTCCCAAGTGCTATAATTACAGGTGTGAACCACCACACCTGGCCTATGGCATTCTTTAGGGTAGCATTTGCAGGGAACGTCATTTTTCTGAATAAAATCCTATAGGGGAATCCTATCTCCCCATTCTCCACAAGGCTTCGGTCAAGCTTTACATGGCAGAATTTAGCCGTAATCTGGTCCCTACATTATTTCCCACAGGAGCTCTGCTCTGGTCATGCTAGCTTCTTTATAGGGCTGGTACATGCCTGCATTATGTCCTGCAATTATTTGTTTGATTCAGTATTTCCCTAATCTCAAAACAGCCATTTTCTCTATTTGGCCTATTCATTCTGTAATATACAGTTTAAGTCCCATCAACTCTAAGGAATTCTTCATTTCTCCACCATGGTGCTCCTTTTAATTGTATCTTCTCTGTGTCTTTTGTTTCCTCAATTAATCATACTCTATTTTGTATTATTCTGTGTATGTGTATATATCTTCTTTCCTTAGTGAGATTATAAATTTATAAAGCATATATTTTTATAATGTTACACACCCGATTTCACTGTTTGTATGTGCACGCCCACTTCTAGTACTTTTCCTAAAGGAAATAACACAGCACATATGGGATACATAATGCTCACTGAAGTATTGTTCGTTATAGGAAAATGAAATATACATATATTATGGAATGAAAACTATTCAAGATATATTTACTACTAAGTAAAAAGCCTAATAAAGAGCAGTATGTATAATGTGACCCCATGTAGATTAAAAATAGTTATACATTTATCTATGAATTTTTAACTGCATATATTTATTCAAGGTATGGAAGGATCTACAATAGAGATATCATTAGTTATTTCTGGAGATAGGGACATGGTGGACACATTTACTTTTTAACTTCACATAGTCATAAATTGAAAAATTTGTAGAAATATATATATTGTTTTATAATCAAGGAAATTAAAATATATTTTCTATTTTGAAAGAAATTAGAAACACATCTAACACCATTACTGTCAAAATATTTAATACAACATTAAAATATAACTTGTTATGGCTATTCCATATAACAATATCCCTAGAATTTGTGGCTTAACTTGTGAAATGGGTGATGAATTTCAAGAAGTCTTTGCTTCTTTTCTCCCTGCCATTTGTAGTCAAAGGTCAACTGCTTAGCGACAGGGAACTTAGATTAGAAGTGAAGTCACTGGCCATGGAGGCCCATGGGAATCTAATCTGTGACCGCTGCTGCATTCATAGTATGCTAAAATCAGAAATTTCTGAATGTTCTAGTTTTGATCACAAACTTACATTCTCAAATAAAAGAGGCTAATACATCTAATCTCCATATATGGTTACAAAAGGAACCACTCTGGAGGAACAAAAAGGAAAACAGGAAAACAGCTCTCCCCGATTTTAATATTTTTGGCAATTTTAGGATCAAAATATTAGGTAAATAAGAAGTATATTTTCAAAAGTATTCTTCTAGCCTAGAAGAACTCTTATTCTATATTTAGAGCATTAGCTGGGAAGGTAAAGTTGCCTTAAAGGTAGGGCCAAATTTTCCATCAAGATGTCACTGGAATGTAACTAACTGATAGCAGAGATTGCCTGTTTGTTTTTTTTTCTTTTCTTTTTTTTTTTTTGAGACAGGGTCTTGCGCTGTTGCCCAGGCTGGAGTGCAGTGGCACAACTGCAGCTCACTGCAGCCTTAGCTTCCTGGGCTCAAGCCATCCTCCAACCTGAGCCTGCTGAATAGCTGAGACCAGAGGTGTGCATCACCACATCTGGCTAATTTTTTATTTTATTTTTTTGAAGAGATAGGGTCTCCCTATGTTGCCCAGGCTGGAATGCCTGTTTCATTAACTGCTATATTCCCAGTGCATAGAATAGTGCCTAGTACATAGTAGATATATATATATATACACACACACACACACACACACACATATATATTTTAAAGGATGATTGAAAGCATATATCTACTCTGATTAAGAAAGCAAGTTTGGTAATCCCGGCACTTTGGGAGGCCGAGGCAGGCAGATCATGAGGTCAGGAGATCGAGACTATCCTGGGTAACACAGTGAAACCCCATCTCTACTAAAACTACAAAAAATTAGCCGGGCATGGTGGCGGGTACCTGTAGTCCCAGCTACTAGGGAGGATGAGGCAGGAGAATGGCGTGAACCCTGGAGGCAGAGCTTGCAGTAAGCCGAGATCGCGCCACTGCACTCCAGCAGCCTGGGCGACAGAGCAAGACTCCATCTCCAAAAAAAAAAAAAAAGAAAGCAAGTGTGTGTGTGTGTGTGTGTGTGTGTTTTAAGAGACAGTGTCTTGCTACGTTGCCCAGGCTGGTCTCGAACTCCTGGGCTCAAGTGATTCCTCTTATCTTGGCCTCCCAAAGTGCTGGTATTACAGGTGTGAGTCACCGAGGTTGGCCAGAAAGCAAGTTTTTAGCAAGTCAAGTCATGGATCCTCAATGTTGTGTCCTGATACTATAGTTACATAGAGGCAAATCAAATCTATTCAAGAATGAAACACAAGGCCATGAGTGGTGGCTCACATTTTGTCAATCTCACTTTACAAGTGAGGGAACTGAGGTTTAAAGAACTGAAGTTGCCTGAGGGCGTACAGCTAGTTAGTGGTAGAATTAGCTACATATATTCTTTCTACTTCTACCTCCAAAGCTGACATGTAATGACTGCAAGTTGAGTTAGAGATTAAACAGAAAGTACATTTTGCATTAGGTGATACATGTTCTAGAAGTAAGAGAAGAGGTAAGACTGGTAACAGTTGGTAATTGTTCATTTATGGCAATTTATATTTTCATTGGTAATTTGTTCATTTATGGCAATTGATATTTTCAATCCAAACAAGAAAATTCCACCAAAAACACTGCCAATTAAAGACAATTTAGCCAAATCCAAAATAAAACACTTTATAGTGCGATTTAAAACGTAACTTATTTCAGCCATCTAGTTTGTTACAAGGATTAGCCTATCTTTGCATATTAACTGTGAACGATGCTAGTAAAATGTTCGCTACTGATAGAAAAATCCCTGAGTATATAAAGCTTATATTTGTATTATCATCCTTAAAGAACATATTCTATTCATTTACATGGACTTATTTGCCATAATTTATTTAATAAATACCCTTATTAATGGACCCTAATGCTTTCCTCTTGTTGCTTTTAAACAACACTGAAACAAACATTCTTGCTCATTAGTCCAATTTGTTCCTTAAGATTAAAAACCCAGGCCAGACATGGTGGCTCACGCCTGTAATCCCAGCACTTTGGGAGACCGAGGTGGGTGGATCACCTGAGGTCAGGAGTTTGAGACCAGCCTGGCCAACATGGTGAAACCTCATTCTCTACTAAAAATACAAAATTAGCCGGGCATGGTGGCATGTGCCTATAATTCCAGCTACTCAGGAGGCTGAGGCAGGAGAATCACTTGAACCCAGAAGGTGGAGGTTATAGTGAGCTGAGACTGTGCCACTTCACTCCAGCCTGGGCAACAAGGGCGAAACTCCGTCTCAACAACAACAACAACAACAACAACAACAACAACAACAAAAGGTTAAAAACCCAAAAGTGGAATTGCTGGATCAAAAGGCATGTTCTTTAAAACTTCCAATAAACAGTTTACAGTCAGGTTTACAAGGAAATCATACAAAGATAAATATTTAAAGTGATGATATTCTAATTACTCTGATTTGATCTTGATACATTAAACGAATGTATCAGACTGTAAAACATATCCTGAAAATACGCACATTATGTATCAATAAGATAAAAACAATAAATTAAAAAGGGAAATCAGTAATGCACAAAACTTTTCCAATAATGACACAACATAATTTCAAGAACATATTTTCTAATTTAGAATGCATTAAATATAAGCGCTAAGACAGCAAGACATTTTAATTAAAGAAGCATTCATTTTTTTTTTTCCCTAAGGCTCTACTTCAAAGTGCTGGCTATTCAACCAACTAATCTGAATAGGTATTTGGATGGTGAGGTAAAAGCTATTTTAAGGTCTGTTCTCATCTCACTTTAATAAGGTGAAAAAAATTGCCATATGTACTAAAAATAGTTCACTGTTCTGAAACTCAATGCCTGTTTGCCAGAACAATATTAATGATGCATATTCTGTGCATTTTTTCCCCAAATATGGCATTTGCTGTGCACAAAATTCAGAATGGAAACCATGAGATATCTGAAATAACACCATTCTCTTAAATGGTTAAAAAAGCCAAATGAATCCAGTTACTTTAATAAAATAGAATGTACTAAAATTAAGTATCTCAAACTTTTATAACCCAATGTTTTAACTGGCCAAAAAGACTGTGAATCTAGTTTTAAATTTTATACTGGAATAGTCTAATGAAAGTTCTACTATGATAAACACATGCCACCAAATTTATTTGCCTAATTTCCCTATGTATAAAAGTGACTTGACAATATGGTGCTTTAAAACTCACTTTTCTTCTCTGACAATTGTAACAGAATTAACACAATAAACTACTTTGGGCCATTACTGGACTACTCATTATAAAATATAAGAAGACTCTACATTCACAAAAGTCATTAATTTTGTTTAAATCAAACTGAGATGCCCAAAATTAAGGAATTAAACATCATAAGAGATTTTAAAGGTACAGCAACTCCCAAAAAAGAACTGCAAGCATGTTTCACTTAAGTTGTATCACAAAAGATTTACATTGTGTTTTTTTTTAAATTTGAGATCAAAGCTGAAATTAATGCTGGGAGTGAGGGAGATTGCAACAAATCTTTAATACCTAAAGAAACCTATACCAAGTACTAACATTCAAAAAAACATAAATATACATCCACTTAAAAAGACACATTCCAGTTAAGATACCCTTCTTAAAACAGAAGTCTAATTATTTTATACATTATCTGATACTCTTACTGGCTTGCTATTTTGTGAGCTATAAGAAGTAAACGGATGGTTAAAATACTATAACCTTGAAAATATATATTAACCTTCATTATCCAAAAGAACTGTCAAAAAACATAGAAAAAACAGAAAACAAACCTTTTGAAAGTTTTGTTTCTTCTACCGCTTTGGTTAGATGCCCTTCGACGATCAGCTTCTCTGCCAAGGAAAATAAACGTTACCATCCAAGCCCAAACTGAGCAGCATTTCCCTGAGCTGGGCAGTGTAACACATTCCATGACCAAATTTAAAGATGATAACATTACTCCTATGACCAAGCTTGAATAAAAACTTGAATCTGGAAGGGGAACTAAGAGAACTGGAACTATGATGGAGCAATCACATTAACGCAGAAAACTAGGGGCAGGCAGGCAATCTGCCTTTTATTTTCACCTTATTTTAAAAGCCTAGATCTTTTTATAAAAAGGGCTCAGAAGAAATAATCAAAGCAATCCTCTTTAGATCAAGGCTATTAAGTTAAAATAAATGATTTATGAAAAGGTATTTATTCAAATGAAGTAATAAAAATTAAGTTATACCAATAGTTTACTGTTCTCTGCTGACATAATTCAGCAGAGATGTCTATATAATGTATTTCAGTAAATAAATCATTTTAGAAAAGCTAACTATTCAAAGAAATAAAAAAATTTTGTTTCGTTTTATGGGGGATTCTCTGTAAACGTATAATGTTACTTCTTTATAATTTAAAGTCATATTTTCATATTCTACATTTCATTGAAGAAGATATATCTAGTCTGTGTCCCCTTATTTATTCCTGCATGTCAGTTAGTCTCCTTCAATTTACTCATTTGCAATATATGTGAAGAAAATTTTCTATTCTTTTACTTTACAACCAACTGCAACTTGGTCTACACCCACCACTCAACCACTGAAACTGCTCCAATATCATTATAGCCTCTTGTCTCTCAATGCCCATGGCTCCTTTTCTTAATTTTCATTTCTCATAGGCTCTTTGCAGTATGTGGCACTTTGACTCTGTCTTTTTAAAAACAGAAAGAGGTGCCAGGCGTGGTAGCTCACGCCTGTAATCCCAGCACTTTGGGAGGCCGAGGCAGGCGGACCACAAAGTCAGGAGATCGAGACTATCCTGGCTAACACGATGAAACCCTGTCTCTACTAGAAATACAAAAAATTAGCCAGGCATGGTGGTGGGCGCCTGTAGTCCCAGCTACTCAGGAGGCTGAGGCAGGAGAATGGCGTGATCCCGGGAGGCGGAGCTTGCAGTGAGCAGAGATGGTGCTGCTGTACTTTAGCCTGGGCGACAGAGCGAGACTCCATCTCAAAAAAAAAAAACAAAAACAAACAAACAAACAAAAAAAAACCCAAAAACAAAAACAGAAAGTAACAGATTTTGATTAACATGTATAATGTAGGCTGTCCTACCTGTCCTCTGTCCTACGTCACTCCATTCCTAAAATTCACTTCCTACAACTTTTAGCCATTTCTTCTGATACTTACATTTATATTTCTAAATAACATATTGATTTTTTGTTTTTCCATTTTAGATATTTATTGACAATCTATTTTACATGGTTAAGCTTTGCCATTTTCTACTACCATCCTCAAGAGTTTGTCAATCTATAACCAGTCCTTTTTTTTTTGTTTTGAGACGGAGTCTCACTCTATCGCCAGGCTGGAGTGCAGCCTGGAGTGTAGTGACACAATCTCAGGTCCCTGCAACCTCTGCCTCCCGGGTTCAAATAATTCTCCTGCCTCAGCCTCCTGAGTAGCTGGGGCTACAGGTCCACACCACCATACCCAGCTAATTTTTGTATTTTTAGTAGAGATGGGGTTTCACCATGTTGGCCAGGATGGTCTTGATCTCTTGACCTCCACCCGCCTCAGCCTCCCAAAATGCTGGGATTACAGGTATGAGTCATTGTGCCTGGCCCATACTCAGCATTTATATTGAAAAATTATTTTATATAATGAGTCATATAGTATGCTACAATTATATTTCCTTCCTTGTATGGCCTTCAGTATACTCAGAATTTATAATGCTTCTTTTTTTGTTTTATTAATTTGTATATATTTCAAACATAGCCCAAGTTCTCACAGAACCATACAACTTTCAATACTGTCAAACACACCAAGTAATTTATCACATTATATATCCCCATCTTCCTCCTTCTGTTTTATTCTTTTGTTTTATTGTAACATATCCTCTTATAATTTCCTGAAAAGGGGTGAACAGAAGTTAAATACTTTGTGATTTTGCTTCTCTGAAAATGTTAGCATTCTACCTTCACATGTGATTGATGGTTTGACTAGATACACAAATCTACAGGAAATACGTTTGCGTCAGAATTTTGAAAGCATTGTTCCACTGTCTTCTAGCTTCCAACCAGGTGAGTCTAATACAGCCTGAATCCTGTTCCTCAGTACACATAGTAGGGATTTCTTACACTCAGCAACACCTGGTTTGCCTGTTCTGTTTGGGCATCAGGGAGGACTGCACATCCCAACTCCCTAGCACTGAGGAAGATTCATAGGACTGATGCTAGCCAGGGCCAAAGCATTTAAGAGAAAATACACGTTTTTTACACCTTATCCCACCACAGGAACTCTAGAAGCTGTGTGCTGAGACAGCAACATCGTAAGATAGTAAAGACTCCATCTGTCTAGATCTCTGAGTGACAATATGGAGTAGAGTGGTCTTCCTCACCATGGACATGTAGTGTGAATGAGAAATAAATGTTTGTTTAGTTGAGCCATTAAGATTTCATGGCTTGGCCGGGCACGGTGGCTCATGCCTGTAATCCCAGCACTTTGGGAGGCCGAGGTGGGCGGATCACCTGAGGTCGGGAGTTCGAGACCAGCTTGACCAACATGGAGAAACCCCAAAATTAGCTGGATGTGGTGGTGCATGCCTGTAATTCCAGCTACTCAGGAGGCTGAGGCAGGAGAATTGTTTGAACCCGGGAGGCGGAGATTGCGGTGAGCAGAGATCACGCCATTGCACTTCAGCCTGGGCAACAAGAGCGACACTCAAAAAAAAAAAAAAAAGATCTCATGGCTTATTTATCACTATATTATAAATTTAGCTTATTAAGACTATATGATATCCTTTGTTTCTCTCTAGAAGGTTTCAGAATCTTCTGTTTATTCCTGGTGTTCTTAAATTTCATATTCCTCAGTGTGTAGTCTCTTTTTTCCTTAAATGAGGTGAAATTCACATAACATAAAACAACCATTTTAAAGTGAACAATGCCGTAGAATTTAGTATATTCACTATGTTGTGCCTAGTTCCAAAACATTTTCATTACCCAAACAAAAACCCTATACCCATTAAGCATTTACTCCCCATCTCCACCTCACCAGTCCCTGGCGGTCACACATCTGCTTGCTATCTCTATGGATTTACCTGTTCTGGATATTTCATATAAATAAAACAATACAACATATGACATTCTGTGTCTGGCTTAACGAGTGGTCATTTAAAATATATTGTGCTAAGTACTCAGTGCATTTTTTTTTTCAGTTTATAAGCTCATACCTTTCACTTCTGGGGAATTATCTTGTATTTTACTTAATTGATAAATTATTCCATTCTCTCGCTCTCCGCTATTCTCCCCCTCTGGAATTCATTATTAAGATATTAGATCTCTAGGATTAAATCCCAAATTTTCTTTAATTTTCCTTCTCGAAAAAAATAAAACAAAACAAAACTCTTGACTTTTTCTTATATTTTCTGGGACACTTCCTCTACTTTCTCCTCAATCTTCTTACAGTTTTTAAAAATCTGGTATTGTATTTTCAGTTTTCAAAAATTCTATTTGCTCCCTGCTCCTTTTAAAAATACCATCTTTATCTTGCTTCATCCATAAAACTTCAAAAATTATACTTTTAAGCTGGGTGCAGTGGCTCATGCCTGTAATCCCAGCACACTGGGAGGCCAAGGCGGGTAGTTCACCTGAGGTCAGGAGTTCGAGACCAGCCTGGCCAACATGGTGAAAACCCGGCTCTACTAAAAATACAAAAATTAGCCAGGCGTGGTGGTGGGCGCCTGTAATCCCAGCTACTCAGGAGGCTGAGGCAGAAGGATCACTTGAATCCGGGTGGCAGAGGTTGCAGTGAGCCGAGATCATGCCACTGTGCTCCAGCCTGGACAACAGAGCGAGAATTCGTCTCAAAAATATATATATATACACACATATATATATATTTTATATATTTTTTAAAATTTCTGCTTCTTGGGCGCAGTGGCTCATGCCTGTAATCCCAGCATTTTCGGAGGCCGAGGTGGGCGGATCATGAGGTCAGGAGTTTGAGACCAGCCTTACCAACATGGTGAAACCCCGTCTCTACCAAAAACACAAAAATTAGCTGGGCGTGGTGATGCGTGCCTGTAATCCCAGCTATTCAGGAGGCTGAGGCAGGAGAATTGCTTGAATCTGGGAGGCAAAGTTTACAGTGAGCCAAGATTGCACCATTGTACTCCAGCCTGGGCGACAGGGCAAGACTCTGTCTCAGAAAAACAAAACAAAACAAAACAACAACAACAACAACAAGCTGGCCGGGCGTGGTGGCTCATGCCCGTAATCCCACCACTTTGGGAGGCTGAGGCAGGCCGATCACCTGAGGTCGGGAGTTCGAGACCAGACTGACCAACATGGAGAAACCCCATCTCTACTAAAAATACAAATTTAGCTGGGCATGGTGGTGGATGCCCCTAATCCCAGCTACTCGGGAGGCTGAGGGAGGAGAATCGCTTGAACCTGGCGGTAGAGGTTGTGGTGAGCCGAGATTGCGCCATTGCACTCCAGCCTGGGCAAGAAGAGTGAAACTCCGTCTCAAAAAAAAAAAAAGGTTCTACTTTTTACCTTTTTCCTATTTCTTCCCTACTCACATTTTTCTGTGTTTTTTCTTTTTTGGGTTTGATCTCTTTGTCAAGAAAGAATTTCCTCAAAAGTCTGATCTTGGCTTTCTCTTCATATTCAAGGGTAAGGCAATAAGAAGCTGACAAAGTCTTATTATATGCGTGTGCAGGGCTTATTACACCCAAAACACACAGTGGCAGTTTGTTGGGAGACTTTTTTTTTT
Source organism: Rhinopithecus roxellana (assembly GCF_007565055.1). Lineage (NCBI taxonomy): Eukaryota > Metazoa > Chordata > Mammalia > Primates > Cercopithecidae > Rhinopithecus > Rhinopithecus roxellana. The sequence continues at coordinate 79,759,561 of NC_044549.1, read as the reverse complement.
ATGTTTTTTTTTTTTTTTTTTTTTTTTGAGACAAGGTCCAGCTCTATCACGCAGGCTGGAGTGCAGTGGCGTGATCTCTGCCCACTGCAATCTCCACCTCCCAGGCTCAAGCCATCCTCCCACCTCAGCCTCCCAAGTAGCTGGAATTACAGGTACACACCACCATGTCTGGCTGATGGTTTGCATTTTTTGTAGAGACAGGGTTTCACCATGTTGCCGAAGCTGGTCTCGAACTCCTGAGCTCAAGCAATCTGCCCACTTTGGCCTCCCAAAGTGCTTAAATAGCACAGTTCAAATATGAGTATCAGTATGTGTTTCTCTTTGTCTGATTGGTTTCTCTGGAGTAGAGCCCTGTAACTGCCTTTCTGGGGAGTATAAGCCTGTTGGCCAGCATTCTGGTTCAGTTTAACTCTCCCACTTTTCCCCACAGTGAGATGCTCAGACCTGCCCCCTCAGACGTATCTGAAATACCACAGTCTACAGACTCTCCATTTCAGCCTCCAGAGAGCAAACTTTTAGTCTTTCTGAATAAGTAAAGAGATACTTGTCTGTCTGCATGGAGAAGAATACGAAAAATGAGCCTGGTGTGGTGGCTCATGCCTGTAATCCCAGCACACTGAGAGGCCGAGGCAGGCAGTTCACTTGAGCCCAGGAGCTCGAAACCAGCCTGGGGAACATGACGAAATCCTGTCTCTACTAAAAACAGAAAAATTAACTGGGTGTGATGTGTGCCCTTAGTCCCAACTACTTGGGAGGCTGAGGTGGGAGGATCGATACCTGTGAGGTTGTGGCTGCAGTGAGCCAAGATCATGCCACTGTACTATAGCCTAGGCAACAGAGATCCTGTCTCAAAAAAAAAAAAAAAAAAAAAAAAAAAAAAAAGAAGAAAAATAAGAAAATAGTTCAGATTATTCTTTTTTTTTTTTTTGAGATGGAGTCTTGCTCTGTCACTCAGGCTGGAGTGCAGTGGCGCGATCTGGGCTCACTTGCAAGCTCCACCTCCCGGGTTCACGCCATTCTCCTGCCTCAGCCTCCCGAGTAGCTGGGAGTACAGGCGTCCGCCACCATGCCTGGCTAATTTTTTGTATTTTTTTTTTTTTTTTTAGTAGAGACGGGGTTTCACTGTGTTAGCCAGGATAGTCTCGATCTCCTGACCTCGTGATCTGCCCATCTCGGCCTCCCAAAGTGCTGGCAGGCTTGAGCCACCGCGCCCGGCCCAGATTATTCTTATATAAATTTTAATCCTGTTTTTAGCAACCATGCATTCCTGCCCTACCTGGCAGGTATTAAGTGCCTCTTAGCCACAGTTTTGACTTGGTTTTCTGAGGTTTCCTTTACCCGACTGCAGGCCTTCAGAAAAGAAAAGGTGGAAACCCAAATCTCCTACCATTCAACTGTATGTTTCACATCTTCCAAAATTTTGCTGGCATCTATTATCCGCTATAGTCTTCTCTCCCATTCTCTTGTCCTTGTGACTTATGCTTTTTATAATATTTTACTACGAATGGGTCCATTCACCATATTTAATCAAGTTTACTGCCTCCCTTTGGAAACACTACTGCTTTAACTTCTAGGATGCCACTCACTCCTACTTTTATGTGCTTGTTCATTCCTTCCTTCTTAGGCTTTTATTGCCTTTCCCTTTCTCTGATTATAATCTAAATATGTGCATTAGTTTTTAAGATGTCTGTCAAGAACAACAACATTTTTTAATGGCTTTAACTACCTTGAGTAATTTCTAAATGGTGATGTCAAGTCTAGCATTCTTCGGCCCCAGGACACTACTGGTCCATTGTCCAACTACTTTCCAAACATCTTCACCCAGAAATACCACAGGGACTTAAATCTCACCATGTCTAAAACTGAAATTATCTTCTCTTCCTTTCTCCTAAATATGTTTGGAATCTCTCCTCTCTAAGCCTCCATTCCTTCATTCCTATCTCTCTTAAGGTATATTGCAACTATTCATTATGTCTACCTTGCCCAAAGTACTATGAATTCCTTGAGGGAATATACTCATTCTTTCAAATATTTACTATGCACCAGGCACTCACTGTGGATTACCAAGATAAATGAGAGAAATACAGGAATTTAGGGTCTGGTGAAAGTAGAGAAGTATTTTATTAATAATTTAATTCCTAACACACTTCTGACACATAACAGTTGTTTGCAAATGCTTGTTACATGAACATAGCAGATAATAAAATAGTATAAACACAGACTTCGAAAGCTAGTCTTTCTCTAGTATGTTGAAGATCTACATACTGACCTGTTCAAAAATTATAAACATATATCAGAAGATTGTAATTTATTGCTCAAAACTCACTCTCTCACCCTTAAAACAAAATCTGAAGTTTCTACCATGACCTAAAGGTCCCTTGTGATCTACCCCAGGGGACAGTCAACTATACCCCCATTGGGCCAAATCCAACCTGCTGCCTGTTTAGCAAATAAAGTTTTATAGGAACATAGCCAGGTCCATTCATTTGCATACTGTCCATGGCTAAGTTTCCCTACAATGGCAGAATTGAGTAGCTGCCAAGAGACCTTACAGCCTGCAAAGCCTAAAGTATTTACTATCTGGCCTTTTATTTTAAAAAGGTGTTTGATTTCTTCTAAAACTCCAATCTCAGTCTTAGCATTTCATATGGTTTTTATTTCACATACTTTCTCCAGACACACATACAACTCAGCTTAGTCCCCTCTCTGTTCAGTCACATACTACCTTTATTGTTCCCTATCCCCTTACAGTCTTGTTTTCTTCAGTGGACTCATCACTTCCTAACATATTAATTTTTTGGTTTATTACTTTTTGTCTCCTCAAGAGCATGTAAACTCCATGAAGGCAAAGCCTTCTTGTCTTATTCACTTCTAATAACCCCAACAGTTATAATAATGCCTGGTACATACATGTTTAATTAATCTTTGTGGAATGAATCAATTGAGCATCTATGTTTAAAGGGGTCAAAAGAAAAAATTATTTGAGTGTTTCTTCATCTTAAAAAATGATTAAATAAATTAATATATATAAAAAGTTTGAACAGTACTGGTTTATAAGTACCAAATAATGATTAGCTGCATTTATTTATTTATTTATTTATTTATTTATTTATTTAAGAGATGGCATCTTGCTACATTGACCAGGCTGGAGTAATGTGGCTTTGTGGCTTTTCACAGCATGATCACTGTGAACTGCAGCCTCTAACTCCCAGGCTCAAGTGATCCTCTGGCCTCAGCCTCCCAATTGGTTGGGACTACAGGCATGTATCACTGCTCCTGGCTAATTAGCTGCTATTATCACTACTGAAATTATTTAAAGTTATATTTCAAATCTTGTGAATCACTAGAGGCTTGTAAATAAAGAAAAAATATATTTTGGCCGGGAGCAGCAGCTCATGCCTGTAATTCCAGCACTTTGGGAGGCCAAGGTGGGCAGATCACGAGGTCAAGATCGAGACCATCCTGGCCAACACTGTGAACCCCATCCCTACTAAAAACACAAAAATTAGCTGGACATAGTGGCACGTGCCTGTAATCCCAGCTACTCAGGAGGCTAAGGCAGAAGAATCGCTTGAACCCAGGAGGTGGAGGTTGCAGTGAGCTGAGATCGCACCACTGCACTCCAGCCTGGCGACAGAGAGAGACTCCATCTCAAAAATAAATAAATAATCTAGTTTAAAACAGTCTGTAACCACTGAGTCTCCAACCTGGTGTAGAGACCTCAATGCTTTGGGAGTCACAAGTGTAATACATACAATAGAGGTGATATCAGAGATCTCTGCCTCTGACTTTACCCCTTCAGAGATTCAAGAAAGAACTTTCCTGTCATGATAACTGCAGGTCTTGAAAGACCTATCTAACTTGGTACAACTGAAACAGAGACACAGTAGAAGGCTTTTCTTTTTTTTTAAACTCTTTTTTTCTTTGAGATGGAGTCTTGCTCTATCACTCAGGCTGGAATACAGTGGCATGATCTTAGCTCACTGCAACATCAGTCTCCTGGGTTCAAGAAGTTCTCCTGTCTCAGCCTCCTGAGTAGCTGGGATTACAGGCGCACGCCACCACACCCGGCTAATTTTCATATTTTTAGTAGACATGGGGTTTCATGATGTTGGTCAGGCTGGTCTCAACCTCTTGACCTCATTATCTGCCTGCCTCGGCCTCCCAAAGTGCTGGGATTACAGGCTTGAGCCACTGAGCCCAGCCCTAAAACTCTTTTTTTAAAAATTTCTGACATAAGGTCTCACTCTGTTGCCCAGACTGGAGTGCAGTGGTGCAATTATGGCTCACTGCAGCCTCACGCTCCAGGGCTCAAGCGATCCTCCCACCTCAGCCTCCCGGGCAGGTATGACTACAAGCATGTGCCACTATGCCCAGCTAATTTATTTTTATTTTTATTTTTGTAGAGATACAGTCTCACTGTGTTGGCCAGGCTGGTCTCGAACTCCTGAACTCAAGCGATCCTCCCACCTTGGCTTCTCAAAGTACTAGGACTACAGGTATAAGACACTGCACATGGCCTTAAAACTCTCTTTTTTGAGGGATACTCTAGAGAGGTGATTATTCATTTTCCACTATTTTTAAACCATATTTATTATAAAAAATGACATACAAGGCTGAGCGTGGTGGCTCATGCCTGTAATCCCAGCACTTTGGGAAGCTGAGGAGGGCAGATCACCTGAGGTCAGGAGTTCGAGATCAACCTGGCCAACATGGTGAAACCCTGTCTCTACTAAAAATACAAGTTAGCTGGGCGTGGTGGTATGCACCTGCAATCCCAGCTACTCAGGAGGCTGAGACAGGAGAATCGCTTGAACTGGGAGGCGGATGTTGCAGTGAGCTGAGATCGTGCCATTGCACTCCAGCCTGGGCAACAGAGTGAGACTCAGTCTCAAGAACAAAACAAAACAAAAAAACAAACAAAAAAAGATATACAAAAAGGAACATAAAACACAAAGGTATAGGTTAATACATTTTCATAAAGCAAATATCTATGTGACTGTAGCCCAAGTCAGGAATAGAACCATCCTACCAACCCCTAAAGCCCTCCCCACAGGGAGGAAGCCCTCCCCTCCAATAAAATCCCTTTCCTCTCCCATAAAGGTAACTACTATTCTGTGTTTTGTTTTTTGTTTTTTTCTTTTTTTTTGAGACAGTCTCGCACTGTCTCCCTGGCTGGAGTACAGTGGTGTGATCTCAGCTCACTGCAACCTCCACCTCCCGGGTTCAAGCAAGTCTCCTGCCTCAGCCTCCCATGTAGCTGGGATTACAGGCGCCTGCCACCCGCCACCATGCCCAGCTAATCTTTTGTATTTTTAGTAGAGATGGGGTTTCACTATGTTGGCCAAGCTGGTCTCAAACTCCTGACCTCGTGTTCCACCCACCTCGGCCTCCTAAAGTGCTGGGGTTACAGGTGTGAACCACTGAGCCCAGCCTATCCTGACTTTCATGGTACTTAATTTCTTATATTTCTTTATAGTCAGACTACCCAAATATACATGACCAAATAATATGATTTTAGTGATTTTGAACTTTATATAAATGGAATACTAAATAGTATGTATTCTTTTGTGTCAGGCTTTTTTCCCACCCAATATGCCCCAGTGTATTTATCCATTTAACTACTGAGGGTCTTTTTGGCTGTTTCCAGTTTGGATCTAATGTGAATAATGCTGCTATGAACATTCTTGAATTTGTACCTGATACACAGGCATCTCTGTAGGGAACCTACCAAGGAGTAGAACTGAGAGTATAATATGTTTGACATTTAAGTACCATCATCTAAGCATTTAGTTTAGTCAGAAGACTCTCAAATCTTGTCAAAGACTGAACAGAGAGAACCAAATTTACTTCTTGGTTGACAGAAATAAATTATATACTAACCATATTACTATGTGGCATAAAATAAAAAACGAGAAACAATGCAAACAATACATTCAAAAGAAGTTCAAAGGAGCCTGAACATGGTGGCTTATGCCTGTAATCCCAATGCTTTGAAAGGTCAAATTGGGAGGATCACTTGATCCCAGAAGTTTGAGACAGCTGTGCCAAGAATGGATTGAGTCCTTAAAGCTAAAGAGCCATTTTCCTTACTTGACAGCTACAACTAATTGAAACACTAAAGCAGAAGATAAACCCAAATAGCACAGACTATCTGATACTGATGTCAGTTTCCTAGGGATCTGAAACAAACTGACTGGAAGAGAGGAGGGAGTGAATATAAAAGAACCAGACAATCTGCTGCTGTAACTGCCAACCTGGAAAATATTTCTAAGTCTCAAAATTGGGTTTCATTAAGAAAATGTTATGACTAGGACATCAAAAAAATGTGCCTGACACCAAATTTTTTAAATAGCATGCATACTGGTAATTATGCACAGCTTCTACACCTCTCCAACATGTTTTCTGCCTGTTAACTAATGTACATTTCAGTGTGTCATGCATTACTTAGAGCACTTAGTAAATACGATCTCAATTACTTTTCATAATTCGATGAGACAGATACTACCATCCCACTTTATCAATGAAGAAATCAAGGTTTAAAGAGGTCAATTTGTCCAGTATTGCCCACAATCATACTGCCAGTGAGAGAGTGCATCAGAATTCACATAAAGATCCCTCTCATTGAATTCTAAACATCATAAATAGAAATGAGCTAACGCTACCTAAAAGATCACCAAGGGCAAATATGACGAAGAAACTGAGATTAGAATATCATGACACAAATTACTATAATCGGCATTCAAACCAGAACACTATTTCCCTTCTGAAATAATTAACAAAACAGAAATAGAGACATAGAACCTCACAGGAGAGGCTCTGTGAGGTTCCCAATTTTAATAATACAGACGTCCATAAGGTTAGTTATTTCTGCAGCAAAATTTAATCAGTTAAAGTAACTCTTGCTATAGAAGATGTTGTGCCTTTTCATAAAAACAGTTCCAGAAGCGATTTGTCTTAAAATTTAAGAAGAAGGCTGGATATGGTGGCTCACGCCTGTAATCCCAGCCCTTTGGGAGGCTAAGGCGGGTGGATCACCTGAGGTCAGGAGTTTGAGACCAGCCTGGCCAACATGGTAAAACCCCATCTTTAAAAAAAAAAAAAAAAAAAAAAAAAAAAAAAAAAAAAAAAAATTAGCCAGGTTTGGTAGCGGGTACCTGTAATCCCAACTACTTGGGAGGCTGCGGCAGGAGAACTGCCTGAACCCAGGAGGTGGAGGTTGCAGTGAGCTGAGATCACGCCATTACACTCCAGCCTGGGCAATGGAGCAAGACTCTGTTTAAAAAAAAAAAAAAAAGAAAAAAAAAAGGAAGGAAAAGGAGAGAGGAAAAAGGATTTAGAATTCAAGGATAGACTGAAAATAAAGTGAAAGGGGCCAATTTCAAGAATATGGAAATAGATATTTTTTAAAAAGCAACAGTACACATACCAAAACACCATTGGTATGTACTTAAGATTGTCACCTGGGCAGTTGCAATGGGAGAAAATCTGGTAGATATGTTCGAAAGTGGGTTGACAAGGGAAATGATCAGTACAAACAACTCTCCAATACATCTGAGACTGAATAAACTACTCTGAGAATAAAAAAATAAAATTAGCAGCACCTAGCTGACACTCAGAGTTTTCCTGTTACAGGGATGTAACCTATTATGAGCAGGGAAACACAATACATGTTTTCTATTATTTGCCATAAACTGCTTTGGCTTAGAGAAATAAAAGTTTACAAAATGAAAATCTAAAAATCTGTTTCAAGTAGAATACGTAATCAGAATACTGAGACTATTCAGAGAGGTTGACCTCACAGTGATGAAAAATAAACATTCAGTCACACAAGCAACATCAATTCAATGTATTACTCCAAATAAGGCAATTTCTGAGAGCAAAGCCCTAAGAAAAAGGAGGGAATGAGAAAAGCATATACAGATAGTGACTATAATTTTTCCTAGTTATGGGGGTGAGAGGCAGAGAGAGAGAGATTTTTCTGAAAATCAGGAAAAAACCAGTAAGACATGAAATATTAATTAAACTAATAATATCAAAAAGTTAAGTCTCACAATAATAATAAACAGATTAAGAATACATTCTCAGATCTCAGATGTTAAAAAAAAAGAATACAAAGGCATGAGGTTTACTTTAGGGCACTGATTAACTCTATCATTAAGAGAGAGATGCCATTGGGACAGTTTGTCTCTACAAAGTAGACCTCAGGAAAATTTCTCTGGCATCCGGCAGTGGTGCCTGTCTCCTCATTAGAACAGACAGTAGCAAAAGAAATCAAAGGGGCAGGCAGCAGTCCAGGGAAGGCTGTCTCTCACTCTATGCCCACCAAGTGATGGCAGTTCTCCATGTCCTTTCACCCTTCATCTTTCCACTAAGCATACAAGTTAATCAAGTGACAGAGTTCATGGATATGTATGAAACAGATTCAGAGATACAATATTTCTTAATTTGGAAAGCATCTTTAGCAGAACACAAAAAGTTTCAATGTATCCATTAAGTTTATATGGTAAACTTTAAGGAACTAAAATTTGCAGAGAACACTAAATGTGGAGTTTTGCCTAAACCAAGTTCATATCTGAACCCCTGAAGAGGAGCTGAGGCTTTTTTTTTTAGCAAGTTTTACTGGAGTGACTTCCTAATTCTAGCTTATATGTGGTAAAGATCTTTTAATAGAGAATATTTACTTTACAGTTCTGGAGACTTATGCAAAACATTATTTAAATCTCTGTTCAAAGTCCAATTTCTTTGTCTGGAATTTAAAGTTTTTCTCAGAAAAGAGAAGTTTTTCTTTAAAAAGTCTGTTTTACCATAAAAGGAAAACAAATTTAAATGTGTTCCAACTCATTTATTTTCCACAACTTGTAAATGGAAAGAGCCAACAACCAAATTGTTCTCTTATAGATTCATACACATAAACTGAAAAATCTGTCATCATATTAAAGACAGACATGAAAAACCTTATGGAAATAAACGATTTGCTTTCCAATTTTTAAAACACAAGGTGAATTATACTATAGAAGCACTAATAAATAAAGAAGGCTAGGTATTTAACATTTGCTTTTTTTTTTTTTTCTTTTGAGATGGAGTCTTGCTCTGTCGCCCGGGCTGGAGTGCAGTGGCCGGATCTCAGCTCACTGCAAGCTCCGCCTCCCGGGTTTACGCCATTCTCCTGCCTCAGCCTCCCCAGGAGCTGGGACTACAGGCGCCTGCCACCTCGCCCGGCTAGTTTTTTGTATTTTTAGTAGAGACGGGGTTTCACGGTGTTAGCCAAGATGGTCTCGATCTCCTGACCTCGTGATCCGCCCGTCTCGGCCTCCCAAAGTGCTGGGATTACAGGCTTGAGCCACCGCGCCCGGCCTTTAACATTTGCTTTTTAAAAGACTGGAAACAAGAAATATGAAGCAGCACTGCACACAAATATTTACTTCATATTCAAAATTATAAAGCATTTCAAGATACCTATCAATGAAAATAATGGCAAAAAGCCTTGTGTGCGCTTGTTAATATGTAATCCAAAATTGTTTTAAAAGTGCTTGAGCATAAATTTACTTAAGAGATTTGCTGAATTTGTCTTGCTTATGATATTAAGAATACTTATTAAACACAACAATTTTTACAATGGCAGCATGTGGTAAAATGATAAAATGTCCCTTCTGACGACAAGTCAAACCAGAGTCAACCCTCACTTTCCCAACTCTGGTTACCCAAATTTAAGGGAACGAACAGATTTGGAAAGTTCTGAAATACCTCTGGAATCACCAATAACCAAATTCTTACTACTTGTTACCTGAAACTCAGAAACCAAACAGATTTCAATAGTAGGCCTCTCCTTAGCTACCTGAACTTATAGCCCAAACTTTCTGTTTGCACTCAGGGACCCAAAGGATTCAGATGTCTGGGAATACTTATTTTCTTTAGTTTTGTTGTTGTTTTTGTTTTTTGAGACAGGTCTTGATCTGTAGCCCAGGCTGGAGTGTAATGGTGTGATCACAGTTCACTGCAGCCTCGACCTCATGGGTTTAAGCGATCCTCTTGCTTCAGACTCATGAGTAGGTGGGACACAGGCATGTTATCACCATGGCCAGCTAATTTTTTGTAGAGCTGGGGTCTCACTATGTTGCCCAGGCTGGCTGCAAATTCCTGGGCTCAAGCAATCCTCCCACCTTGGCCTCCCGAAGTATTGAGATTACAGGCATGGGCCACTGTGCCTGGCTTTTTCACTGTTCTTTGGTTCACCCTTTGTACACAAAAATGGGATTTTATATTTTGATTTTTTTCTTGTATGTAGGTACTACCTATTTAGTATTTTCTCATGCTATTACACAGTCCTCATAAACATCATTTTAATAACTTTTTAACATTCCCATTGAAGGGATTTGGTGTAATTTATATAAATTTTGTGCTATCTCTGCATGTTTATCTGGTCCATTTTCCCCCAAAACTATGATGCAACAAAAATTTCCAAACGCCTTTTGTATATTTAAAGCAAATTTTATTCTGTGTTACAAATACAGCTAAGTATTTTATACTATTTTAAGTGAAATGTTCAATAATAAAATAGACATTAAAAAGCAAAAAGTTTTTCTTTCTTTTCCTTTCCTTTTTTTTTTTTTTTTTTTTTTTGAGACAGAGTTTTGCTCTTGTTGCCCAGGCTGGAATGCAATGGCACAATCTCGGCTCACTGCAACCTCTACCTCCCAGGTTCAAGTGGTTCTCCTGCCTCAGCCTCCTAAGTAGCCAAGACTACAAGCACCCACCACCACGCCTGGCTAATTTTGTATTTTTAGTAGAGATGGGGTTTCATCATGTTGGTCAGGCTAGTCTTGAACTCCTGACCTCAAGTGATCCACCCGCCTCGGCCTCCCAAAGTGTTGGGATTACAGTCATGAGCCACTTCACCCAGTTTTTTTTCTTTTTCCCCCAAAGAGACAGAGTCTCAGTATGTTGCCTTAGGCTCAAGTGATCTTCCCACCTCAGCGTCCTGAGTAGCTTGGGACTACTGGCAAAAAGTTGTTTTGTTTAAAGTAAGCCAGTAATAATAACAAAATAAAACAAAGATTTTTGCAAATTGTAACTTAGTAAACATTCTTTTGATAATTACCTGCTCTCATTTCTTAGGGTTCAAAATATAAATCTTAAAAGCTCAAAATAAAAATCCTTCTTCTAAAGATTTTGTATTTTATTTTATTTTTTAGAGACAGGGATTTGCTCTGTTGCCTGGTTAGAGTGCAGTGGCACAACCATAGCTCACTGGAGTCTTGAGCTCCTGGGCTCAAGGGGTCCTCCCACCTTAGCTTCTTGAGTAGCTAGGGCTACATGCATGTGCCATCATTCCTGGATAATTTTTTTGTTGTTGCTGTTGTTGAGACAGAGTCTCGCTCTGCTGCCCAGGCTGGAGTACAGTGGTGTGATCCTGGCTCACTGCAACCTCCATCTCCCAGGTTCAAGCAATTCTCCTGCTTCAGCCTCCTGCGTAGCTGGGATTACAGGCATGCATCACCACACCTGGCTAATTTTGCGTATTTTTAGTAGAGATGGGGTTTCGTCGTGTTGGCCAGGTTGGTCTCAAACTCCTGATCTCAAGTGATCAGCCCACCTCAGCCTCCCAAAGTGCTGGGATTACAGGCATGAGCCACAGGCTCCCAGCCTCTGCTGGATAATTTTTTAAAGTTTTCTGTAGGGACAGGATCTCACTATGCTGCCCAAGCTGGTCTTGATCTCCTGGCCTCAAGGGATCCTACTGCCTAAGCCCATGAAAGAGCTGAATTACAGACGTGAGCCACAGCACCTGGCCTAAAGATTTGCATTTTAGATTATATATTCTTTTAGTTGACATCAGTGGACACCAATTATTTTGCCCCAGGTCCCGTTGCCAATTTCCCATAAAAATGAGATTTAGTAATTAGAAGGTAACAAAAAGATGTACTAATCTTTGCTTTATAAATATTGTTTTATTTATTTATTTATTTACTTTTTAATTTTTTTGGAGACAGATTCTCACTCTGTCGCCCAGGCTGGAGTGCAGTGGTGCAATCTTGGCTCACTGCAACCTCTGCCTCTCAGATTCAAGCAATTCTCGTGCCTCAGCCTCCCGAGTAGCTGGGATTACAGGCATGTGCCACCACCCCTGGCTAATTTTTGCATTATTAGTAGAGATAGGGTTTCACCATGTTAGCTAGGCTCATCTCAAACTCCTGACCTCAGGTGATCCGCCTACCTTGGCCTCCCAAAGTGCTGGGATTACAGGCGTGAGCCACCATGCTAGGCCAAATATTGTTTTAAAAGGACAAAGAAATATGTCACATTTATTAAATAAATTGTCTCAAAGTAATATTCAACTTATACTTAATATTATAGTATCAAAACTGCAAAAACAGAAGCTCTGCGAAAACTATTAAATGAAGTTCTCAGTTTCCTTGAAAGATCTCCAAGGAGTGTAACATTTGATGTGTTGAATTTGTGTCTGTTTTAATTATCAAGTATGACCCTTAGAACCCCCAAGTGCTCCTGAGGTAGCGGGGCAGGGTAGCGGGGGGCACATATGCATGAATATCCACACAATGAAATTATGAGCATAAAACCTTGGGAAACCACATTTCCAAGAAAGGAGAGCAGAATGAGAAGAATGCCTGAGAAAGTATTTGCTTGATGGAAAAAACCATAGACATTATCAACAAATCTTTACCATACATGATGACCTTTACTTAACAAAACCAAGAAAATATCACAACCTTGCAATTGTTATAGATTTAAGCAGCTTTTGTGACTTTCAAGTAAAAAGGAATTCATGATATCTTTGTTCAGAATTCAGCAGAGGTCTAAATCACTTCAAAAGCCAATTTATCATTTTGTCTGTTTGTCTTCAGCTCACTGCCACCTCTACCTCCTGGGTTCAAGCAATTCTCCTGCCTCAGCCTCCCAAGAAGCTGGCATTATAGGCACCTGCCACCACACCCAGCTAATTTTTGTATTTTTAGTAGAGACAGTGCTTCACCATGTTGGTCAGGCTGGTCTCAAACTCCTGACCTCAGGTGATCCACCCACCTCAGCCTCCCCAAAGTGCTAGGACTACAGGTGTGAGCCACCGTGCCCAGTCAAGCCAATCTATCTTTAAAATATATATATTTTTTGAGACAGAGTCTTGCTCTGTTGCCCAGCCTGGAGCACAACGGTGCAATCTCGGCTCACTGCAACCTCAGCCTACCAGGTTCAAGCGATTCCACCACCTCAGCCTCCCACGCAACTGCGATTATAGGCGCATGCCACCATGCCTGGCCTCTTTAAAATATTCTTAAAGATAGCCTTTTACAACTTCCCACAGGTAGGTAGTTGAGGTCAGATTGTAGGACAATCTACCGCTACCACCTCTCTAAAAAGCTCCTGCTACTCTGAGGGCCATCTTCAGAATGGAGTGCCCAAACTAAATAATTATTTTTCTGGCTTTATTTACTCTAAGAAATTTATTTAAGAACCTCAAAATTAATAAGCTTGAAAGTTTCCCTCTTTTTTATGGTGGCCAATATGAAATGCTCAGCTCCATCTGTGAAGGCAAATGCAACAGAAAGATTTTTCTCAAAATCGAGAGAAATAGTATGAAAAGTTTTGCTGATGGCCCTTTAAACACTTCTGCTATAACAAACACATTGAGATCCTCATTTTACCTCTCACTTTTCAGTTTTAGCCCCTGACTTCATTAAAATCAAGGTGAAAAATACTCTGTACTCACTCTGGCATTCTATGAATTGATGGATAAAAGTGCAGTCCCCGCCACTCTTTGAAAGCAAGTGCTCTAATAAAGAAAGAAACACCTTTAAGGATATAGTTTGTTGCTGTCTTTGAAAACCAACAGCAAAGGTAGGAAAACAGAAATGTATTAACATGGTACTAAGTAAGACTAATAAAGGTTCAATATATTTTGATACTAAAGCAGACATATTTTGGAGTTAAATGACTGAAAATTATTATTAATTTGTACACTGAATGGTTAGCTTTTAAAGGTGTAGTTTTTATCCAAAGAGGTCAAGAAAATCACATAAATATATTGTTTTAAAATGGTTCTTCCACTTTAAAGGTTCTTCTATCTTTTGTCCACTAGAGCTCAACAAGTACCCTTAAATAATTTATTTGTCATTATTAAATTAATTTTCAAGTGATTGTTCTATAATACTCCCTCTTCAAAGCTATTCATCTCAGTTAAGAGGCAAAAGGTAAATACTTTAAGAATATCATAAAGTAATACCATAAAATTTTTAAGAAACTGATGTAATGTTTTAGGTTTTACACATTCATTTCATAGTCTTCCCCTTTGAGTCACTTAATCTGTACCTCATACAGTATTAAAACATTAAATTGTTTATCTCTGCCCAAATGATCAAAATCAGTGCCTATTCATTTCAAAGAAAGAGCTTGGTAAATGGTTTTGCTCAAGTCAAACAGAATTTATTTTTCATTTAAAAAAATGGATGGAGACAATAAAAACCTAACATAGCGGTTAAATAAAAGTTCCACTCCTTACAATAATCTTTATTGTGATTTAAAGAGTTACTTCTGAATCTGGATAATGTCCTTTAATGAGTATTTATATCTTTCAAAACTACCAAATTGATTTTGGAAGTTAAAGTGTTAAAAACATATTCTGACATAATGACTACTTGGAAAGTGTGAAAGCATTAGAATCTGTCAAAGGGGACACATGAGTTGGCACCACTCTCCCTATATATAAAAGCCTCCTTCCCCTCTTCTCCACCTCAAGCCACGTTACTCCTCGATCATCTCAACTTTGCATGACAGGCAGACACCACCTACTCCGATCATGCTTTATCTCTCTTTACATCCTTCCTGCTAGCTATCTTCTCTAATTCTATACTAAAATCTATCATTATGCTTTAGTAAGTTACAAGGTGTGCAGAGCCTCCCATCTATCATCACAATCAGTGTAAGACAAAAACATGTAGGGAAAAGGTTGATAAAACTTGTGCTTTGGAGAGACCAATGCATTACATACCTAGAATACTATATAGAGATACAATATAGCCTCAAAAAGAAAAAAATACTAACTGCAACATAAATTTGAAATTAAAAAAAAAATTTAATAAATAAGAATTTGACAACTGGAGCCAGAAAAAGCAAAACAGGAGCCCTCAGTATAACAGTAATTGCCAAGATAAAAAGTTGTTTTTCATAAATCCTATTTTAGATATGGTAACACTTTCAAAACTCAAACTATATCATCATGTTATATATATAAACTCATTGGGAA
Source organism: Rhinopithecus roxellana (assembly GCF_007565055.1). Lineage (NCBI taxonomy): Eukaryota > Metazoa > Chordata > Mammalia > Primates > Cercopithecidae > Rhinopithecus > Rhinopithecus roxellana. The sequence goes on along the minus strand of NC_044549.1, from coordinate 79,744,302 downwards.
CGAAATTTTAACTTAGCTAAAGGACTTTACAAAACATATTTGAAACATATTTCAGACTAATATCAAAGGACTTAAGATGACATTTGTTAAAGAGGGACATACCACTATTACTTACAAAGCTAACAATCACACTTCTATCTGAACTCTACATTAAAGTATTTACTAAACTGGTTTAGATAAAATCCAAGATTAATATAAAAAGATACAAAACCACTCTACTTAAAATACATTTTATTTACATATATGAGTTTCCTATGGATTTTTATTGATATACCTATGCTATCCAATACAATAGCCATTAGCTACTGTAGTTACTGAACCCTTCATAAGTGGCTAGCTCTAATTGAGATGTCCTAAGCATAAAACAAATGTACAATGATTTCAATGAATTAGTAAGAAAATTGTAACATGAAATATTTCGTTAATAATTTATTAATCATTTTAATATTTATTAACATTGAAATAATATTTTAGATGCTATAGGCAAAATATATCATTAGAATTTGTTTTGTTTATATATATATATTATAAAGATGGGATCTTGCTATGTTGTCTGTGATCAAGTGCAGTAGTTATTCACAGGTATGACTGTAGTGCACTATAACCTCAAACTCATGGCCTTAAGGGGTCCTCCCACCTTAGCTTCCCAAGTAACTGGGACAACAGGCATGTACCACTGCACCCAGCTTTTTATATTTTTAACGTGTGTGATGGTTAATACTGAGTGTCAACTTGAATGGATTGAAGGATACAAAGTATTAATCCTGGGTGTATCTGTGAGGGTGTTGCCAAAGGAGATTAACATTTGAGTCAGTGGGCTGGGAAAGGCAGACCTACCCTTAATCTGGGTGAGCACAATCTAATCAGCTGCCAGTGGGGCTAGAATATAAGCAGGCAGAAAAATGTGAAAAGAGAGACTGGCCTAGCCTCCCAGCCTACATCTTTCTTCTGGCTGGATGCTTCCTGTCCTCGAACATCAGACTCTAAGTTCTTCAGTTTTGGAACTTGGACTGGCTCTCCTTGCTGCTCAGCTTGAAGATGGCCTATGTGGGACCTTGTGATCATGTCAGTTAATACTTAATAAACTCCCCTTTATATATATAATATATATATTCCATTAGTTCTGTCCCTCTAGAGAACCCTGACTAATACAATGTGGCCGCCAGAATTTTTTTAAATTAAAAGACAGGGTCTTACTGTATTGTCCAGGCTGGAGTACAGTGACACAATCATAGTTCATTGCAACCTTGAATTCCTGGGCTCAAGGGATCCTCCCTCCTCAGCCTCCCAACTATCTAGGACTACAGGTGTGTATGACCACACTTGGCTAATTTTTAAATTTTGTGTAGAGACAGAGGTCTCACTATGTTGCCCAGGCTGGTCTCAAACTAATGGCCTCAAGTAGTCTTCCCTGCTTGGCCTCCCAAAGTGCTGGGATTACAGGCACATGATACCACACCTCACTAATTTAAAAAAAAAAAAAAAAGCAAGTAATCTTTTTATAGATGGGGTCTCACTATATTGCCCAGGCAGCTTTCAAGCTTTTGGGCTCAAACAATCCTCCCTCAGTGGGATTACAGGAGCAAGCTACTTTGCCCAGCAGAACATTTAACATTATGTATGTGGCTCTCATTATGTTTATTTTTTATTTTTTTGACAGGTCTCACTCTGTCACCCAGGCTGAGTACAGTGGTGTGATCACGACTCACTGCAGCCACGACTCACTCTGTTGACCTCCCAGGATTAAGTGATTCTCCCATTCAGCCTCCTGAGGAGCTGGGTCTCAGGTGCACACCACTATGCCCAGTTAATTTTTAATTTTTTTATAGAGATGAGGTCTCACTATGTTGCTCAAGCTGGCCTTGAACTCCTGGACACAAGCAATCCTTCCACCTTGGCCTCCCAAAGTGCTGGGATTATAGGTGTGATCCACCACACCCAGCCTTATGTTTATTTCGGACAACACTGTCCTTTACTCTCTAAGATATATTCAGATTATGCTTATTAGATAAGACACACAAAAAATTTACAGTACAAAACCTGTGCTTTTAGTAGCTACATTATATTTAATTTTTAAAATGGGATTCACTGAAAGTATTATTAATTTTAACATTTTCAGATATTTAAAAATATTCTCTTACAACTATACTTGGCTCTCTATTATTTAAAGAGTAATTTAGTTAAAATTACATAATATGGGTATGGACATTGGTAATACTGGGATACTTGATAATTGGTTCGTTATTATATTACAAGTGATTCAGAATGGAATTAAGTGCCATCTTATTCCAAAGTCCACTCTTACCTAAGTTTTGGTGTATATCCAGAAATTTATCATTTGGTTTCTTTTAAAATATTCTATTAGTCACTATCATACCACTCAGTATATCACCACCAAAAAAGCAAGCACACAAATAAGGAAAAAATAATTATACCAAGGAGTTACCTTTAAGTATCTAAAATATTTATTCTTAAAATCAAGGAGTCTTTAACAATTATATTAATACAATATGAAAGCAGTCTACTATTATTTTCATCTGAATCAATTGCAACTGGAAAAAAATGAAGCAGTAATCTGACAACTCTAAATAGTATAAAGATGGCTCCATGTATATAAATGATTCTCTTAATTGAAGGAATGAATAGCAGTTTCCCAGCTTGGGTTAATACTAACATTATTAATATATATAAGAGGGTGATGATTGATTGACTGCTTTTTTCTTTTTCTTTTTTTTCTTTTTGAGACAGGAGTCTCACTCTGTTGCCCAGGTTGGAGTGCAGTAGCACAATCTGGGCTCATTGCAACTTCTGCCTCCCAGGTTCAGGCGATTCTCCTGCCTCAACCTCCTGAGTAGCTGGGATTACAGTAGCATGCCACCATGCCCAGCTAATTTTTGTATTTTTTGTAGAGACAGGGTTTCACCAAGTTGTCCAGACCTTGGTGGTCTTGAACTCCTGACCTCAAGTGATCCACCCACCTTGGCCTCCTAAAGTGCTGGGAGTACAGGTGTAAGCCACTGTGCCAGACATGATTTTGTTTTTTTGAGACAGGGTCTCACTCCCATTGCCTGCAGTGGCGTGATCTCAGCTCACTGCAGCCTCGACCTACTGGGCGCAAGTGATCCTCCCACCTCAGCCTCCTGAGTAGCTGGGATTACAGGCGTGTGGCCACCATGCATAGCTAATTTTTGTACTTTTTGTAGAGACAAAATTTCACCATGATGCCCAGGCTGGTCTGAAACTCCTGAGCTCAAGCAATCTGCTTAATCCCAATGAATATAAACCACACCTTTAAAAATTCTCAAATTTAAATTCAATCAAATTGGAATTTTAAAAAGTCCATGCATTTTACAAAACATACATAGAATAGTCAAACTGCAGTGATTAATGAACATTTTTCTTGAGAGTTTCAAAATTCATTACATATGCAATATAAAGTTTCGACCTTGCAGCTAACATATACAGTTACCTGAGCCTATACTGCCAGTTCTTGATTAAAAACTGACCAAACAAAACCAAACCAAAGCAGAACCAAAAAACCCACCTCCTAACTCTACCAGTTTGATTGCTGCCCAAGAACTATTATGATATCCCCTGATACATGGAAAAAATATTTTTTCTTTTCTTTTCTTTCTTTCTTTTTTAAAAAAAAAGACAGGGTCTCACTCTGTCACCCAGGCTGGAGTACAGTGGCACAATTATGGCTCATGGCAGCCTCAACTTCCTGGGCTCAGCTGACCCTCTCACCTCAGCCTCCTGGGTAGTTGGGACTACAGGTGCACACCACAATGCCTGGCTAAGGAAAAAATATTTAATAAGTTCTGTGTATCAACTCTGATATCTTCCACTAACTTCTGTAGAAAACTGAGATGAAAGGCACATAGATTGGTAAACACAGGAAAGAGTTTTATTTCTACTGTACTCCAAGCACCTAGCGCAGGGTCTGGCACACAGTTGGTGCTCAATTAATGTTAGATGGAAGGGGAGAGAAGGAGGATGTCTAGGGATCTTCAAGACTGAAGGATAATAGAGGCCACTGGGTAAAAAGTACCCCATGTAGTGACGGGAAAACCAATAGTGGTTATATGTTTTTGGCAAGAGGGAACCCATGCTGTTCAGAAAGAAGGGTCACAGAACCAATAACTAATAAAAGATTTTTCTGATGGCAGAACAAACTGACCCTGTTCTCTCTGATCAATGAAACAGATGGGATAAACAAAGTATTTTCTATGACATGTCCAAGGGCTCAATAAGCTGTTAAATAAACTCAAATGTTTTAAATGGGGGTCAAGTATCCCTGGAAGCAGAACTTGATGAAACAAAATGGTAGTACAGCTCTTTGAAAAACAGAGTGGGGAAAAAGAGCTATATTATATATTGCTAAAGTTGAACTTTATCATTTTCATATTGGAGTAATTGAAATTTCCATATAACAAGGGATATCTAAGAATTGATCACAGCATCAACGCTTACGAAATAAAGGAAAGCTTGATTTTTAAATGATGGGGTTCAATGATCCATGAGAGCATGCTTTTCATTCCAAACACTTAAAACCCTGAACTCTTTATCCTGCTTAAAGACTAAAATGATATCATAATATATATATATATATTTAAGTTTTTTACACTACCTTTTTCTGTGCTCCCATTTATTTTAGGTAAGAAGTCATCAACTTGTATCCCTAGGATTAAGACAGTATATCATTGCCTGATCAAAGAAAGTATTACTTTAAATGTGGTCTCAAGTGTAACCATGGCATTCTGTATTCCTAAGATTAAGATTGTATAGAACACGTTAAATTTATTTTTACTAGAACGGTTCAATTTGCCACTTTCTATTAATTCTGAGAAAAGACTACAACTGCTTAGTGGCCTTCCAATGAACCTTAAAAGAAAAGGGATCCTGCTGTTCATGTACTTTTCTTATTTAAATATCCCTGGGTAGAAGATCTCAGATGCAGAAATTTCACTCATCTCAAGGAAAACAATGGTGCCCACTGGTGGCAATCAAGCATATTTTTAAAGAAAATTTCCTAAAAGTATAGATACTTTATAACTAATACATAAAACATCCCTTAAAATACTCAATGTGAGACAGTAAACAAGGTCAAAAGTTTAAGGATAAAATTCAGGTTTAAGTAAGAAATTTGGATGACACCTACCTAAGCTGCTGCATTCTTTAAGAGCTTTCTCCTGAAGATGTTCTAACCGTACTGTAAATATAAGTCCAAAAAAAAAAAAAAAGATATTTCACAGATAAAAAGAAAAAAAAAATCGATTTCTGGATTAGCTAACTTACCTTGTAAAGCTGTTAGCCTTTCATTGGTGAAATCATTATCAGCTTGCAAAGCTTCTATTTTTGCCTGGAGCTCCTGTTCTTTTTCTTCCATTTCATCTATTTTATGTTGTAATTCTTTTTTCTCAGCCTGTCCTTTCTGTTGGATTTCCTCTTGTTTTCCCTCTGCTACCTAGAGAAATAAGAAAATTCAGTTATTCAACAAAACTAACTTTGTTTTAAGAGCCCTAAGCCAGGAATGCCTTTATTCACTTAAACTTCTAAGAAAAGTGTTCAATATTACAGAACATTATCTGTAAACCTGACATTTCTTTCTTTTTTTTGAGACGGAGTTTCACTCTTGTTGCCCAGGCAACTTCTGCCTCCTGGGTTCAAGTGATTCTCATTCTTCAGCCTCCCAAGTAGCTGGGATTACAGGCATGCACCATCACACCCAGCTAATTTTGTATTTGTAGTAGAAACCGGGTTTCTCCATGTTGGTCAGGCTGGTCTCGAACTCCTGACCTCAGGTGATCTGCCCACCTTGGCCTCCCAAAGTGCTAGGATTATAGGCATAAGCCACTGTGCCCGGCTAACCTGACATTTCTAAACCAGTAAAGATGATAAAGACAAAGGCTTGACGTCAAAAAATTATTTGCATTGGGTTACTCCTCCATAACACCCAGGAGAGAGAAACTTGGAGGAAGCAAGTAGGCTCAGTACACACAGAGGTAAAGGGTCAATGTGGAAAAAAAAAATCATATTTTTAAAGAGGGAAGTAAGATTTTTCCCCAAAATTACTATTATTTCAGTTTTTAAGTTTATAATGTTAACATTCTGAAATTTTAAACAAAATTGTTTAGTAAAGAGATGACAGTACAATCATTATTCAAAAAGACCTCTGCCTATAGTTTGGATGTTCCTCCCCCAAGCCTCAATGTTGAAATTTGATCCTCAATGTTGGAGATGGGGTCTAATGAGAGGTGTCTGGGTTATGGGAGCAGATCCCTCATGAATGGCTTGGTGCTGTCCTCATGGTAATGAGTGAATTCTCACTCTATTAGTCCCATGAGAGCTGGTTGTTAAAAAAGAGTCTGGCACCTCTCCCAGACTCTCTTGCTTCCTCTCTCACCATGGCACATGTGCCAGCTCCACTTTGCCTTCTGCCATGAGTGGAAGCAGCCTGAAGCTTCAACCTGCAGAACTGTGACCCAAATAAACCTTTTATCTTTATAAATTACCCAGTCTCAGCTATTCCTTTACGGCAACACAAATGGACTACAACAATCTCCTTTTAACAAGACCAACCTTGAAAACTGTCATAGGTTAACCGAAGGAGGTATGCTCTGGTCTTCTCTAACAAACACATATCTTCTAGGCACTCAATCCATGGTCTGAATTAAATCAAGATGGATCTTCACAAACAGTTATAAGATTTTTTTTTCCTCAGTTATAAGATTCTAAAGGACCAACTACACATTCCTCTATCATTACCCTATGATCTGATCTGTCCTTATTCTAAATGTCTCATAGATAAAGGGAATGGCATCTAAAGCAGAGTTAACAGCATCCTTGAAAGCTAAAAGGGAAGAGATCATTCCCAGATTCTCTCTGGGCTTGTTCCAGCACAGCACTAAATAGCTGGGCTCTGCCTTTTAGATGGCCTAATGATAAGCAGTTTTAGGTTTTAAAACATCTGAATATCATAGGTTTTGCCGATTCTCATCTACTTCCTGTTATATATTTCAAAAATGTCTATTGTGAAGCACTGACTACATATTCATCCAGAGGAACTATGTCAGCATTTACAGGCTTTCAATTATCTATAGTAATGGAGGTTGGGCTAAATGGAATACAGACACCTTCTTTTCACTATAAATTTCAACTGTTATCAAATTTTTGCATCAATAACTATTCAGCAATACCTAAAATCTTTTATAGAACTCTTATTTAATATGTAGTACCACCTACATCCTGCTTTCATACTTTCAGCATAATTTAACACATTCAAGGAGACTATGCAAATCAATTCAAAATATCTATCTATACCAACGGTTTTCAAACTTTTGTGTGTGTGTGTGTGTGAGACGAAGTCTTGCTCTGTTGCCAGGCTGGAGTGCAGTGGCGCAATCTCGGCTCACTGCAACCTCTGCTTCCCGGGTTCAAGTGATTCTCCTGCCTTAGACTCCCAAGGAGCTGGGACTACAGGTGCGCGCCCAGCTAATTTTTGCATTTTTAGTAGAGACAGGGTTTCACTATGTTGGCCAGGATGGTCTCGATCTCTTGACCTCGTGATCTGCCCGCCTCGGCCTCCCAAAGTTATGGGATTACAGGCATGAGCCACTGCACCCAGCCCAAACTGTTTTTTGTTTGTTTATTTTTCCTTTGAGATGCAGTATCGCTCCGTGGCCCAGGCTGGAGTGCAGTGACATGATCTTGGCTCGCTGCAACCTCCGTCTCCTGTGTTCAAGCAATTCTACTTCAGCCTCCCGAGAAGCTGGGATTACAGGCGACCACCACCATGCCTAGCTAAAGCAATACCTAAAACCTTAAGCTATCCAGTATGTTAGGGATTATTAGCTTAACATACTTTCAGGCAGAGTAAATACATACCTTTAATTTATCAGATAAATCTTTAATCTCATTAACTGCTCCATTATATTTATTGGCTAATTCTCTTAATTCTTCCTGAGTCCTTTCATTCATTTCTTTCAGATGGGTACATTCATCTTCAGTATTACTCAGACTTCGCTGCGATTCAAGTTTACAGGCAATTTAATTAGAATAAGTGTATATTTGTTATTTAGAATTCCTTCTAAATTAAATCTATAAAAAGTATAATTCTATGGACTATTCTAAATCAACATCTGCCCTGGACTTTATAAAGCTGAGTTAAAGAATTTCAATTTACTTCAGGTATATACTAAAACAGAAAACATAACTAAGAATTAACAACAACAACAAAAAAGAAAACTAGAGGGAGAGTAGGGGCAGGAAAAGGATGCTGCCATTATATAATTACATTTTTGAAAGGCCAATGGGTGTGACTTTTAGCTGTGAAAATATTTTAAGCCTATCAATCCTTGAAAGCAAGTTTAATAATATCCAGCAATTAATTTAATAAAAAATTAAAAGACAGTAATTTTCTTTCTTTATATATCAAATTAATCACACAACAGTGAATCAGGCACTATGGGATAAGGTAGCAATACAAACTATACCTGTAGTAAGGAAAGGTATGTTTACCATTTAATTTCTGATGAGCATTTTAACTAATTCTAGTAATACATTATGTATGTGGTAATTTTGCATTGGTTCAAAGAAATGATCTATATTATGAATTAAGAGTTTTTGCCCCCAAATAAAAACTGCATTTTCATTGTTCCTCAAAGACCTAGAAAGGACCTTGGAGATGATTTCACCTTCGAACTTCCTAAATATGCGACACAGTTAGCTTTTCTCTCTAGAGAGTGAATTAAAAAAGAACAAGAAGTGTAGTCTCTTGGCCTTACACTGACCACCCTCAAATAGAAGCAAAGCAAAACCAAGTGACAGGAAATCAGTTCCCCAGCACATATCATGGTCTGCTGTATGAAGGGTGAATCCTAAGCAGAATGCAAACAGTAAGATTTCCTGGTTACGTTTTTATTTCCTCAGCCATTGACTAGGGAGCATAAGTACCAAAACTAACATGGTTATGTGGAGAATTCCTGTCAATGAAAGCAGCGTAACTGTTCCATCCCACCTGACAGACAGAAAATATTTCCTAACTATATAATAATACTCATGTTTAAAGCATCCTGGAATGCTTGAGTTTTTTTAAACACTCATAATATTATTTAGTATTTTTTTTAAGTTGAAATACCTCAACTTCTGAAAGTTTTCTAACCACTTCAATTTTCTCCTGAAGAACCCGCCTCAGGGACTCTTTGGCTGTTGTCTCATAGTTATGTTTATCCTCTTGTAATGCTATAAGTTCCTTTCGTAAACTATCTTCTGTTTGATTCTAGAATAAAATATATTTATAATTATAGACAAGTTATTTTTTTAAAGCATTTATTGTTTGAGAAAAATTAACACATTATGATATACTTTAAATTGTATGTTAAGGTACCTCCAAACACAAATGATGCTGGCCCTGTATTAACTAAAGATGTATTTAAAAGTTGCATAAGTAAATTATGCCTTCATAAACATATTAATTTCCACTTCTTATAGAAAAAAAAGTTATAGGCAATTAAGAATTTCTCTAAAATATACAAAATTAATTACTCTTATATTTGTCATATTTTCTGCAAGTCCCCATATTTACATTTGTAGGCAAAAATAATCAATTACCTTCAAAGGCACCAAGCATTTTAAAACAATGGTTAAAACAAAAAGAATAAGCGTACCATGGGGGAAAAGCAGACTTCATGTCTGGGGCAGGAAATGTATAAAATGAGCTTGAAACATCTTGTCTGAAATGACAGCATGAAGCTATCAATCTGAAAGACATTTACACAGACCAAAGATGGGATAATTCAAGCATCAATAAGAAAAATAGGCTGGCCGCAGTGGCTCACGCCTGTAATCCCAGCACTTTGGGAGGCCGAGATGGGAGGATTGCATGAGCTCAGGAGTTCAAGATTAGCCTGGGCAACATAGCAAGACCCTGTCTCTAAAATAAGAAAAACAACTGCACCAGATTTAAATACATCAAATGTGTTTAAATCTAAGTGAAGGGAGAAAACACTTCATGGCCAGTCTTTGGTAGATGAAAAAGAACCAATTCATTATTCTGAAATCTAATAAATAAGGGGAGAAAATCACTTATCTTGCTTTCCCCACAGAAAACATACCTCAGGGTTATTTAAATTTTTTTATTCCAATAGCTTTAGGGATACATGCGGTTTTTGGTTACATGGATAAATTATGTAGTGTTGTTGTCTGGGATTTTAATGCACTCATCACCTGAGTAGTGTATATTGTATTCAATAGGGATTTTTTCATCCCTCACTCCCCTCTCACTTTCCCAACTTCTGAGTCTCCAATGTCCATCATACCACTCTGAATGCCTTTGCATAACTATAGCTTACCTTCTACTTATAAATGAGAACATTTGGTATTTGGTTTTCGATGCCAGAGTTACAAAAAACAATGGCCACTGTTTTTTTTCTTTTTTTAGAGAAAGGGTCTCTCTTTGTCACCAAGGCTGGAGTGCAGTTCTGCGAACATAACTCACTGTAATCACAAACTTCTGGGCTCAAGTGATCCTTCCACCTAAGCCTCCCAAGTAGCTAGGACTACAGGTATGTACCACCATGCTAAGCAAATCTTTAATTTTTGGTAGAGACTGGGTTTTGCCATGTTGCCCATACTGGTCTCAAACTGCCCCCGCCTTTTTTTTTTTTTTTTTTTTTTTTTTTGAGACAGTCTCGCTCTGTTGCCCAGGCTGGAGTTCAGAGGCGATCTTGGCTCACTGCAACCTCTACCCCTCAAGGTTTAAGCAATTCTCCTGTCTCAGCCTCTCGAGTAGCTGGGATTACAGGTACATACCACCATGTCCAGCTAATTTTTGTATTTTTAGTAGAGATGGGGTTTCGCCATGTTGGCCATGCTGGTTTTGTACGCCTGACCTCAAGTGATCTGCCTGCGTCAGCCTCCCAAAGTGCTGGGATTACAGGCATGAGCCACTGTGTCTGGAAGGGAACTTCTCTTTACAGAAGTAACCCAGCTAAATGAGTGAAGGAATAACAGAATTACATCACTATTTTTGTAACTTTTTTTGTGGTGGCTGTTGTTGTTGAGACAGAGTTTCACTCTTGTTGCTCAGGCTACAGTGCAATGGCACAGTCTCGGCTCATTGCAACCTCTGCCTCCCAGGTTCAAGGGATTCTCCTGCCTCAGCCTCCCGAGTAGCTGGGATTACAGGCATGTGCCACCATGCCCAGCTGATTTTGTTTTAGTAGTGACGGGATTTCTCCATGTTGGTCAGGCTGGTCTTGAACTCTCGAGCTCAGGTGATCCGCCTGCCTCAGCCTCCCAAAGTGCGGGGATTACAGGAGTGAGCCACTGAGCTCGGCCTTATTTTTGTAACCTTAATGAAATAATGGACTAGGCTGGGATCATTAGTGATCAATAAAATCTCAAAAAGAAAGACAACTAGACATTATGTTGTTCCTTGGTGGAAGAACACAATACCATCCATAAAGGGTTGTTGACAAAAAGAAAAATTGAACCTAAATCAGATCAAATCTCTAGATGGAACTACTAATTTATGGAGTGGGAAGGGGAGCTAAAAAATGTTTACATAACAATGCAGACTGAGTGAAATTCTAGAGGACAAATGACCCAGTTTTTTCAAGAAATATTAATTGTTAACAGAAAAAAGACAGACTTCTACGTGGGTATTCATTACATAATTATTTTTATTTACATGGATGTCTGAAATTTCTCATGACAAAAGATTTAAAAGAATTGTGGAAATGTATAAAGTTTTTAGCATATGCTCAAAATGATAGTCAAAGAAATGATGTTACATAAAAAACTATGCATTTCATTTTACACATTTGAGATGAATACCTACTTTGGAGCATGCCTGTAATTGGTTTCCCATAACTTCTAACCGTGATAAGAGTCTATCTTCATCTATTAAAGCCTATTGAAGAAAAATTAAACATAAGTAAAACCCGAGTAATTATAAAGTCACATGTATATAAAAAAAGGTTGCTACTGACAACAAAAGATATAAAAGCATAAAACTGACCAGCATCCACTGTAAGATGCTAAATTTTCAACAACTTGCTCATTAGTTAGGAAATAACTTTGTCTTTGTTTGCTACATTTTAGTTTATTTAACATGTATGGAATATTAAACTATTTTTAAATGTTTCTTAAATATAAAACAACTGGAATACCTGCCAACTGGTATCTGAAGCCTCTTGGGTGATGGCTAGTAGCCGCTGAAGCGTGGCTAACTTCTGTTCCAACATTTGTTCCCGATGTAAGGCCTCCTAGTATTACAAATCACAAAAGAGATTCTAATAAGCTCATCATGATTCTTTTGAGGAGTGATCAATTTTCAGCACATTCTAAAATATTTTCATATTACATCCCCCTTGATATATTTTAAAGTATGTGACACTTGATACTACTTAGTAAAATATACAGCAGTCCCCGCTCATCTCTGGTTTCCCTTTCCAGTTTCAGTTATAGTGCAGTACAAGATACATTGAGAGAGACAGACAGAATGTTGACATCCACATATTTTTTTTTTTTTTTCCTTGGACCATAAAATTTTATTGGAAGGTCAGGGGAAGAGCCAGGGGTAAGGGTCCCTTCCTTCCCATCCCCTTACCCAGGAGACACCCCCCGAAGGACAGCAGAAGCCCCCAGAGCCTGCTGCCTCAGAGGACCTTGGAGGCGGACAGGTTGTTGTAGTGATCTTCCTGGCCCTCGAGCAGGCTGCGGTAGGTGGCAATCTCCTGCTCCGGCCGTGACTTGATGTCCATGAGCCGCTGGTACTCCTGATTCTGCCGCTCACTATCAGCTCGCACATCACCCAGCTGGGCTTCAACACCACTGATCAGTGCCTGGATATGTGCCAGCTGGGCTCCAAAGCACGCCTCGGTTTCTGCCAGTGTGTCTTCCAAAGCAGCTTTCATGCTCAGCTGGGACTGCAGCTCAAGCTCAAGACCCTGGAGGGTGCGCCGGCAGGTCAGTGACCTCGGACCTGCTTATCTGGAGCTGCTCCGTGTGGCCAGCCACCTCCCGGTTCAATTCTTCAGTCCGGCTGGTGAACCAGGCTTCAGCATCCTTCCGGTTCTGCTCGGCCATGACCTCGTATTGGCTTCGCATGTCACTCAGGATCTTGGCGAGATCAGTGCCCGGAGCCGAATCCACCTCCACACTGACCCGGCCTCCCACTTGGCCCCTCAGCACACTGATTTCCTCCTCATGGTTCTTCTTCAGGTAGGCCAGCTCTTCCTTCAGGCCCTCGATCTGCATCTCCAGGTCAGTCCTGGCCAGGGTCAGCTCATCCAGCACCCTGCGCAGGCCGTTGATGTCGGCCTCCACGCTCATACGCAGAGCCTGCTCTGTCTCAAACTTGGTTCGGAAGTCATCTGCAGCCAGACGGGCATTGTCGATCTGCAGGACAATCCTGGAGTTCTCAATGGTGGCACCAAGAATCTTGTCCCGCAGGTCCTGGATGGTGGTGTAGCAGTGGCTGTAGTCGCGGGAGGGCCCGGGCCCCTGCTTCTGGTACCAGTCGCGGATTTTCACCTCCAGCTCGCCGTTGGCCGCCTCCAGGGCGCGCACCTTGTCCAGGTAGGAGGCCAGGCGGTCGTTGAGGTTCTGCATGGTGAGCTTCTCGTTGCCCGCCAGCAGCCCGTCGGATGCGGCCAGGACGCCGCCGTAGCCCCCGGAGGAGGACGAAGACACGAAGCGGGCAGAGGACACGGACACACCGCGGCCGCCGGAGCCCCCGTGCATGCTGGGCGCGCGAAAAGCGACCCCCGGCCCAAAACGCACGGAGCCGCCGCCCAGGCCTCCGAAGGACGACGTAGCCGACGACTGGCGATAACTGTAGGAAGTCATGGCGAGGCGGAGCACGGACGGAGCGACCCTGGTCCCAGAGGCTGCGATTCGCGGAAGGAGCCTGACAGCCACATAACTTTTATTCACATAACGGTATACTGTTGTAATTGTTCTATTTTATTATTATTGTTAATTTCTTACTATGCTTAATTTATAAGTTAAACTTTATCATAGGTATGTGTATATACAGGAAAAAACATAGTAGATATAGGGTTTGGCACTATCTGTGATTTCAGGCATCTACTGGGGGTCATGGAACATATTCCCTGCAGATAGGAAATGACTACTTTACGTATATGGGCCACATCATTTTAGTCTCATTTGTTGGGCTGAAAGTATCACCATTAGAGGTTCTCTAACTGCAACTTCTCCCCAATAGAAAACAAGTCACCTGTTTTTGTTTTCTTTTTATGCATAATTTGGAAGAGCAAGTTTTTAAAAACATACAATAGAAAAAGCTAACAAGTGTTTCAGGTTTGCATTTTATACAAACACACACACACACACACACACACAGTGTGTATGTAGACATATACCTATACATACATACACATATATACAGTCATGCACCACAAAACAACATTTCAGTCAACTATAGACTGCATATACACAGTAGTCCCAAAAAATTATAATGAAGCTGAAAAATTTCTATCGCTTAGTGACATCATAGCCATCCTAACACTGTAACACAAGGGGGCATTACTTGTGTGTTTGAGATGTTGGTGTAAACAAACCTACTGTGCTGCCAGTTATATAAAAGTATGGCACATATAATTATATATAGTGCATAATACATAATAGTATTATATGACTATTATTGGTTTATGCATGTACTATACTTTTTATTGTTAATTATATATTCCTTCTGCTTACTAAAAAGAAAAAAAGGTTAACTGTAAAATACCTTCAGAGAGGTCCTTTAGGAGGTATCCTGAAGAAGGCACTGTTATCACAGATGACAGCTCTATGCATGTTACTGCCCCTGAAGACCTTTCAGTGGGATAGGATGTGGAGGTGGAAGAGTGATACTGATGATCTTGATATTGTGTAGGCCTAGGTTAATGTGTGTGTTTATGTCTTCATTTATAACAAAAAAGTTTAAAACATTTTTAATAAAAAGCTTATAAATTAAGAATAGAAACAAATTTTTTTTTTTTTTTTTTTTTTTTTTGAGACGGAGTCTCACTCTGTCGCCCAGGCTGGAGTGCAGTGGCGCGGTCTCCGCTCACTGCAAGCTCCACCTCCCTGGTTCATGCCATTCTCCTGCCTCAGCCCCCCAAGTAGCTGGGACTACAGGCACCCGCCACTACGCCCGGCTAATTTTTTATATTTTCAGTAAAGACCAGGTTTCACCTGTGTAGCCAGGATGGTCTGGATCTCCTGACATCGTGATCCACCGCGCCCAGCCAGAAGCAAAATATTTTTGAACAGCTGTACTATGTATTTGTGTTTTAAGCTAAGTGTGAATACAAGAGTCAAAAAGGTTTTAAAACTTCTAAGTATATAAAGTAAAAAAGTTATAGTAAGCTAAGTTTAGCTTATTATAGAAGAAAGAAAAACTTTTTTTCTTTTTTTGAGAACAGAGTCTAGCTCTGTCACCCAGGCAGGAGTGCAGTTGCATGATGATGTCACTAAGTGATGGCTCACTGTAATCTCAAATTCCTGAGCTTGTGATCCTCCTGCCTCAGTACCCCCTATAGCTAGGATGCAGACATGCACCACCATGCCCAATTAATTTTTTTTTCTTTTTCTGAGACAAGTCTCGCTCTGTTGCGCAGGCTGGAGTGCAATGGCGCGATCTTGGCTCAATGCAATCTCTGCCTCCTGGGTTCAAGCGATTCTCTCACCTCTGCCTCCTGAGTAGCTGGGATGACAGGCAGTGCCATCACGCCTGGCTCATTTTTGTATTTTTAGTAGAGATGGCGTTTCACCATGTTGGACAGCCTGGTCTCGGACTCCTGACCTCAAGTCATCTGCCCACCTTGGCCTCCCAAAGTGCTGGGATCACAGGCGTGAGTCCCTGCACCCAACCCCCAGCTAATATTTTTATTTAATTTTTTTTTTTTTTTTAAACAGATGGGGCCTTCTTATGTTGCTCAGGATGGTCTTGAACTCCTGGTCTCAAGTGATCCTCCCACCTCAGCCATCCAAAGTGCTGGGATTTCAAGCATGAGCCACCAAGCCTGCCCCAAAAAACTTTTAAAATATAAATTTAAGGTAGCCTAAGTGTACAATGTTTATAAAGTCTACGGTAATGTACAATAATGTCACAGGCCTTCACATTCACTTACTACTCACTCACTGACTCACCCAGAGCAGCTTCCAGTCCTGCAAGCTCTATTGATGGTAAGCGCCTTGTACAGGTATATCATTTTATATCTTTTTCTTCTCTTTTCTTTTCTGAGACAGAGCCTTGCTCTGTCATCCAGGCTGGAGTGCAGGGATGTGATCTCAGCTTACTGCAACTCTGCCTTCCGGGTTCAAGCAATTCTGGTGCCTCAGCCTCCTGAGTAGCTGGGACTACAGGCATGTGCCATCAGGCCCAGCTAATTTTTGTATTTTTGGTAGAGACAGGGTTTTGCCATGTTGACCAGGCTGGTCTTGAACTCCTAGCCTCAAGTGTTCCTCCTGCCTCGGTCACCCAAAGTGCTCGGATTACACTGCCTCCAGCCTTTTTCTATCTTTTATACTGTATTTTTACTGTACCTTTTCTATGTTTAGATATGCTTCTAAACACGAATACTATTGTGTTACACTGCCTTCAGTAAGCAGTACAATAACATGCTGTATGGGTTTGCAGCCTAGGATCAATAGGCTCTACTATATAGCCTAGGTGTGTAATAGGCTATGCCATCTAGGTTATATAAGTACAATGTATAATGTTCACACAATGACAAAATCACCTAATGAAATCATATGCCTGTTGTAAAGCGATGCATGATAGTATATATATGTATACATGTGTATATATACAACCACATACACATATATGTGAATATATGTGAAATATATACACCTCAGAGCAAACTCATTCCAACTGAAGCCAAGATAATCTGGTCATCAGCAAAAATACTTTATAATGGCTTAATTGCACAAGTATGATATCTAAAATAGAAACAGCTTTTAATTTTTCCTTTTAAAAATGTTATTTATATAAACGTATACATTTTTGTTTTATTTTATTTCTGAGACAGAGTTTCCCCGTTCTGCAGCCCAGGCTGGAGTGCA